>NC_132998.1:12761744-13068649 GCF_048564905.1 Vicugna pacos
AAGTGTGTTGAGAAGCAGTGCTGAAGGAGGGACAGAGGCAGAGATAGAGGACAACCCAGGAGCAAGAGAGCAGATCCTCGGATGTCAGAACATTACCCAGGGTTTTTAGGAGGAAGGGGGAGGAAACTGTGTTGAACACTCGCAGTGTTTCAGACACATACAGACCTAAAGTATTTATCGTTTAATCCTCATAAAACCCTGTGAAGTAGTGAGATTATCTCCGTTTTATGGATGAGCTCACGAGGTTCAGGGACTCTGAAGCGCCCGAAGTAGATCTTGGGCTCTCTGATTCCACATCCAGTGCCCTCTGCTCCAAGACAGCTGCGCCTCCTTTCTGTTCAGCAAGAATCTCAGTGAAGAGTTAGCAAGAACTCAGCCCAGCTTCTGCCTTAAGAGAGCCCGCGGTCCACTGCAGGAAACAAACCTCTGACGGAGACCGGAAGGAACCGTGTCAGGTTTGCTCCCTGGCTGTCCCCGGAACTCAGGAAGCTGCCCTTCCTCAGGACATTGAACCCTGCTAGCCTCACACGCATTATCAGAACTCCTGATGCCCTGGTCTGGCAGGGAGAGGGCTGCCCTGCCAGGCCCTGGTCCTGCCTCCTTGGTGCATCACTCCTACCCTGCAGTCAGTGATTGATTTCTTGTAAAAGTGTTGGAAGCAGGGGGAATTCCCCCACCCACTTCCTTCCCCATTGCCACACTTCTGCCTCAAAGGAGCAGAGAAGCTGTCCAGAAAGTGCCACCCAAAACCCTAGACTGAAGGATGTGGGCCTGCGGTCAGAGAGGCTTCATGCTTCTGCCACCTGTTTCCATATTCTGGGGTCCCTCTGTTCTGGCATCTAAAGTTTGGCCAGGTTCCTGAGATGCCTATTCTATGCTCTCAAGCTAGGGTTCCCAAAGGTGATGACTTTGCTCTGTCTTTGAAGCCCCGGGGGGACCAGACATTTTTTCACCAATTCACCTGGTGGGGAAGTATGAGGCCACAGCAGCTGACTGAGGGAGGAAGTTGGTGTAGACGGGATGTGATTCTGCCACAGTAGCAACAGGCCCTCCCTCCCCTTCCCCGGCTGCTTTCTTTCAGGGGAGACGTTGTTTTCTGTCTTCGTGACACAGACTTGGGAGAAATAGACAGATGACAGTGAAGTCATCTGGGGGTGTGCAGAGCCAGAACCAGGGCTGGACTCACTTGGGCTCAGCTGGCAGCTGCCTGGCCCCAGTTAGGTGGAAGACCTCGCTCCGGGCCATCTTTGATCTTTGGGTCCTTGTTCTGTTGTGGCCTCCTGCTCCTTTCCTGCTATCCACACAGACATGCTGAGGTTGGTCCTTAGCAAAGTAATTCCAGAGAAAACATCTGGAGTTGTATTTGCGCGTCTGGCCATCCCTGCTATGTTGGCAGTGGCAAGGGTTTGGCTTAGCCCCTCTACCCTGCAGAAGTTCAGGTAGGTCCACAAGGGCAGCAGAAACCAAGGGGAGAGGTATGATGTGGTGGTCTCTTCCCCTTCGTTTCTTCTCTCACCTGCCCCTCTTCTGTATTCCTCAGCTCTTCCATTTCTAAACACTGAGCAGAGATCCCAATCCTACTGCCTATTTTGAGCCATAGCGACCCTGTTTCTAGCCAGGAGCTGGGCCCAGAGCTCAGAATTGGGACATCTTAACTATAGATTTATCGTCAACTTACTCTCTACTAGGTGCCTGTCATAGTACTAGACATTAGTGGGGGTTGGAGATCATATGAATAGAAACAGTCCTTTAGGCACTAGATGAGCGTACAACTGGCTTAATGGTATGTGTGTAAATAAATGCATAAAAAGTAGATATATGTAACAGAAATAACGGATGTTTAAGGATCTTTAGTTTCTTAGAAAATGGAGGGCCCACTCTCAGAATACTCCTGCTGCTTCTGGAATAATGCAGTGAGTGACTCCTTGGGATCCTGGACACACACAGTTCACGTGCCCGGGGATGAGGATGTCAAGGAGTGGGCAGAGGAAAACCATGGTCATGCTTGGTTTAGCTGGGAGTAGAGCTGAACTTGGAGCAGAAGGTAAAGGAGAGAAAGATGAGAGGAAGGCCTTCCAGGTGGCCTGCAGTGTACCTGGGGAAGAGGCAGGATTTGTGGGAGGTCATGTGAGTTATCAAGCAGATGCAATGCTTCAAGTAGGAGATCATATTTGATTCAGGAGTTGGGGGTGGGAGGCAGGTGCAGTGACCTGCCTTTGCAGGCGATGGCTGTGACCTGCAATATAGACATCTGGACTGGTTAAAGGAGAGGCTTGGCTGGAAGGGAATAAGGAGGGGAAGGCAGGGCTCCTGGCCTGGGTGGGGCTTGCCCATGGATGTCTTGGGCTTTTACTCACTCACTTAGCACCTTTATTCACTTATTCATTCAACAAATGCTAATGAACAAAATAAAAATGACTCCTACTCTGACCTGTACTCTAGGTTAGAGTGTCTCTTTAAAGGGTTGAAACACTTTACTGTGTCTTAAGTAATTGGGAGCTGGGTCATAAATAATTATACCAATAATTAAAGTACTGAAATTTTGTAAATTATTTCCTTAAAATTTTAAGCAGTTATCTTTATGCTAACGTCCTTCTCATTCACTTGTATCCTGATGTTGGGGGAAGGGGTAGAGTTGTAGCATCCGCACAGGCTGTGGGTGGCTCAGGATCTGCCCGTGAGTCTGCATGGTGCAGGGCAGCCGCCCATCCTGGCTGTGGTGGAAAAGCGATTGAAGGTTGTTGCTTTAGACTGGTGGCTTTCAAACTTTTTTGATTTGTCCCATGCTAAGAAACACATTTTACAGTGTGATCTATATGTGTGCATGTATGTGTATATGTATACATAAAATACAAAAGAAACAAAAGCTTCATGAAACATTATTTGTACTTCCTACTTACAGTGAATTCCAATATCTTCAGTCCTATTTTAATCTGTTCACTTTCACTTAAAATAAAGTTACTTTCGACTCACGAAATCTATTCCACGACCTGTGGTTTGGAAAACATTCACTGAACCAGATATGTAGGGGAAGCAGAGGGATGCTGGCGCCTCTCTGAGCCTTCCTCACCAGCCTGGAGAGTCATGGGGAAGCCTGAGGGTCCCAGGGCAAAGGTGGGCTCCTTTCATCGAGCCTTTCTCTCCTCTGAGTAGTAGTGGGGTTTCGGCCCTTTTGACTCAGGTTCTCTCCTCAGAGCTCCATGAACCTGCCTCCCGACAAGGCCCGGCTCCTACGGCAGTATGACAACGAGAAGAAGTGGGATCTGATCTGTGACCAGGTACAGGGATGGGGCAGGGCGGGAAGTAGGGGTTGTGTCTTGGGCTGGACAGGGCAGCAGGGCCAAAGGCATTTCCTTTGAGGTCCTTCGAGGAATCCTGGCCTGGACTTGGCATCAGTCCTGCTCCAGTGCCCTCTCCTAACAGAGACAAGGCTGGTAGGCCAGGTTCCTCTCTAGCTCCTGCAAAGAGCTGTTTTAATTTCTTCCCACTGAGCAGCAGCCTGAAGGAGGTTTGTGTAGGGTCGGCTGTGGAGGAGTTTGGTGGTTTTCCCAGCAGTGCCCGTTTCTGCCTTTCCCCAGGGTGAGGGCTGTGCCTGGCTGGGGAATTCAAAGGACCATTTTTATCTTACTCTGCTCCAGTCTGGCAAATAGCGAGGTTTTCCCATTATTTACAGGCCTCTAGGAATGAGAAGCCCCGGTCCCCTAGTGTTTTGTTCCCAAGTCAGAGTATGAGGATTGGAAGCTCTCCCCACGTGAACAGTGTTTAGAGCTGCAAGACATTATAGAGATTACTGCTTAGCTCAGAATCAAGAACTAACAGCTGCGGCCTTGCTCTTTGCCCTGCACACATCTGAATATGACAAGTCATGAGCTTCTGAACTCAGACAGGCCTGTCTGCACAGCTGCGAGAGCCGGCCTTTCCTTCTTTACCTCTTGGGAGATGTGGAAGCACCTGGCAGAGAGTGTAGGCAGTCTGTTTACCCGGCACTTTCTGGTGGAGCTTTGTCATGAACATATTTAGTGTTCCTTTTCAAGCCCTGAGCAAAATCACAATAGCTAACATTCATTGAGTGCTTATTATGGACCAACCACTTTCTATACACTGAAATATCTCACTTAATCCTCACAAAAACCCTGTAAGGAAAGCACTGTTACATTTTATAGAAGCAGAACCCAAGGCTTGGTGCCTTGTCTGACACTGGTAGGTGATGGAGCTGGGGCTCAGGCAGCCACCTCCATCTGTGCGAAGGGTTCTGCTCCTCTGCCCCCCTAGTCATGCTGCTTGACCTAAGGTAGACTCATGCTTCAGAGAACCTAGTCCAGGTCCCTTCTTCTCCAGGGAAGGCCTGTTTCCTCAAGTCCTGCATTCAGAGGGGTCAGTGAGCACCTACTTGGAGTTTGGAGAACAGTAGCCCTTGGGTACTGAGTTTCTCTAACTGATGATCTCTCAGTCTTTTCTAGGTCTCATAATGTCAGCTCTTCCTCAAATCTTTCTTTTTTTCCTTCTATTTTGTTTTTAGATTTTATTTCCTAACATTATACATTCTCCTGGACCCTTTCCAGCCCCTCCACCCCTTAACTTTTCAGATAACTCAGTTGTGGAGGCCCTTATCAGACCAGAATGCTTAAGAGTTTTCCTTGAGTTTTCTCTTGGGTTGGATGAGTGGGTTAGGGAGGGCATGGTTCCATGCCCTGTGTGGAAGGGGACCAAGGGCTCACCTTGTGGAAAGCAGGCTTCAGCATTTGGGGTTGCTTGGATTGTTGGACTCTGAGGCCTGGGCAAGGAGCAGAAAGTGTGTTTTCAGTCCTGAGCTGTGTTGACACTGCAAAACCAGTCCAGTCCCAGTCTGGGTTCAGTGATGAGAAAGTTGGATTCTACAAGGCCTAGCTCCCTTCCCCTTGGCCTTCCTAAATCCCATCCATTAGCTGGGTAGGCAGTGAACAACATTTCTGTTTACAGCTCTGTAATCCCTACATCTTCTTAGGAAGCAGCAGGTTCTTAAAGTAATTTTTAATATAGAAAAATATTTTAGGCTCAGGGAGTACTAATTAGAGGAGAATATGGTAACAGATGGGAAGTACCTGAGGCTACGTCAAGGAAGGGAACTTATGGTTTCAGTGATGTTAAGGGCCAGGTGTTTCAGCTTTAGGAGGCTAAGGCCCCCCAGATCAAACACTGTGAGTTCTACTCATATGAACTCTACTTCCTTAACACTCTTCTTGGAACCCTGGGTGTCTGTGCACACACGTGTGTCTCCCTTACAGGAACGATTCCAGGTGAAGAATCCTCCCCACACTTACATCCAGAAACTCCAGAGCTTCTTGGACCCCAGCGTAACTCGGAAGGTGAGGTGCAAAGCAGGGAGGCCCCATCTTGCTGCCTTTATAGTCCTGTGGGGTTCAGGGGCAAACCCTGTGACTTGGGTTGGGACTGCTTCTGAGCAATGGGAGTTGGGTTTCTGTGTTCTGAGGCCATGGGCCTGGAGTGGCTGGTTAGTAGCAGAGGGAAGGACTATAACTGCCTTCTTGAGTGCCTTTCTTTTCCTTTTCTACCCCTTTTGCTTATATTGTAAAGTTGGATTGTTGGCCTCCGTCAGTGACAGAAAATTCCATGTTTACAGAAGTTCAGGAGGAGGGTGCAGGAGTCAACCAAAGTGCTGAGAGAGCTGGAGATCTCACTTCGTACCAACCACATTGGGTGAGTCAGATCTGGCCATCAGAGCCTCTTCCCCTGGCCCCTTAGGACCTGGTGTCCCCTGAGGATAGTTTGCCTGTTAATCTCCCTACCATGGGGCAGAGTTGCCCCTTGAATGGCTCTTGATTCCCCAGAGAGCTTCAGACTGTTCCTTTTCTGGCTTTTCTCCCCCTCAGCTCTGCCAGCTGCTGACTGGATGCTGCTGGCAAGCTAGGGGCCTCTCCTGGGGTCCTCAGCCTGTGGCTTTGAGTGGAAGACATTCCCACAGCGGCTGAGACTGGAGTCTGCCTGTGGCCTGGGGCTGGGCCAAGGGAGGCCCAGAGAAGGCTGGGGAGAGGGGAGCACATTGCACTGGGTAGCTGAGACCTAGTTTGTGGACTGTTTGTGTACTGTTTGGTGCCCAGAAGATTATTTGCTTGATTGTAAGATAATTTAATTCATGGGCAGCCAGCAGCTTCCTGAAGCACCAGGAAAGATCTAAGGCACTAGGGGCTAGGAGTTGAACGTCTTCTGTATTCACAGACCCCAGTACTGCCAACCCATTGACCGGGCCCCTAGGAACTGCATGAGTCTTGTTTTCCAGAGGAGTGGGGAACCAGACCTGCTGAACAGGCAGAGGGTAATGCATGGAGTACAGTGAAAGACGGCAGTGGTCTCAGTTTCACAAAGCCGTAACCAGCCAGAGTAAATAGAGTGAAAGTGAGAGAGAGAGGAAGAGTGGGTGTATGTGTGTGTGTGTGTGTGTACACAAAGGACTGAGGGACTCCTGATGGAGAACTGTGGGCAGGGTTGCAGTCCTGACCGAGGGGCCTGGCACGAATGTTGAGAGCTTATGTGAGAGAGAAGTCAAGCCTAGGATGAGAGAGGGTGTTGCTGGGCAGGTGCCAGCCCCAGGGTCCTCGGCTTCCTGAGAGCCAGGGTATAACGAGCCAAATGACATCATCTGCCTTCCCCGCCCACTTGTCCACCCTCAGGCTGAGCCTGCCTGGGGTTCTTACAGGGCTACCTGTATGCAGCCAGCTGCCACCCCAGCAGCCACAGAGGAAGTGGCTCAGGAGAGAACAGAAGAGGGACAGTTCCTGTCTTTAGTAGCTGTGCTTGGTGGCCAGAGTTGGCTTTTGCACCTCATCTGTGATCCAGACACTGAGAACTGACTTGCTAGGAAATATGTAACTAAGCCTTCACCTTTATTTGGTGAATCCTCACAGAAGGAAAAACAGCAGAGCCTCATCAGCTACCGCATGTGAGGAGGGCAAGAGCAACTCGGATGGCAGCTCCAGACACCACCTGCCACGCTGCGTTCCTCCATGGGGCCTTTTCCCCGTTCCTTCCCTCTCTCTCTCAGGCCCCCCTGTCTTTCTTAGTAAGTCTTGCTGTGTGAGGATGGGGGTCTGCTCTTCTCAGGAGAGGGCCACAGAGAAGTGTGTGGCAGTCCCCCCTGCCTGCCCCTTCTACCTGGTGCCGTCGCCTCTGGGCATTGGCCGGGAGCTGGGGCCCGAGCAGCACGATTCCCAGGCCCAGGCCTCTTGACAGTTGGCACACAGGTTAGAAGTCTGGACCTGGTCCTTGGTTCCCAGGGAGCAGCTTAGTGTCTGGCATTTTAGGAGCTCCTGTCCTCTGAACTGTGGCTTCTCTGGTGGAGTGATGTGGGAGGGCCAGGATCCTTCCCAGATTTCTGGGCAGGAAGAGTTTGTCAGGCTGTCCTGCGAGGATGTGGCTGCTCCCGGGCAGAAGGAGCCCGGGGCAAGGTGGGGAGAGGAGGATACCGCTCAGCCCCAGGCCTGCAGAGCAGGGCGGGCTGGGGAGTAGGATTCCAGAGCCTCTCCAGCTCCTCCTCTCCTTGGTTTGTATTGGTTTCTCGGCCTTGCCCAAGTGCCCTTTAACCTCTCCTCAAAGTGTCAAGATCCCGAAAATAGCAGTGTAGACTCAGACAGGAAATGAGAAGGGGGTGGGGAGCTGGAGAGCAGACAGACAGGAAACGGGAGGCCTGTCGGCCCCCAGAGAGGAAGCTAACTTCAGGCAGCTCCGGTGTCAGTCAGCCTCAGCCAGAGCCTGCTGCCAAATCTTAGCCGGGCCTGGTGCTGCAGCCCGGCCGCTCTCTGTAGCCCGGGGTGTGGCCGTCAAACATGGCGCTGGGGCTCCAGCTGTGGAGGAGAAGCTGCCCAGAGGGCTGTTTGGCACACCTAGCCTAGAAAGACCCCCGGACACTCAGAGGGGACAGAGCAGTCAAGAGAGTTAGGGTTCACCCTGAGAGTTTCATGTTTCTCTGGGTCCTGTCTGTCTATAGGACAGGAACAAACCTATCCTGTAACAGTCCTCCTGGGACTTGTTCCTGACTTTCTTTCCAGGGATATCTCAGCCCCAAAGGCCTGAAGGCAGAAGGTTGGAAATGCCCTGGTCCGTTGTCTTTAGGTGCCTAGTTGTCTGCTCTCCTGCCTCCCTGGTTCAGTCTTTGAGTGATCAGAGCCATTCTGGGGTTGCTTGAGTTCCTGACTGTTCCCTCATCCTTTTCCCATTCTGCCAGACTCGACCAAACACAGAACTCCCACATATCCCTCTTTGCTCACTACTTCCCCAAATACCTCCACTGAACTTGGTGGAGAGCACTTTGGCCCATTACCCCTCTGTTCCAGAGCTCTCTTTGACCCTTCCTGACTGTCTCTGATTGAGACTTCGGTCAAGTTGGGGACTTGGTGGCCTCTGTCAGGCACAGCCCTGCACAAAGGCTGCAGTAAATGCTCTTGATAACCACCAGTTCCTCCAACGAGCGTCATGCCAGGATGGTGTGCCCAGCCTCGTGCTAGACACCAGGGACCCAGAAAATGATTGAGTGGGGTCCTGACCCTTGAGGAGGGGACTCCTGAAGGATGGTTGGCTGACATGGTGTTGGAAGGCCTGTATCTTTTTCCATCCCTGGCTCCCCCACCTAGGGGAGATCCAAGCCAGTGATGTGACCATGGCGGGGTGCCACGGGCTTTCATCTTCAGAATTCTCCCAGTCTGGTGCTGAGTTCCAGAGGATCCAAGAGGGAGTGCTGTGTCAGAGATACCTTGCCTGTCACCCCCTCAACCCATTTTAGCAGAGCCCTCCACTATGTCTCTGTTATCTGCAGGTGGGTGCGGGAGTTTCTGAATGATGAGAACAAAGGCTTGGACGTGCTGGTGGATTACCTGTCATTTGCCCAATGTTCTGTCATGTGAGTACCACCTGGGACTAGGGTTGGGGACCAGTGAGGAAGGACAGGGTCCCATTCTGCCTTTTTTTTTTTAACATTTTTTATTGATTTATAATCATTTTACAATGTTGTGTCAAATTCCAGTGTTCAGCACAATTTTTCAGTCATTCATGGACATATACACACTCATTGTCACATTTTTTTCTCTGTGATTTATTATAACATTTTGTGTATATTTCCCTGTGCTATACAGTGTAATCTTGTTTATCTATTCTACAATTTTGAAATCCCAGTCTATCCCTTCCCACCCTAAAAATATGGAACGCTTCACGGATTTGCGTGTCATCCTTGCACAGGGGCCATGCTAATCTTCTCTGTATCGTTCCAGTTTTAGTATATGTGCTGCCGAAGCGAGCACGGTCCCATTCTGCTCTGATGAGGAAGGGTGAGCTTACAGTAGTGAAGATGGGAATAGGAATCCCAGGCAGGAGGGAGGGGCCCAGGCAGCAGTGTGGGAGTGGACAGGCAGCGAAGGAGTTGTCTGGGATCCGTGAAGGATGCCAGGTGGCTGGAGAGAAAGTGCATTTTGGGGAGCAGGAGGAAAGATGTGGAAAGAGAGCTCAGAATCCGAACCCAAAGGATCCAGACTCTAGGCTGGGGCAGTCCACGGAAATGCCCCGGCTTCTGAGAGAGATGCCTGTGGGATTCATTTGCTTTGGGAGAGCTAAGCCTTCAAGAAGCTCCTTTGGGTCTCCAGTTGTGAGAGGGTTACTCCAGGTCACCCTGGGAGCAGTGAGCATGACCTTTGACGCAGACTGAAAATGAAGCATTCAGGAGCTTTTTTCAAGCAGGTTGGAGGCAGCAGGAAGTGAATTAAAGCAGAGGAGAAGGCAATGTGGAATAGTGAAAGGAATGAGGGCTTTCGAGTTAAGACAAAGCCCAAAGCCAGATGTGGGTCTCTTCTGTCCTTTGCTATCTACGTGACCTCAGGCAAGTGTGCCTCCTCTTACATGAAGGGATCCCTGTTCCAGGATGTTGTAAGGATTAGATGATAATGCAAGTGAAGCACTCTGTAGTATTTAGAACACAGTCTATACTGTGGAAGCCACTTAATTGTTATTATTTAAGGCGGTGTTCCCTGCCATAATTACCTAAATATATGGAAAGAGGGATTTTAGTGATCATTCACGGCATGACCAACACATTCAGACTTATACTCAAGACTTATGTCAGCCCTAGAGTGACTGATCATCCCGGTTTTCCCATGAATTTCCCCAGTGTAAGAGATGAAAGTCCCTTGTTTTGGGGAACTCCTCAGTCCTGGGACTCAACCCCAGCCTCCACTTTCACTTTCCTTGTTGCTGTCCTTGCCCACTGGCCATTCTCCTTTGCCCAGTAGGAATTCACTCTCATCTCATTAGGGGTTTGAACTAAACGCCTCTCCTCAGTTGGCCTCTTTCACTTTATCCAGGTCATCTCCTGTTAAAATCAAACATGGCCCACTCCCCATTCCCATCCCTGTAGAAGTCATGCCTCATGATCCTCCTATCCCTAAAAAAAAACACACTCTTTTTATAGAAAGAAATGAAAAACATTTGCTGAAACAATTTTTTTAAATTCAGGGCTTTTATAGTAAAAAGATGTAGATCATTTTTCCAAATAAGCCTATCTTGTTTGAAAAGCAAACAAATTCCAGCTGCTTTAAACCAAAATACACTGGAACCTCAGCACTGTAGTGTCCATGGCAGTACCTTTGACTCTATTTTTAAAAGAACGATTTGGGGCCGTGGTGAGTGGGAGGCGGGTGGAGGAGGGAGACTGTGTGTTTTGGGAAGGGTTGAGAGGAAAAAGGTGAAGCCAAATAGAGTTTGAGCGAAGGCACTTATTTGTACACTGCATGTCCCAGCCGAGAGAATACTATTATTGATGGAGGGAAGCCGCTGGCAAGCAGTCTCCCTCTCAGGGAGACCCCTTTGATGTCTGCTCGAGAGCTCCATTAAACATCTGATCACCGGGATTCTGAAGCCTGCTTCTGCTTCCTTTGGAACATTCAGTCAACTGCAGATATCGCTTCCTATTTCAGGAAGCCTCATCCTTGGTGCCTTTGACCCTGGGGCTGAGCGTGTCTGAACAGAAGGCTCCTTGGGGGAAGAGCCTGCTTGCTCAGTCCTGGGTGACCTAGTGGGGGGAGGGGACAGGAAAGAGGAGTGGGGCTTGTTTCTCAGCGAAGGTAGATCCCGAAGTGGGGATATGTAATGGAGAAGGCCCTGTGGGTTTGTGATCTTGAGCTGCCCTCATTGCCCTGGCCATGGTCCCGAACTGCTGATGGTGGGAGATATCTGGCCCCAGCAACACAAAGGGACAAGCAGAAACCATTCCAACTCCTGTAGGGACTAAGGACCCCAGTTCACACACTTCACCTGTTATTTCTTCCCCCAGGGATGCTAAAGCCCCAAGGAGCCTCTAAACCAGAAAAACCTAGAAGCCTTAAGTAGAACCATAGAAAACCTGGTCATTAAAACCCAGTGCTAGGATGAGACCGTGGTGCTTTTCCTAAACATAGAGGCATTTCCACTCTGGGTTTGCCAGGACCTCCATTCCCTTCCACTCAGACTGGCCCCTCATGAGCCCGATCCAGAACAAACCAGGCCCCCTTAGGGAGGCCTCTTTGGCTGCTGCCGTTTGCCACCAAGCAAAACCTGCAGTTGGCCTGTTCCCCACCACTGCTCCACCGAGCAGATTCTCCAAGGGGAGCCACAGCTTCTCTGAGATGTCCCATCTATGGCTGAGAGTGCAGAAAGACTCCCAGCCCCCTGCGTCCCCTCGGGCCCAGGGGGAGGTCACTCCTCCTGGAGTCACCTGGCCAGTGGGGAGCAGCGGCTGCCTCTGTCAGAATCCCTGTTTCCTCAGGGGTCCCTCCACATTGCTGCCTGTGCCTACTCTGCCCCGCTCAGCCCTCCTGTGCTGGTGGCTCCTCTGACCAGGGTTGGATCTCTGTTGCCCAATTCTGCTTTCTCTTCTTGCTGCCCTTGCTTCTTGTTGCCCTAGAGGTCTAAAGGGCAGGGGTGGACTCGCCAGGGGGCTTGGCACTGAATTTCTCCTGTGTGTGCGCTGTGTCCTTTCCTGCTCCAGGTTTGACTTTGAGGGTCTGGAGAGTGGTGACGATGGTGCATTTGACAAGCTCCGGTCCTGGAGCAGGTCAATTGAGGACCTGCAGCCACCCAGCGCCCTGTCAGCCCCCTTCACCAACAGCCTCGCTCGCTCTGCGCGCCAGTCTGTGCTCCGGTATGTGTGCTCTCGCTCTGCGCGCCTGCCTCCCACCCCAGCCCCTGTCCAGGTTTGGGTATAGCGGTGAGTGCTCATGCTCTCCCTCCACTCTTGCTTCCAGGCTCAGCTCTCTTGCCCTCTGCCTGCCAGTCTGTCTCTGGTCTGTCCTCTCTGTCTCCCTGACTCTGCCCAGCGATCTGTCCTGGGTAAGTACATCACCCTCGGCTGTGCCCATCCCTTTTGGGGTTCCAGCCCTCCCCTCCCCTCTCCCCCTCTCTGGGGGCCCCTCCATTCCTCACTCTCGCTCTGCCGTTCCTTCCTGCCTCTGCACAGGCCTTGTCCTCATCTGGTCTTTGCTGGCTGGTCCAGTGCCTGCCCTCACATCTGCTTCCCTCTGCTCTGCACTCTGACCCATCAGCTGCCCGGAGACCAGCTCCCACCCAGCCTGCTGCTCACCTTCCCTTCCCTTCTTCCTTTAGGCCTTTTTTCTCCAAGGCTGAAATGTATTCATTCATTGCAGTATCTGAAGAGCCGTCCTGCCCGGAGGCAGGTGGATGGACTGGATGACTTCTTAGAGCCTCTCCCATAGAGGGAGGCTTTCCTTTGGGTCCTGTGGCCCTTTCCGTGGTTTCTGTCTCTCAGCCATGCTTTTCATCTAGTCTCCTTTAGGTTTTGCCCCCCTGACACTGCTCATCATTCTAGTCATGCACAAGCAGATACCATTTGTGCTTCCTTTTTCTTCCATGAAACATCATTGGAGGCAAAACCAGATGTAGCCCCTGGCCCTCCTATAGCCTTTGGGGTCTGCTCTGTCTTTCCTAGGACATAGAAGTGGGATGGGAGCCAAGATGCCCCTGCCCCAGGTATTGTGGGAAGATGCACTGACTGGAAGGAGGAGGAGGAGAGGCTCAAGTGAATGTTTCCCTGGACCCATCTTGAGGTCTAGGAAGGCCTGCACACTTACTGTTGTATTTTGGAGGATCTCTGGGATTAGGATGGTTTGGGCACTGATTATAATGCTGGAAGACCTGTTCCAGGGAGGCGAAAACAGTGGAGTGCCCTGTCCCTGCCCTCTCCCTCTCTGGGCTATTGGTGCAAGGTCCTCTGTCCCCCTTTTCTGCTGCTTCTGAGGGGCAGCCTGTTGTCTGGGTGACAGTGAGCACTCCTAGACCCTTCACCCGAAGCCCCCTCTCCTCCAGGTATAGCACTCTCCCCGGGCGCAGAGCCCTGAAGAACTCCCGCTTGGTGAGCCAGAAGGATGACGTCCATGTCTGTATCCTTTGTCTCCGAGCCATCATGAACTATCAGGTAAGGTGACAACACTAGTCACAGGTGCTCTGCCTCTTCTGCTGCATCTCCCCAGCCAGAAGAGCTCAGAAGGCACCAGCTTGTGAAAGACAAGTTTGCTGGTGGGTCAAGGTGCTGTGGCTGGGACCTGCCTTCCCCACCATCACAGTCTCCCCTCCTTCTGTCCTTTCCCTTTGCTACAGTATGGATTCAACCTGGTCATGTCCCACCCCCATGCTGTCAATGAGATTGCGCTCAGTCTCAACAACAAGAATCCAAGGTGAGTTCCTTCCCTCCGTTTCCTCCCTGCTCTGCCCTGGGCTCTGGAGATCTGGGCTCCACTTGTCCCTGTCAAGGAGACCTGCCTGACCCCGGTCCTGAGGCTAGGTCAGCGCCTTGGTGTGGCCCCCTCACCTCTGCTGAAGAAGGCGTGTCCTGCGTCCCGCTGGTCTACACGGCTTAGTGAGGGAGCAAGCCTGCCTTCGCCTGCCTTCTTCCCCAAACCCACCTTCTCCCCTCACCACTGAGGCTGTCTCTCCTCTCTGAAAGGACTCACCCACTTGTGGAAGTGAGATGTGTGGTGGCTAGGGTCAGGGGCTAGGGTGTTAATCTTCATTCTCCACCCTTTAGGACCAAAGCCCTTGTCTTAGAGCTCCTAGCAGCCGTGTGTTTGGTGCGGGGAGGACACGAAATCATTCTTGCTGCCTTTGACAATTTCAAAGAGGTCAGTCTCCTATATTCAGGGGTGTGTGTGTGTGTGTGTGTGTGTGTGTGTGTGTGTGTGTTTGGCAGGGAGGAGGTGGGAGCCAGATAGGTAAGCACCCTTTCCTGTGATCTCACATATCCCAGGGATTTTAACAGCCCAGTAGTTAGCTAGGTTGTCCGCCCACTGCTTTTTTAAACCAAAACCAGAACATCAGTCTTACTGGATATCATCTCAGGAAAGCTCCTGATTGGCTAGCAAAGGATGCCCTCTCTTGAGGGCTATTGTTCAGCAGTCCCATCCTGCCAGGCAGCAGAATACCTGAAGAGCCGGTTACACGGACAGACCCCCTGGCAGGCCTGCCTAATTGTGCTTTAACAGGCTGCCCAGGTGGTTCTGAGGTTTACCTCAGAACCACTGGTAGAACCTGAGGCAATCGTATTTGTAGCAGGAGGAGAAGGCAAGCAAGGATTCTCCTGGGTTGTCAGCTGTTACTGGTGAGGGAAGAGGGAGCTCCTACTTGGAATTTCCCCAGCCTCTGGGCCTGGCTCTAAAACCCCCATCTGCTTGAACATAGGATTCCTCGACATCCAGCCGCAGCTGCTGGTACCACCCCTTCCTCCTCTTTGGACCTCTTCCCTAGCATCCATTGTTCAAGCCAGGAAACGGCTCTTCCTCCTTGAAGCCAGAGGCTCGGAGGAGTCTCTGAACCCCTCTCATAACAGGGGCTTTCCTGCACCCTGGCCTCTCCCCTGTGTCCCCACTAGGACTTCAACCTCCTGTCTCAGCCATGGCCCACAGCCTTCCTCCTCCCTCCCCCCTTCCTTCAATAACTCAGTAACACCAGACCCCCGTGTTTCTTCTTGGCCTCCCCAAGAGGCACCCAGAGACCAGACTAAGGGCACATGCTTTACTGAGCTCATACCAGAGCAGTACCAGGTCCCAGGCTTTCTTCTATCATGTACCAAGTGTTCCATTACACAGAAAGAGTTGTGGTTACAGTTGGTCTGAACCAGTCCCTTTGCCAAATGTTCCTGAGAACCAGGGCTCAGGGGCTTGGGTTCTACATGGGACAGATCCTGTTACTGAGAAAGTTTGCTTGTTCAGGTGTGCAAGGAGCTGCACCGCTTTGAGAAGCTGATGGAATATTTCCGGAATGAGGACAGCAACATCGACTTCATGGTGAGGAGCTGGGCCTGGGTCGGGCGCATCCCCAGCAGGGCTGCCTGCTCCTTGAGAACCGTGGCCAGGCCCACAGCTGACTCTGATATTCTGTGTAGGACCTGGAGGGATTCTGTACTCAGTAAATGCTCCTTGTCCACTCGCTCACCCCAGGGCGCTTTTAGAAACTCCAGGACAAAGTCATTTTTCTGTCTTGGGTCTACTTCCTTTCCCCCTTTTTGTGACCTTACTGTCCCTGATTGGATCCTTTCCCAGCCGCTTTCCTTTTCCCCCTGCTTTTCATCTAGCTTTTCAGTTTAGGGTCTTCAGCTAAGTAGGGTTGTCTCAAGAAATGTCTCTGATGTGCAAAGGAAATCAGAGAACTGTATCTTCATTTACACCTATTTCTCGTATAATTTACTTGTCCCCATACACTGAATAGTAAGTTTGACATTTTTTGAGTTAAAATACTCATTGCTCCCAGAAAGACTTGCCTTTTTTACTCACTCCTTTTGATTATCCATCTGGTGATGCTGGTTCTAACAGCCACCTACCCTCCCTGTCTTGGCTCTCTCTGCCCCTCTGGGCTGCTCCTTCCCCAGGTGGCCTGCATGCAGTTTATCAACATCGTGGTGCACTCAGTGGAGGATATGAACTTCCGGGTCCACTTGCAGTATGAATTTACAAAGCTGGGGCTGGAGGAGTTCCTTCAGGTGAGCTGGGCTGCAGTCCTCACAAGGTGGGGTGCTTTGGGGCAAAGGACCAGCTTAGCTGTATCACAAAGGGTTTTTCTTTCTTTTTTTTCTTTAATTGTTTTTATTTGTCGGGGGAGGTAATTAGGTTTATTTATTTATTTATTTTAATGGAGGGACTGGGGATTGAACCCAGAACCTTGTGCATGCTAAGCACATGCTCTACCACTGAGCTACATCCTCCCCCCACAAAGGGTTTTTCTTGTACACATGGGCTTAGTCATAGATGCTTGGAGCCTGGAACCCAGGTCCTTCCTCAGAGGGCTCCTCAGTCAGTCAGCTCCATGGGGTGAGACTCTAACATGGCCGAGGTAGGAACTCCTGGGTCTTAGGTTCCAGGAAGGTGTCATGGAGGGCGAGGAGGAGGCTCCCCCAACTACTACTGTCTCTGCTTTTTCCCAGAAGTCAAGGCACACGGAGAGCGAGAAGCTGCAGGTGCAGATCCAGGCATACCTGGACAACGTGTTTGATGTGGGAGGCTTGTTGGAGGATGCCGAGACCAAGAATGTGGCCCTGGAGAAGGTGGAGGAGCTAGAGGAGCATGTGTCCCATGTAAGTGGTCCTCCTTTGCTGCCAGAACCACTTTGAGGGTGGGGAGAGGATGGGGACATCTGAGTCCCAGGAATCCTGAGCTGACCCACTTACCTCCTGACTAAGCCCCGGGAAGCCTCAGAACCCACTGGGTGGGGCTCTCTAGAGCATGCTCTGGCTGAGGCACTGGCTCATCCACAGTGGAACACACTGACCTCAGGGCTGAGTGTGAGGTGGCCTCAGGCTCTGGGAGTCAGATGTGGCCACTTGCCTTGTACTATTTCATATGGTCTAAGACCGTGGGCCCACAGGAGTGACACAGCGAAGCTACCAGGCCAAGCTGCCTTTGGAGCACTGGAGGGGTCGGTCCCAGGTCCTGACTGGGGTTCAGGCTATGCCGAGTCCCCAGGCGTTAGGGCCAGCCCCAAACCTACCCTTCCCATCCTGCAGCTCACAGAGAAACTTCTGGACCTAGAGAATGAGAACATGATGCGTGTGGCAGAGCTGGAGAAGCAGCTGCTGCAGCGGGAGAAGGAACTAGAGAGCATCAAGGTACCAAGTCACCTGAGGAAGGGCATCCCTGACTGATGCTGGGTGCTGGGGCCCGGGGATCTGGCTTCCTGAGACATGTCAAGTCCTTGAGAATCCAGAGTCTTGATTCACCCATGAGGCACTCAGATGAGGGTGGGCTGATGATTTTACCCCATGGTTTAGTTTGAGAGAGAAACTGGAACCAGAGTGGGCCAGACACAGAGAGAAGGGTGGGAGCAGATGGGGCACATTTGGAGTCCACGCCCCCTCCTGCCAGCCCATCCCGTTGCCTCTCCCTCACCTGCACCACCCTGTGCTTCCCCAGCCCAGGGCACTGGGCAGGCTCAGAGTGGCCCAGGCACTCGGGGCTATTTATTAGGATGTCCACCAGGTATCCTAAATCAGAGAGCAGCGGCTCCTCATGTTTCAGTGTCTTCTCTGTTCTTCACTTAACTGTTTGTTAGTTATAAAATCATGCCCCAACCTACCTCTTCTTCCGCAGGAGTACAGTTATGCTGCCTCTGTTGAGCTCAGTTTATATCTGCCAAGCCCCGACTAAGAGTCTAAAGTGCTGTATGGGAAGTATGGAGGATTCAGAGGTGGGTTAGGCAGGGTCATATCCTGAGGGGGCTTCCAGTTGAGCGATTGTACAAACCAAATGAAATGAGAGCAGGACTGAGGCACAGAGGTCTGAGAGCAGCCATAGCAGGCTGCTGGCGGGTCAAGGAGAGTTTCACAAGGGCAGCCTTCTGCCTGGGCCTTGAGGGGCCAGCGAGATTAGGCTGGAGTTGAGAGGAAGGACACTTCAGTGTGTGAGCCAGGCAGGCCAGCTCTTCCTCTTGCCTCTTTTGTTCTACTGCATTCCAGCTTCCCCAGGTCCCTACCTGTGTTTCTGCCACTCTGCCTCGGAGCACCCTCCCAGAGACCCCAGTTGGGAGACCCTTGGGCAGGAAGTCTCACTCCCAGGGGCAGCGCCTACTGTGCCTTCAGCTGTTCTTTTCTTAATGGTGCTGTCTGCCCAATAGGAGACTTATGAGAACACGAGCCACCAGGTACACACCCTGCGGCGGCTCATTAAAGAGAAGGAGGAAGCCTTCCAGCGCCGATGCCACTTGGAGCCCAGTGTCCGGGGCCTGGAGTCAGTGGGCAGCGAGGCCCTGGCCCGGATAGGCCCTATGGAGCTAAATGAGGGCATGCCCTCTTCTGACCTGGACCTCCTGGCTCCAGCCCCACCCCCCGAGGAGGCCCCACCCCTGCCTCCACCGCCAGCTCCTCCCTTACCCCCTCCACCTCCCCCATTACCAGGTAAGCAGGACCCTTACCTGGTAAGAGGTAAAAGGGGCAGCCTTATTGAGTGGCCAGACCTCAGCAGCGGCTTCCACAGGGAGAAGCTGAGGATGTGGTTCGAAGGATGGGAAGTCAGGTGGGAGAGGGCTAAGGGAGGGTTAGAGTCTGAGGAAGGCTCAGGTTACTAGGGAAGGGATGTCTGAGAGCAGGTGTGGTTCTGTTTAACGGATCATGAAGATGCTGCTCCTGATTCCTCTGAAGACAGCCAAGAAGGGGGCTTAGGCCAAAGCAGGAAAGAGTGGGTCAGAGACCAGCATGACCTGCCCCTAACCGTCAGGGTTAAGACCCCTGGGAGCCGCTGGGGCAGGGAGTTCATGTAGCCTCCTTCCCTGAGAATCTTTAAGGACAGGTAGGGTAGGCAGAGGGGAGGAGCCTCTAGGCCACTGGGTCACTGTGCCATTTCTTCTTCTCCCAGACAAGTGTCCGCCAGCCCCACCCCTCCCTGGAGCTGCTCCCTCTGTGGTGTTGACAGTAGGCCTGTCAGGTGAGTGTCCTCAGGGCTCTGGGCAGGGCTGGTGGGACGGAGTCTCCTTGGCTCCTGCCTCACTGATCCTCCTTCCAAATTAGCCATTCGTATCAAGAAACCTATCAAGACCAAATTCCGGCTGCCTGTCTTCAACTGGACAGCACTGAAACCCAACCAGATCAGTGGCACTGTCTTCAGTGAACTTGATGATGAGAAGATCTTGGAGGTAGCAGGGCCTGGGGCCCTGAGGGGTGGAGCTGGGGGCTGGGGACCAGGTTGCCCTTTTAGCCAGATCTCCTGGCCTTGGAAAAGTCTTCAGACTCAGCTCTTTGTGAACTAGAGCTGAGCTAATGCTGGATGTGCTGCCAGGGGGTCCTCTTACAGAATAAGGCCATAGCATTTTCCCTTCTCATCAACCCCTACCAGGACCTGGACCTGGACAAGTTTGAAGAACTGTTCAAGACGAAAGCCCAGGGCCCTGCCCTTGACCTCATCTGCTCCAAGAACAAGACAGCACAAAAGGCTGCCAGCAAGGTGACCCTGTTGGAAGCCAATCGTGCCAAGAACCTGGCCATCACCCTTCGCAAAGCTGGCCGCTCAGCTGAGGAGATCTGCAGGGCCATCCACACGTGAGGCTCCCACTGACCTCACCCTGGACCCCAGTTGATAACCTACCTAGGATCCTGGCCTTCCCTGGATTCCAGGGCATCAACAGAACTCCTCACACCCCTCAGTCATCCAATGGCTAGGCCAGAACTTACTGCATGTGTGCTGTGTGCCAGGCACTGTGTGAGGTGCTGGGGATTCAGCCCAGACCTTTACTCGAGGAACTTACAGTCTAGGGGGAACAGTCCAGTAACATTGGGTGATAACCACCAAGATGGTAGAGGTACAGGCAGCTTTGGGAAAACAGGAAGGGCCAACTTGGTGATCAGGGAAGGTTCCCAGAGGAGGTGATCTCTCATCTGCAACCTGAAGAATGTATATAAAGTCCAGATCAGGGCCTGGAGGAAGAGGCATGGTACCCTGGGGGCTGAAAATCAACTCTGGCTTTAGTGTAAGACAGAGTAGAGAGGTGAGCAGAAGTCTTTCCGGCTGGGCTTCGTAAGCCATGCTCAGATGTTAGGACTTCTCTCTCGGTGCAGAGGAAAGACACTGAAGGGTTCTTAAACAGGGCATGGAATGTGCCTCTAGGATTGTTACTGGTGCAGAGTAACTCCAGTAAGTTACTGGAGGTGAGGCAATGGGTCCTCTCCCTCTGGCTGTGTCCTGCTCACAGACCCCACCCTGTCTCTGTAGGAGCTGGAGAATGAAGGGATGACAGGTAATGTGGGCAAAGGTGAGCCCTGAGGTGGTTCCTCCCTCCTACACAGGTTTGACCTCCAGACACTACCAGTGGACTTCGTGGAGTGCCTGATGCGCTTCCTGCCCACAGAGGCTGAGGTGAAGCTGCTGCGGCAGTACGAGCGGGAGCGGCAGCCCCTGGAGGAGCTGGCGGCCGAGGACCGCTTCATGCTACTCTTCAGCAAGGTGGAGCGGCTGACCCAGCGAATGGCTGGCATGGCCTTCCTGGGCAACTTCCAGGACAACCTACAGATGCTCACGCCGGTACAACTCCCACCCCTACTGTGGTCATCTGCAGCCACCCCTCCACCCCTACCTGCTGGTCCCCTGCCCTCCCAGCCCCTCGCTGACTGTGCCCCACCCCGGCCTGGGGTTACTCAGCTCTTCATCTTGCCTTCCAGCAACTCAATGCCATCATTGCGGCCTCTGCCTCTGTCAAGTCCTCCCAGAAGCTGAAGCAGATGTTGGAGGTGGGGCAAGGTTGTGGATGGGGCAGCAGGTGGTTCCTACGTCCTGGGCGGGGGGGGGGGGGTCTGGGGCTATAGAGAGGAGGAAGGAGCCCTCAGCTTGGCCTAAGTTCCTCGCGTGCATCTTTGGACAGATCATACTTGCACTGGGGAACTACATGAACAGCAGCAAGCGGGGAGCTGTGTATGGCTTCAAGCTCCAGAGCCTGGATCTGGTAAGATGTGGGGGCAACGAGGGGCCAAGGAAGCCTGGAGGGCGGTGGCCATGGAGCCAGAGTGTTCAGCCCTTTCATTGCCCACCGTCCCCTCCTCCCAGCTGCTGGACACCAAGTCCACTGACAGAAAGATGACATTACTGCATTTCATCGCCTTGACGGTAAAGGAGAAATACCCAGACCTGGCTAACTTCTGGCATGAGCTGCACTTTGTGGAAAAAGCTGCGGCAGGTAAGGGGATCCTGGCCCAGTGAGCCCGCCCTTATGTCCAGCCTGGGACAATCCCAGGAAGCTACGAGGAGAGAGAACACTTGAGTGCCTTTGTTTCTGGCTGTTTTTTTTTTTCCCTGACCACTTCAAAGCTTTCTGCTGGGGCCATGGGCAGGGGCCACCGCAGAGGGAGCTTTCCTCCAGGCAGCAGGCCCTGCCCGGTCCTTCCCATTTGGGTGCTGTGCTTGCTGGCAGAGAAAGGCTCTTCACTCCCAACTCCCTTAGGCTGGCCCCAGAGCTTGCATGTCTCTGTGATGTATGTGATGTGCTTAGAAAACCCATAAAGCCCTGCACAGACAAAAGGTACCTGTTATTTTTGCCCCACTCATGAAATCGGGGGCAGGCCCAAGGCAGCTCTCTTTTGGAGACCAGCATTCTCTCTGGCTTGCCTGCCTTTGCTGCCTTGCGGGTCATGAGCTTACAGCCTCCATTCCTTTTCCTGGCCCCGGTGAGAGCCTGGCTAGCTTGGTGCCCCCTCTCTGTCCAGGTGGGTGGCTCTGGAAGCAGGGCGTGAGAAACTGAGTGAGCCCAGGCCAAGGGGAGGGCTGGATCTCGCTGTAACCCTGGGCTGGGAGGTGGGCATGTCGGGCTGGACGGGCCTCAGCCTACGCTCCGGTGACAACAGTGTCCCTGGAGAACGTGCTGCTGGATGTGAAGGAGCTGGGCCGGGGCATGGAGCTGATTCGGCGGGAGTGTAGCATACATGACAACAGCGTCCTGCGGAACTTCCTTAGCACCAACGAAGGCAAACTGGACAAGCTCCAGCGTGACGCCAAGACGGCTGAGGTGAGCACAGGGTGGAGGTGGGTGTGAGCAGCCAGGGGTAAGGCACCGTGCCCCTCTAGGTGGGCTCTGTTCTGGCTCTCGGATCAAAGAACTTTCTTCAGGTGGCTGGCTGGCTGATTGTGGGGGAGAGGGGGTATTGGAGGGGGCAGGCAGCTGCCGCTGGAGATGCGCATTCCAGAGGCTTTGGGAGCCCCAGATTCTCTTCCCTCCCACAGGGGCTCCTCCTTTGGCCTTGGCCTGCTTTCTGTGGGCCTCCTGTCCTGGCGGGAGCTGGGCTTCTCCTTCCTTGCCGGGCTTGACCCCTTCTGCCCATCCCTTCCCCAGGAGGCCTATAATGCAGTTGTACGCTACTTCGGTGAGAGTCCCAAGACCACACCTCCTTCTGTATTCTTCCCAGTATTTGTCCGATTCATCCGTTCTTACAAGGTGAGCACAAGAGGGGCTTTTAAAGAGGAGTCTGGCTGAGAGAAAACTGGTAGGGGGAGAGAGGGTTGGGCTTCAAGTCTGGGCCTTTTCCGTCTCCTCCTCTGAGTCCTGGGAGGGAGCTATGGAAGCTGGCCACAGGCCTCTTAGCTGTGAACTGGTGGGCAGGGTGGGGGCCCAGGCCCTTCCTGTCATTGTTTGGGGCAGGAAGTGCCCCTCCAGAGGGTGGCCACCTGGGGTTGCTGGTCCCACTGACACCCACTCTCCACTCTCAGTGTCAGCCCCTCCCCTCACAGCCTGTGTGAGCCTCACTACACACACAAACACACACACATCGCCCCCATCTTCCATGGTTCTTAGGAAGCAGAACAAGAGAACGAAGCCCGAAAGAAGCAGGAGGAGGTAATGCGGGAGAAGCAGCTGGCTCAGGAAGCCAAGAAACTGGATGCCAAGGTGGGTGGGACCAAGAGCTGAGGCCTGGAGAACAGGGCAAAGGATTAGGAGGGGGTGGAGCAGAGGAGATGGAAAACCGGAGCCCAGGGACCACCCAGAGGGCCTGACGCTGGAGTCCAAAGGGATGAGGAGAGGTGCTCTGGAAGGGGATTCCTGGGCAATGATGGGGGCTGGGCTGCCAAGCACAATCAAGGGTGTCCTCAGACTGCTTCTTGGGACAGGAACCAGCCCCATGGTAAGGATGGTGACTCCCTTTCCCTTCAAATGTTCGACTCTAGACCCCATCCCAGAGGAACAAGTGGCAACAACAGGAGCTAATTGCAGAGTTGAGGCGGCGCCAGGCCAAGGAACACCGGCCTGTTTATGAGGGGAAGGATGGTACCATTGAGGACATCATCACAGGTGGGGCCCTTTTCCCTCCCTGGTGCCTGGTCACTGGGCCCAGCTCCCAAACCCCAGCCCCATCCTCATGGGGCCTGACCACTGTCTCTTTCCTGGGCCACAGTGCTGAAGAGTGTCCCTTTCACGGCCCGTACTGCCAAGCGGGGCTCACGCTTCTTCTGCGATGCAGCCCACCATGATGAGTCAAACTGTTAACCCCCAAGGCTGGGGCTCTTGACAGGTACTGGGCACTACAGCTGCCCTCTCTGCATGCCTACCTCCCAGGACTCCTGCTGGGGCCCTAAGGCACCCCCTCTCCTGCATGTCCTGCATGACTTGGAACTATCCTCTGGCAGTCTTGTGGTGATGGGGACACATACTTCTTCCCTTGCATGCCCCATGCTCTGAGAAGCATGGCTTATCCCCTGCATGTGCCCTCAGGGAAGCGGTATCTCTCCCACTAATGCTATCCTGGCTTCTACTAAGACCCAAGGGGTAGGGAGTTGCCAGAGCAGGCAGGACCAGGCCGCCACCTTTGGTCACAGAGGCGGAGAGGCTCTGGTCCTGGGCCCAGGTGTCCTTTGTTCCTGCCTCCTCAGAAGAGCTCTGGCAGTGGCTTCTGCCCAAGGGTATCAGATGACCCTTGACCTGTTGCCTGATATCCAATCTGCCTGGGGTTTCTTCCCAGCTTCTAGCTCTTGCCGAGTCTACCTTGTTTCTGCCACTCCCCAGGGGCCTCTAGTTACCCCTACCTGTTCCTCTGGAAATGCAGAGCCTGCGGCAGAAATCTCCCTGACTATCCCCTCCAGCCTCTCTTTAATCTTCTCCCTCACTGGCCTCATGGCTGGCTCTTCGCTGGCCCTGCCTGTGAGGCTGGGCCTACAGAGGATGGGCCCAGCCTGGCCTCCTTGCCTGTTCACAGGCCTCTGTCTTCCCCGTAGGCCTCCACCACCAGCCCTTTGCTGTTTGCCACCAAGCCAAGAGTGCCGCACCGCCCACTGGCCCGCCTCGGGCTCCAGGCCCCCACTGAGACCCTCTTGGAGGCAGAAGCACTTCAACCTTAGGAGTCCTGCAGGTCCAGCAAGTGGACCTGAAGCCCTGGAATTGGCCAAGGGCGCAGCAGAAGGCTGTGCTGCTCTCAACGCAGTGTTCACCCCAGCTCTCAAAGCTGCATCCTGCCTGCTGCCACAGTGGGCACTAGGTCCTTTGGGGCCTGGCACTTCCCTGGTGCCTCCAGTACTGCACTTTGCTCCCAAGGTCTTCAACTTCATTTCCTCGAGGGTCAACTCAGGGCTGGAAAAAACCATTTCCAGTTTTAGGCTACATAGGGGCACCTAAGAGCCAGAGGGATGACAGGAGAAAGCAATTATCCTTCTTCTCCTTCCTTCTTGCAGCCCCATGGTCAGCTGTGATCTAGAAGTGTCCAGGCTTAAGGAGCTCTGGGATCCTGCCAATCTCAGATCATTTACAGGAGCAAGGCTCTCCTAAGCTTGGGCCTGCCCAGCTGTGCCCTAGTGATAAGGGTAGAGGAGAGATGCCACGCTCCCTACCCTTGGTCCTTTGCATTCTAGGCTGACTCTGTCCTACGGTGGGCAGAGGAATGGTTTTCTCTGCCCTCCTAGAGAAAGGGTCTGCCAACAGCATCCTCACCTCCTTTCCTCAGCTAGGTTTTTTTGTATTTTGTTTTTTAGCAGGGGGCAGGGTCATAGTGGTCTTGGCTGACGATTTTCAGTCCCCTGCCAGTTTCTTCTCAGCCTCTGGAAGGGAAGACAGGGGCCCACTCCTTTTTGTACATGTACCACTTCCCTTCTCTTTTGTATATAAACTCCAGACCTTCCTTCTCTCAACAAAGGCTTCAAACACCAGGCCTGACTGTTCTTTCTGGGTGGGGCACTAAGGTGGCTGTTTAGCCTGACCTGAGCCACGGGGATAGAAAAGAAGCTGGGCAGAGCTGCCGTCTGCCTCGGGTAGGTGGGTACAGAAGCCTGGGGAAGGGGAACCTGGCTAGGTGGGCTCCAACCACACAAAGGGAGGCAGGCCTGCTGAGACACCAGTGCCCTCTGCTGGCCATGTGTGTACCTGTCCAGTCCCCAGCCTGCCTCAGTAGCACATGGAGAAGACAGAAGAGCCACTGGCCACGTTATAAATATTGTTATTTAAAAAACCAAAACCAAACCAAAACAAAACACACATACACTGGGCCCTGGGGCTGGAGGAAGGAGTGGTGGAGCCCCAAGGGCCCTGGGCAGGCAGGAGCAGGCACTGATGCTAGAGGGTAAGGATCCTGCCCTCTGCCACCCAGGCTGTGTCCACCAGCCTGTCCCTCTTCCTAGAGGCCCCCCCCTCACATTTTATCTACTGGCACCACCCACCCCGTATGGCATACACCACCAATCTCCGGTCAGGGGCTGAGGGCAAGGACTGCACTAGTTGTCCGGGAAGTGGGGGACCCTTGAACACCACGAGCAACCTTGGTAGGTGCCTGCAATGGTGTGATGGGGTTGGGGTTACTTGAGGAAAAGTGGACACAGACCCAACTAAGGAAGAAGTCTGGGGCAGACGGTGAGGGTGACCTAGGCCACAGCCTCACACAGACCCGAGGCAGGGTGGCTTGTCAGGTCACTGGTGGTCATCCAGCTGCTGCAGGAGCGTCCGCCGCCGTCTTTCCAGCTCACCCTCGCTCAGCTCGCTTTCCGACGTGTCCCAGCCCGTCTGGTGGAGCAAAGGCACAGCTCACCCACCGCCTCCCCCGAGGGCTGCGGAGGCCTGGACAGAGCGCTGACTGGGCTGGGGTCGGGCGCCTGCCTCTCACCTTCTCCTTCTTAATTCCAAAGCCTGGGGAACGGTTAGGGAGCTCTGCCCGACGGAGGTCCCTGTCCTTGTCCTGTTCTGGTTCTTTCTCATCACTCTCCTTGCCAGCTTTCTCCTCAGGGTCTGTCTCACTCTCAGGACTGTTCTGTAAGAGCCCAGAGCCCGCCTCCTCAGTTCCCGTGGAGGACAGCCCAGGAGGCGGGCGAAGACATCTCCTAAAATAGCAGGGCCTTGGATGGAGTTCCTTCTCTACGCACCGACTTGTGTCTTCTCTTCTTCGTTTTCTTTTTTGGTTTCTTGGCTTTCCGAAGGCCATGATCTGGAGATAAAAAGTCCCCACTAAGTCCCATGGGAGAAGGGAGGCCTCATCCTTTTCTCTGCTCCTTCACAGACAGGGACCAGTCGGAGGAAGTTAGTCCAGTTTTCCTACCTTCTCCCAGTTTCCTGCCTGGGCAGGGATGGGAAGTTCTCTCTCTGACAGGTCCCACCCTTCCAATCCACTCCACCCTCAGTGGGGTGGGGCTCCCCCAAGGCCTCCTCTTGGTCTGGGCCAACCTGTCCAGTTCCCAACTGCCTACCTGATCCAAGGAGAAGGCGGGAGGATGGGGAACCTCGTCCTCCAAGGGCAGCACCCCCACTTTCAACAGAATCAAGTGAGGAAGAGGGCTCGGAGCCTGACTCCGAGGGGTTCCGCCGCCTCCGCTTGGGGGGCCGGAGAGATGGTGGGGGCAGCTCCTCCTCTTCCGACTCAGAGCCCTGGGGAGAGCAGCAGACACACGTCAGTGTAGAGGCTCTCTGCCCTCCAGAAGCCCTCAAGTCTGGGAGCTGGGGACAGAGACGAGGATGCAGGACCAAAGGAATCCTCAAATCTCCCTCCAGGGGAGGTGATGTAGGGGAAAAGCAAGAAAAGTGGTTCTTCTTTCATCCCCAGACAATCCAGCCTCACCCCACGTCCTTTCTATCCGCCAACTCACTGAAGGCGAGTGGGAACGCTTGTGATGGTGCTTCTTGCCCTTTCTGCTGTGTTTTCGGCCTTTGGTGTGGAGGTGCTGGCATTCAGTCTGGTGGGGGCAGAAGGGGTGGGGAAGGCACCAGGGTTAGCCCCAGGAAGGACCTGGCATCCTAAAATCTGGTTTTGCCTCTGAGGCTAGGGCCTTAGGCCTATCCAGGGCACCCTAAGACCTCCCCTTCCTTAATTGTCCAGAAAAGGAGAGCCCTGGGGGTAAGAGGTCACTGAGCTTTCTGTCAAGCTAGCCTTGGGTGTTCCAGAGCCCAGGACAGACGCAGAGAACCAGAAGCTCTGCCTCACCTCCAGTACCTGCAGGAACTCTCGGAAGAGCCGGATCCGCTCCGACTCCAGGGTGATCTGCTCAAAGGCTGAGTCGCACACAAAGCGCTCACGGACCTTGAACAGGAGAGCACTGCTGATCAGACTAGCCCCAGCACAGCATGGATGCCGCCATGAGCACAGGGCAGGGCTGGGGCAGAGGAAGGAAGGGAGCCGGAGCTGGCCCTGAGCTGTGCTATGACTGGGGTGGGCCCCCAGTGGTGGAGAAGCACCGCTGCCCTCAGGACTGAGGGGGTGGTGTTTGGTGCCAGGCTGCAGTCCTGACCTCTTCCCAGGCCGTGCCCAGCTCCAGAGCAGGCACAGCCTGCCTCAGCATGCTTCGGAAGGCAGCTTCCCTGCGCCGCAGCCTTCGTGCCTCCTCCTTCTCCCGCTCTCTCTCCCGTGCCTCTGCTTTCTCCAGCAGCTGAGGGCAGACAGGACACACAACAGGGTCACCCAGGAGGGTGGGTGCCCCAGCCCCACGCAGGCATACCTTAAAAGGTGGGAAGATGGAGTCTGGGCTCTTACTATCACCCCCTGAACTGAAGATGGAGTCACACTGGGGCAGTGAGAAGGAACAGAACGAGACCGAGGGACGAGTTTGAGAACAGAGCCCTGGCTACAGCCCCACCCCGCGCGGCCCCTCACACTATTGAAAGTCAGCTTGATGTTGCCTGCATCCAGCGCAGCAGCCCTCTTGTCAAAGCTTATGACGTGGGCGAAGTCCTCAAAGGCTGTGTTCACCTCCACGCAGAAGCCCCGGTCCTGTGGGCACAGCAGCGCATGAAGCAGGGGGCACCGCAGGCCTGAGCCTGAAGCTGGCCAGCCTCCAGGGCAGGCGGAGGGGTCAGACTACAGGATGCCCGGGAAGAGAGCCACAGCACTGGGACGCACTTCAGAGACCAAGTCGTCCAGGTCCTCACCGTCTAATAATCAAGCCTCCCACGCCGACCCCTGGTTTGGCTGTCACAGGGAACTGGGGGGTTGGATCACAGGGGAGGGGAGGCGGCGGGTATGTGTGCCTGGTCTGCTGATTGATGCCGAGTTTCTCACAATCAGTTCTTTGTTCCTTTGGCTTAAAGCTTGGGCCCCTGCTGGGTCCTCCTGCTGCTCAGTAGCTTCCTTGCATTCTCTTGCGGGTCCCACCCTTTGGCTATATTTATTGATTGCTTACTAGGTACCAGGTACTGTGTGTAGTGCTTCACACACATTATCTCAGTTAATCCCCCCTCATTTAATCTGAATTTAAACCTAGGTCCTAGTCTCCTAATTTTATGTGGAAGGGGAAACCAAGGTTTAGAGAAACTAGACATTTGCCCAAGGTCTTCAAGGCTAATATATAGCTGAACAAGAACGCTACCCCAGGTCTTTCTAACAACAAAGCCCCTACTTTTAAGCACTACACCCATACAGATCACTTAGTCCACAGGAGAAATAGAAGCCATCAGGTGTGCAACTCCTGAACAATATTAGAAACACCTCTCTTTCTTGAAGCACCAGGGACCAGGCTCTGTGCTTCTCACCTAAGCCTCACAACACTGCAAGGCTTAGGAAAGTTATCTCACTTGGACCAAGACAACTCAGTGGAAAGTAGAGCCACTAGAGTCTGGAGTCTGGCTCTCGAGTCGGCTTGGGCTTGGGCGTGGGCCCAGACTCCCTTCCTCTCCCTCCACACGGTTTTAACTTGCTCTGGCCTTCCTGCTGACAGCAGAGGCATACTCTTCTTGCTTCTTCCAAGAGGACCTCCTCAAGCCCTGGCCTCCAGCCCTTCTCCTCAAAACACACCATGCTCTCCCCTAGGGAACTGCAAACTTCAATCTCACCTCTTCACTGGCTCCTTCCATCAAGTACACACCTCACTTAACCTGGAGCATCCTTTCCACCCTCCCCTCATCTTCCTCAGGCTAACAACCTCTGCTTCTTCCCCCTTGTGTCAAAATCCTTAAATGCAGCACAAAGGAAAACAAATAAACATGTATTGAGCCTGCTATAAGCAAAACACTACAATTATTATCATTTAATTCTCACAACCTTGCATAGATTAACCCCATTTTACAGATGAGGAAACTGAGGCTCAGAGATATATAAACTTCTGCGGTCTCGACCAATAAGCAGCCAGAAGGTATCCCACTCTAAAGCCCATGCTACACCCACTCTACTCTCTTCACGGACACTGCTCTCCCAGATGTTTCTCATGGCCCCCGAGCCAACTCCAAGGACATTCACTTCAGTGCTCCCCTCTCCAGGGTCCCCTCCTGTCTCTCTGATCTTTTACCACCTCTCTTGCATGTGCTGGTTCCCCTGAGAACAGCAGTTAGTCTTTACGAACTACATTGTCCCTAGCAATCTCATCTCCCGCCTCTCTCCTGACTTCCAAAGCCAAACCAGACTGGATATTTCACAGACACATCAAATTCAGCAGATTCCAAGAGCATTCATTTCCCGCAAGCCCCTCACCCCACACCCTAGTTCCATGGATCTCCCAGGCCCGGATCTTCTGTCTTCCAGCTTTCCAAGTCCAGGAATCTGCGTTACAATACGGGATACGAGGTGCCATCACAGTCTGCCTGGCTACTGGATGGCCACAGGGATCCCTGGGCTCACCTGCCTTTCACAGACAGAAGTCCAAAACGGGGAACAAGGGGGACACCTGTCTAAAGAACATTCTTTCTCAGGGGGCGTGGAGAGACAGGACTCAGCAAGGACAGGACTCCTACAGGCCTGTCAGCAGTACCAGCCAGTCTTTGGCTAAAAGTTAAGTGTCCAATAAAATTTAGCTCTCTTGGGATTAGATATTTCTACTTTATACGATTATCTGATTTAAATTATGATATTTGCTTTACTCATCTCTGCCCCAGGTTGCTTTTGGGACTAATTCCCCAAATAGAATTCCGATTTTCTCCAGCCCTGTTCTTCCTGCTTAATCCTTACCAGTGGTATCATCAGTCCACTCCTGCCACCTCTGACTCATTCCTTCCTTCTCTCAATTTCACCAAAAAAATCTGTTAATTCTGACTGACTCTAGCCTACTGGTTTTAAACTTTTTTTAATAGCAGAAACATTTTTTTCAATAAAAATCTTATGTAGAACCTCAATGTAAAAGAGAAATAAGCTTTTACACTTGAAAATAAAGTAAGGGGCATAAAGTCCCCACCACCCTCTCCTTGCTTGAACCAAGGCACCTCTGAGGAAACCCAGGGTGCTTCAGAGCCTGGAGCACTACACCTCTCTCCTCACCCACTGTCCCCACTGCTTGCCCTGAGCTCCCTCCCACCTAGATCACTGCAGCAACTCCTGCCTCATCTCTGTGTTTCTAATCACCCCACCACTACCGCTTCTTACCCTGCCTCAAGAGTCCCGGACTTTTCCAGCAAATGGCCCCAACAGCAGGGGAGAGGTCTCGGGGTGAGTCAGAAGCTCAGAATTTGAATCACTTGCCACTATCGCTTTCAGCATCCTGAGGCTTCAGGTCCTGCCCTCCTACCACCGCCCACCCCTAAGGACGCCAGCACTCGGGCTGAGAGGTGCTGCCCTACGCTACATGGGCTTCTCTAAGACATTGCCTGATCATATCATTCCCCAGCTCCCCATGACTTACAAGAGAAAAATCCAAATTCCTTATTTTAGCACTCAAGGAATTTCACATCCAGGGGTCTCCTTCCCACCTGGGACACGTGGTTCCAGAGAAACAGAGGAAGCCACAGGACAATATGATACATCTTACTTAATGGTAAGTAATTTTAAAATATTAAGTTTGTATTAAACAGAGAGGTATTACAGTATTAAAATACAACACCTGCATGAATTTTTAAGGCAAAACACGGGACTTCAAAGAAATGTGTGTGCAGTGGGACGTTTCTAGCTTTATTCTCAGACCCTCCTCACCTCAGGTACCAAGTTATTCCCCTTGGTAATCAGGTGCCGTCTGGAGGAATCCTCCCCATTTTTCAGATGAGGAAACAGGCTCAGAAAGATTAAGTCACCTGCCCAAAGTCACACAACTTGTGGCAGTTAAGCTAGACACTCACCCCCCAAGTCTGCCTTCACTGTCTTGCTCCTAACCACTTCTCTACACTGCCCCCTCAAAGGCATCGGAATGCTCTTCACTGCCACAAAGAAATATGCTTTCTCTTTGTTATCTTTTTCTGAAACACAAGGCTCTCTTAGTCCATCACTCACTTCTCCCTTTGATAGCCATGGACATTGAGAATTCTCCAACGAGCACGTGTGATGGTAAATGGCAGATGGACTTCCTCCCATGTCATGGAGGTGACAGGGAAGAGTAAGGCTAGATAAGGATGACATGCCCCCTCTAAAAGGCAGTGGCGTCTTGGCTCAAGTCCACTGAATGCCTCACAAAACCAGTCCAGTGCTGCTAGGTAATCCAAATTTCCAAGAGAAGCTGAAGATGCAGATTTTAATTGTAATCACTTGATTTTAAAATGTTAGCAACAAATTCCAAATTCCTCTAAAACACTGTGCAGGCAGAAGGAACATACCTGTGGGCTCCCAGTTTCTGATTAGCTGTGCTTCTTGCTGCTCAAACCCGCCATGCCCTGTGCCCCTTGCCTTTGCTCCTGTAGTACCCTGTGCCCTGGACATCCACCCTCCTCCACCTACTCGTTCTTAGAGGTACAGTTCGATTCTTCTGATTCTCATCTCTGTAGTAACACTTGCCCCTCTGTATTGCTGCTGTCATGTCTGTCTTCCTAACTAGGCCATGAGCTCCTTATGGGCAGAAATGGTGTCTTATCCATTTCTGTGTCCCCAGTGCACAACAAAGGATCACAGTAGCTATCTCCTGAACCAGGCTGCAATGCTCCTGCAAAACAGGACTTATTGGGCAGTCCTGTCCTGGGAGCGTGCCCTGTACCCAGCCTGTATCCATTGGCAACCCCAGGCCTCCCTCACCTTAAGGATGTCCTTAATGATCTTCTTCTCATCATGGAATCGTGCCTTCAACTCCTCCACATAGAACTTGAACAAGTCCAGAGGGGTGGAGCCTGCGGGGGAGGGAGGGAGGGGGGCCTGGCGGGCGGCAGCTTCCCAAGGCCTGGGGGAGGGGTCGAGGACAGGACCAGGGAATGGGAGTCCAGAGAGGCTGGCAGGGCAGGAAGCCAGGCCAGAGGAGGGGGAGCCCGGCTGCCTTACCCGGCTGGCCCAGCATGTTGGCAAAGCGGACATCAGTGCTGACAGCTGGGTACAGCTCCATCCAGGTGGACATAGAGTGCAGCTGCCCTGTCTCGTGCAGCTCATCCAGGAAGGTCTGAGCAGGGAGAGGCCAGTTACAGGGGGAGTGAGAAAGGGGGAGAGGCAAAACTAAATACTGGGTAGGAAGAGAGGGGATGGCAGGGAGACACAGGGACGACCCAGACTGAGGAAATGCAGGCAAGGGAGGCAAAGATGAAGAGATACAGGTAGGGAGGCAGAGAGCAATGTGAAAAGAGAGTGTAAAGAGAAAGGGATAGACTCAAAATGAGAATGGGCCACACTGGGAGGCAAAGAAATGGAAACTTGCCTATAGCACAATCTTCCCATGACTTGGTTTCAACTTTCTAAAAGTGTTACAGCTAAGTAACCCCAATGCTACCTCCAAGCTGAAGGACAAGCTAGCTATGCCTGTCTGGCTCCCCACCGAATGGAAATAAACTAGCTGCCGAGCCATGCTTTTAGGGTGCTCTCTACTGGCAGGTTCTGGGTGGTGCAGACGTCCAGTCTCCCTAGAGGAGTATGGCCCAGAGCTGAGGGGACACAGAAGGAGCAAAACTGTAGGTATAGAGAGGCCTCGTGGAGGTGGGACAGGGCTGGGCACAGACAAAACAGTGGGCCCGGCAAAGAGGAGGCAGAACATGGGTGAAGCAGTGACGGCCTGGGGCAGAGATGAGCTCTAACCCAAAGGGTAGCAAAGATACCTGGAAGGCCTCCCGGTTCTTGCGTTGCTGGCGGCGCTCCCGAAGCCGGGCCCGCTCCCGCTCCTCCTCCTCCTCCCTCTCCAAAGCTCGGATGTGCTCCTCAAAGCATATCAGCGCATCTTCCTTGTCCATGTCTAACCACAGGGAGGAAGCTCAGTGGGCACTGCACCAGTGGGACACCCTCTCAGACCCAGGACCCCCAGTGCTTTAAAGATGCTACCCTGGTAGGTGTGGGGGACACCCAGGGTGGTGGGGCAAGGGGAGCAGGGGGCTCTGTGGGAGAGGCTACTGGAATGGTGGTTTGTGAGGAGGGTTCATTAATTGTATGAGAAAAAATTAGCAACTATTCACTTCTCAGGAATTTGGTTACTAAAAGTCATCATAAGAAACTAGTTATCTCAGGATCTGAGGTCTTACTTTTCATGGACCTGGGAATCAATTGGGCTTTGATGCAACTTTAGAAAGTGAATAACAGAAGGTATGGCCAGTGGTTATAGGCTTACTGCAACATGTGACCACTTAAGGCCTACAGTGCCATGACGATTTAAAACCGTATTCACATGAGCTATAAAAATGACCTCCAAGTCTTCTGATTCCCACCCCAGAGCTCTTCCTCCAAAGACACACAATGTCTAGGTCAACAGTAAACCCTGGAGGGAGGGAGGGGGTGTCCTGAAGCATTCTGGGATCTCTGGAATCCAGAGAGGTTCAGGGACTGACTGAGTGCTGGGGATTCCGAGACGTCCAGGAGGGCAGGAGGTGCAGGGGAGTGGTGTGAGGCAGGTGCTGGGGTCAGTGAGGATGAGAGGAGGGAGCTTACTCTGAAGCTGATGGTCCTGAGCAAAGCTGGGATTATCCATGAGGTACTGCTGGGCCTGGGACCATGTGGTTTGGAAGTTGACACTACTCATCCCATCCAGGATGCTCTTCAGGGCCTGGATGTTGCGGCGCCGGAGCTGCTTGGCCTGTTCCTAGGGAGCCACAGGGTCTCCGTGAGGCAAGACAGGCCAGACTACTCAAGTGGGCCTGGGCAGAGGGGCACTCAGGGAAAGCCAGGAAGCTAGAGAACTCTAGGATGGTCAGACTCAAGGCTTTCATGTCCCCGAAAAGGAGAAGGAGCACAGGTTACAGATGAAGCCCTGAGAGACTCCCTCCCGTCCTCCCATGCCCAGAGCAGAAATGGTGGATGTGCAGGTGCCACACCAGCTTCTGAGTAAAGAGCTGGGACCCCGGGGCAGCAGAGAAGTGAACAGCCAGGGGTCCACAAGGAAGCAAAAACATGGAGGGTCTAAGATGAGACTAGGGCTGATGGATCCAGCCCAGTGACTGTTACCTTCTCCTTCTTGGCCAGGAAGAAGAGAACATCATCATAGACCTCTTTCCGATCCCTCTCGGGGACCACAGCCCACACCTCCAGCTCGCCAAAGGTCTGTTCCGCCCGCCTGTAGAGTATATGGGCTGTGGGTAGGCAGGCAGAGAACAGACTGGGCCCATGGGTTCTCAGGGTGTCCAGGCCCCACCCCAGCCCGGCCCCCTGACCGATAGCGGGTTGTGGAGGTCATGCGCTCGTGCTGCTCCAGGAAATGCTGCAAGGTCTGCTTGGCCTCCTTGGCCCTTAGCCGGGCCTCTTCCTTCTCCTCTTTCTCCCGTTGCGCTTTGTAGGCATTGAATGCCTGCTTTTTCTCACTCAGTTTGGGCAAGGCACTGGGATGGAAGAGTGGGAGTGGGTGGAGACAGAGGAGTCAGCCTGAACGCCACTGCACAGCCCACAGAGCAGAGCTGACTGAGGTATCCGTGCATGGGCACAGCAGGCGGCAGGGGCTCCCAGGGCACAGGGACGCAGGACAGGTCTCTGGACATGGGGAGGGGTGAGAGGCAGTGAGGGGAAGAGACAGGGCTCCACGGCACTGCAAATCCTGGGCCCTTTGGCTCTGGGGTTCTCAGGTCGCAGTCAGGCCTGCCCTATCCAGCCCCCTCTTTCCCCAATTAATTCAATTCAAATCAATTCAATTCAACAAGCATTTATTGAATGTCTCACGACAGATCTCTTTCCCTTCCTTCTCCTGAAGGCCCTCCAGCTTCTCTTCCCCTGGCAAGCTCACCCATCCATCACTCTCCTCACTCTGGCACCCTTGGGGTTCTCAGGGAGTCCCTGGCTCAAATGCTCTCATGAACAGGGTCTGGAGGGCCTGGCTCCCTCTGCCCAGGCCTACCTGTAACGGGGGTCGGTGACCACCATCTTCATGGCCTGTTCCCACGAAGCGTTGGAGGGGACAGCCTAGAATGGAGCAGGCAGGGGTCACGGGGCCCGCCAACCTCCAGCCCCCTCCAGGCCTACCCTGGGAGCCCCACCCTCAGCACCTTGTCCCTCAGTAGCTCCTTGAAGGCCTGTTTTGCCTTCTCCCGGCTGCTCCAACTGAGGCCAGACCTCTCTGGTTCTGGCTTTGATTCTTCTTCCTCCTGCTGTGGTGCCTGACGCCGTCCAGCAGAACTGGGGGCAGAGGGGATTCAGCCACAGTGTCCCCCAATCCCTATAGCCTCCAGCACCCCGCGTGATCAGGACACCCCCTCCTCGTTCCCCAGGGCAGCCCTTTTCTGCTCTTCAGAGGTCACACCCAGATCTTTACACCCTTCCTGAGAAACTTGGCAGAGGTCAGGGCTTGAGCACAGCTGGGAGCCTGAGGTCAGTGCTGGGAATGTTGCAGAGGGGCAGCCCTCACCTGCTGGGGCCCTCCTCCAGCTGCTGCAGGAACCCCTGCTCCAGGGGCTGGGCAGCCTCTGACACATCGCAGTCTTCACTCCCACCTGGCTCAGGTTCTAGGAGGCCCGTGGGCACCGAGGTGGGGCCAGGTGGCACAGGTGGGGGGTCAGGCTGTGGCTGAGAAGGCTGTGGCTGTAGTAGTGTCTGTGGCGGCGGCTGCTGTTTCCTGCAGGTGACCCGGAAGGGCAGTGTCCAGTACAGCAGGGATAGAGGTGGTCAGGGGCTGGCTGGTCCCTCTAACCTGCGCAGGACTGGGGCCAGGGCAGACCACTCCACAAGGAGACTGAGAGCTGGCTCTTCCTCCCAGAGTAGGGATCATGGGGAGAGGCCACTCCCACCCCTCAGGTGGCCCCAAGTACGGATGTACAGGTGGGCAAGGTGGGCAAGTCACTCACCCTGCAGCCTCTTGTTTGACCAGAGCTGCAACAGGAAAGGATAACATAGTTATAGGGTAGCAAGGGCCACGCCCCAGAGCCCCTTCCTGGGCCCACCCCCTCCTCACCCTCCAGGTCATCCAGGTCCTTGGGCCGGGTCCAGCGCGACTCCTTACTCTGGTTGTTATAGTAGTAAGGTTTGCCTGTGTCCGACTTGTACTCTTTCCAGGGACACTGGGACAGCAGCAGCTGCAAGAGGATGGGTCAGAGAACATTAGTGGGCGGGGCATACCTTCCAGCCACAGGTAGGGAAGCTAAGGGGACCCAGTGAGTACGGGACACAGGACTGCTTAACTACCACCTGACCTGGCTCAACCTGGGGCAAGGTGGACTTCCTGAGATCCTAGGGAGGTTGGGGTGGTCAGGGATCTTGGGATCAGAGGAGCCATGTGTATGGTTAGAGACTCAGGGGAGGCCAAGGACTTGGAAGGGTCAGGGCAGCTGAAAGGAAGGGCCAGAGAGGCCCACTCAGGACCTCTGCCTTGGACTTGAGCACGCTGGGCTTCTCCCACACGGACTGCTTGTCGTCAGCATTGTAGTAGTAGATGCGCCCATCAGGGGCCACATGCTCACTCCATAGGGCCCTCTGGGGGAGGGGGGGCACAGAATGGTGGTCAAGGCCCCTTTCCCAAAGCTTCTCCTCCTCACCCCAAAGATTTAACCATCAGCCCCCCACTTTCAGCCTTTCTACCCAGAGACCCCTGAGCTGAAAGAACTCACCGGAGGGCCTGTCCCAGCCACAGCAGCTACAAAGAAGTCAAAGGGAACATATTAAATCCTTGCTCCAATTCTCATCTTGTTCCCACTTATTCCTCCCTTATTCCATCCCCAGTAAATATCCCCATCAACATCCCAGGCTCCCTGGCACCCCAACAGGCATGATCCAGGGTGGGCTCTAGTCCATGGTCCCCTTCCCCCCCAACCTCCGAGCCTGGGGGGAGCAGGCCCCCAGAAGACTCACAGCTGGCGGTGTCCGCACCCGGAGCCGTCTGCCGAAGAAAGAGGAGGGGGAAGGGTTGGGGCCAAGCCCGGTGGCCCCCAAGACCCAGGCCATGGGGGATGGAGAAGCAGACCAGGCCAGGATCCACGTGTCCTGCTCCCAGGGATCTCTGCTCCCTAACAGGCTTCCCCCACCCTCCGGGGCCATGGCTCTAGGACCCCAGGAGGAAATCACACAGCAGCAACTTTCTTCGTTTTCCTCAAGTGAGAGGATTTTGTTGAGTCAACCTCCACGGCCAATCTCTTCCACAGCAAGTACCAAATGCCACATCCTACCCAGATTCTACTACACTGAGTAACAGCACAAGAAGGTACAGTGAGATCCCCAGATACTGCTGCTTCCTCCAGCGACAAAGATGTGAAAAGGAAACTGTGCTCAAGTGTCCACAGTGGTAACTCATGAGTGTGTTCCTCAAAGGAGCTGAACGCAGCAGGGGGAGTAACCAGAGAGAATGTACATGCCTTTGGGGACAAGTGAGAAACTAGAAGAGCTGAGTATGTGACTGGAGAGGAGGACTCAGCATGGGGAGTGCTGGGCCCAGGGTGGATGTGATGAGAAGAGGGAAAGAAAGGAGGCCATGTCCCTGTACTCCAAGTCAGACCCACAGGGCTGTGGGGCAGAGCCCACTTTCTGCCCCTACTCAGGGCTTACCGCTGCGGTGACAGGCACTGCGGGCATCAGCATTCCTGGCATCATGGGAGGTACCATTCCCGGTATCTATGGATACAAAGAGACAAAAACCAGCTACTGAAGGCAAGCACGGGCTGCGTAGGGTGCTGAGAGATCCTGCTGGGGCCGTGACTCTCACGTGGGCACCTTCTCAGCAATCCCCAGGCTCTGAGCTCTCAGCCTAGCCTGAGAGTGTTCTTCAGTCATTCAGCAGACAAATCCACAGGGGCTTGGCCCCAGGTTCCCTGCCTCCCCTCCCCAGTTTTGAAGTCCAGATATCCACTCTCATCTCTATCCCCAGCTGACATGACAGGGTTTTCTGAGGCCCTGGTGCAGGGGAGAAGATTACCTGTGTGAGCGGTGGTGGTGCCCCCATTGGTGGAAGCATTGGGGGCATGATGCCAGGTGGCATGGGAGGGATGGCTGGTGGTCTCTGACTCATGGGGGGTAGCCCCATTGGAGGAAAAGGTGGGGGGATTCCTGGAGGGGGCATCTGGAAAGGAGGAAAGTTAGAGATGCGGAGCAGAGAAGACACTGATTTGTACCTGTCAGAAAACAGCCACTCATCTCGCACCCCACCCTCCACCCGACTCTGAGACAATTGCAAGACTTTAGTTTGAGAGGCATGACACTGCCTCCCTCCTCACCACTGAGACTGATAATAGGCAGGTTCTCTGGGTCTAACAGGCAAGTACACAGCTTCTTGAGAGGCAGGGAAGGGAGAGGGAAAAGGCAAGTGTAACCACCACCAGACTGTGACTGGAAGGCTCCACTGCTTCAGCAATTCTCCCCAAAGGGGCCTCTCAGATGCAGGACCAGAAGCAGGTGTCCAGGTACCCATATCCCCTAGTCCCCTGCCTCCTACCCCTTTTTCCCCAGCTCAATGACTATCAGTTGCTATTCCAGCCTGACCTCGTGGTGTATTCAAAGATTACAGACAAGGAGTAGTGAAAGAGAAAGAGATCCCCACCCTGCCCTCACATTAACGGGGACTTTACCCATCCACTTCTCCTTCCCCCAGCCCCAGTGTGTCCCAAGGCCAAAAAGACCAAGAGGGAGCTGTCAGTTTTATAGACTGGGAGTTTAACAGCAGTCCCTCCCATCCCAATGCCCAAGCAAAACCATCCCTCTTCAAGGACAACACAAGGGGGCATTACACAAAACCTGTGCTGGTGACACAGCAGTGCTAGGGACTAGGGAGCTGGGTTGCAGGCTGGAAAAGCCAAGCCCAGGGAAAGACATAAAACTTACGAAGGGTGGTGGCATCATGGGGGGCCCCGGTGGGAAGGGGGCAGGCGCTGCTGGGGGCCGGGGACCAGAATCGGGAACCGACTGTTGAGGGAGAGAAAAGTCATAGGACCCAGGCTGGGCGAAGAGATGGGCTTTTGCAGAAGGGAAGCAGAGGGGTGAGGATGAAAAATGAGCACAAAGTTCAGAGGAAGGGTCTCCAAGGCAAGTTTCCTACCCACCCCCAGCTCTGAGCCCTGGGTAGGTCTGTTTTCTCTTCTGCCAGCCCAGAGCCAGCTGCCTGAGTCCCTTCAATGTCATCTTTATTTTGGAAGTCTCCATTTTGCCCAAATCAAGAAAAGATGAAGGAGGCTCTACTACAGGCACAGGTGGGCTCTTCTCAAGGCTTTTCATCCACTCTCTGCCTGTGGGCAAGGCTGTGCCTCCCTCAAACCAGTTAGAGAGGTCTTTCATTCCCAAAGTATCAGGGAGGAACTGGCCTCTTTTCCTGTTCACCTATCTGAATTCAGCCAGTTATAGAGATTCAGCCCAAATCCCTCTAAACATAGTCACTAGTCCTTCATAAGTACTATTTTCCCTAACTCTCCTCTCTTCACTACCAGCCCCTCCCCTAACCGGCCTCGTCTTTAGTGACTCACTCATTCTCTCTGACATGTTACATTCCCATTTGCCTCCCTCTTTGCTTTAGCTCTACTTCTCTGCCCCTCTGCCCCTCTTCCCCTCTGCCCCTGCTCAGTGGTCATCACCTTCCCTACAGATTCTGAACTCATGTCCCAGTGGATGAGGCTTTGAACAGCCTCGGTCTCCCTGTCCTACACCTAATGGCTAACCATGTACATCCCTTTAGTTCTCAGCTTAAATATCACTTGCTCTAAGAAGCTTTCCTGAATTTATTTAAAGCACTTCCAATTTATTCTCTATTTGATCCCCTTTTTAGTTTCCTCATGTATACAATTTTGTAATTATTATATTTGCTTGGAAATGTGTTTCCCCTCACTAGAGTAGTAACATTTCAGAAGGCAGAGATCATATCTGACTTGTTGAAAACTGGATTCCTGGTACCTGCCACAGTGTCTGGCACATAATGGGTACTCAACAAATATTAAGTGAATGAAAGAACAAATGAAAGAACAAATCTTTATATAGAACCTTCCAATTCTAAAAACTCATCCTATAGATATAGCCCCACATTTCAAATCAGCATTATTTGTAAAAAACAGAAGGCTGCAATCAGCCTAAATATCCAACAGTGAAGAACTATGAAATTTTACACACAAAAATGGAATATGATGCAGTCATAAAAAAGAATGAAGAGGCTCACTGTCTTGATAGGTAGTAATCTCTAAGACGCATAACTGAATGGGAGAAAAAAGCAAAGTGCAGCAAAGTTTTACCACCTGTACAAAAATCAGAGACAAAAGATGACACAGAGGGGGACAGAGAAAAGAAACGAGAAGGGGGACAGAGGCTGAAAGGAGAATTCTCACTGTATGCCCTTTCATAACTTTGAACATGCACCCACATGACTATATACCCATTCAAAAAAATTTTTTTAAGTAAACTGGGGCACAGAGATGCAGCTAAAAGACCTGGCCTTTCTTCCTCTTTGCTTGGAAGGTAGGAGGTGGCAGGGAGAAATTCCATGGGAAGTGGGAACTGGCTCACTGCTGCCCGATTTCCCTACTTTCCCAATTATCCTGATGGTGAAAAGGCTCAGTATTTAAAAATGCTTTCTAATCTCCACCTTCAGCAACATCTGCCCTTCCTCTCTTCCCACCCATCTTGTTCTAAGAAGAGAAGGGGATAAGTCTAACTACACCAACTTGAGTCACCTTTTCTCATTGTTTAGCTACTCTTATCCATGTATTCAAACCTGCTCCTGCTCCCTGAAACTTTCCTCAGCATGGGAAGTCAGAAACAAATCAACATGAGAGGAAATCAATTCTCTGGGCCACACTTTACCACCCAAGGTGCCTCAGGGTCTTCTCTAACCTCCCAGACACCACATATCTTTAGGTCCTACCAGGCTCCAGGGTTGCCCATCTCAGAGACTGGTGCCATAACCAACACAGTTGTCCAAGATAGAAACCTGTGAGTCATTCACCACACCTCCCTCTTCTTGTCAGTACATCAGCGTGTCATGTTAATTTCACCTCCTAAAGATTTCTTGAATCCATCTATTTCTCTCCATTCCTCCTCCACCCCTACCACCCCTCATTTCATATGACCTACTGCAGTGGCCTCCTGACTGGTCTCCTCATATCCACTCCAACCTCAGGCCATGACACTTCCCTGCTTAAAACTTTTTAATGACTTCTCACTGTTCTTAGGGTAAAGACCAGAACCTGTGCCCAGGACCTTGGAGGCTGTGGGAGGCTGGCTTCCCAAATGCCTTTGCCTTCCTCACACATGCTGAGCTCTTTCTCTCAGTCCTCCCGCCTCAGACATCAGCCTTTGCCTGGGGCGATCTTCCCTCTAGCCCTACACACTTGCCTCCATATCCTTCACATTTATCAGTCATCATTTCCTCAGGAAAGCCTTTCTCCCAACCCAGCAGACTAGTCAGAGCCCTCTTTTATAGGCTCGTACACCATGTACCCTCCTCTTCAGCAATTATTCACTGGAATTTTACAGTTATTTATACAATTCTGATTGTACTATTATTTTATGTGTCATTAATGAAAAACAAATGCTACCAATGAAGTTATGATACTCCATTGATTTTAAGATGCACCTTAACTTCAGAAATGTTAAAATATAAGTCTTGGAATCAATGAAATATCTGCTACATCCACTAGGCTGAAAATGCCAAGCAGCAGGGATTTGTTTTTGCTTACCCAAATATCCTAACGCCACTGTATTTTCCCACCACCCCCTCCTGGCATACAGTGCCTGCTATTAAGTATTTGTTGACTTAATGACTCGGCAGGTCCCACAAAACCACTGGAAGGCCTAGCGGTTATTCAGGGAACACAGAATGTCAGAGCTGGAGGGGACTCTGGCAACCACCCTAGGCAGTCTCCTTTCTTCAGATGAAAAAGCAAGGGAAATTAATCGGTCCCAGGTCCCACTGCTGGTTAGGGACAGAGCCAGGACTGGATCCAGTCTGCCCTCCAGCCCTACTCCCTTAAAAGCACAATTCTTGCCACAGGAAGCAGGTCTGTTTTTTGACTCCAGCATATCCCCCAAGAACCATGTGGTTCAACCAGGAATGTTCCAACACTTTGTTGCTTGAGAACCAGTGGTGGCTCCCTACTGCCCACCCTATAGAATCTCTTATCTAATATTCAAAGCGTTTAAATAAGACCCATCCCACACACGTCTTGGCTCCTCCTGACTCTGTGATATCCTCCCTCCCCTCTGCACAGGAATTGTTAAGAGTACTCCATGTTTCTTTTATTCTGCTTTGTTGCTCAGTTTGCTCAAGATGATCCAGCATTCACCTCCTTCAGGTTACCTTTGTGATTATCCTCCACACATACACACACTCCTACCTGTGTCCCCTCAGGATAAATGCTGCACGACTTCGCCCAGATTGGCATGCCAGTCTGTGGATGTTTGCTGGGTGTTTCACATGATTCTGCCTGTCTCCCTACTCAGGTGAGAACTTCCCTACATTCAGCAATTTTTTCTCCTTTTAAGCCTCCTCTGAGCGTCTAGCCAGGCCCCTGCGCACAAAATGCTGTGATAAAATGCAGGCTTATCCCTAATCTTATTTTTGCATACTGGAATATCCTAAAAAGAGGCAAATGTGTGCGTGTGTGCACATGTACCCAGGTACATTTGTATAAATTCTCTGGGTAAAAGCTAACTGTGATGAGAGGGACATAGGAGGCAGAGGTCTGTGTGACTGGGGATAGGGAACTGGCATAGGCAGACCTAAAAAAACACCCCAAAAAACCTAACTGTAAATGACCATCTTTAACTTGGAAAGGAGCCCCCCCCCGGGCCAGGATCCAGACACTAGCCTGTTTTGGACAGTTCCCTACAGAGGACAGAGTAATGGAACGAATATAAATTTCTATGGAACTTTGGAACTTCCAAAGCCTTCCCTTCCCTGAGCCTCCCCTGTGTGATATGTATACGTTCATCCTTTCCTGAAATCCCCCTACCCCATCTCACTTGCTCCAGAGCCTTTACAATGTTAGGTCTTATTACACTTCCAGGTGAGAATCTGAAGAAATAACTCATGTGAGAGAGGGACATAGGAAAGGGGGTTAAAAGAGAAGCAGATCGTGTGTCTTCCTTGGAACAAAAACACATTTGTGGGCTGGGAACAGAAAATGAAGAGATAACTGATCATCTGATCATCATGTGTTCACCTGGACCAGTGGAAGGACCCCCCCTCCATCCTCCCCAAAACACAATCAATTCTTCTCAGAACTGAAGATTCAGAAGAAAGAACAAAAGGAGAAAAGGAGAATGGAGAGACAGAGGAAGAGAACAGAAAGAGGGAATAATAACAGCTAATAGCTAATATTTACTGAGTGCTTATTATGAGCCAGATACTATGTCACTCATTTAATCCTTGCAACCATCTTAGAGCTTATTATCCTCATTTTATAAAGAAACTGAGGTTCAGAAAGACCAAGTAACTTGACCAAGGTTCCAAGACATTAAATGTTAAAGGCAAGTTTGGAATCCAAGCAATCTGACCCCAAAGCCTGTGCTTTCAACTACTCCATAAAGCAGCCTCCCAGCAAGGACGATGGTGCCACAGGTGTTTCTTACATTCAGATTCATTCCCCTGTTTTCTTTTTACCCCAATCCTCACACAATCCTGAAATCCTCGGACAGCCAGGTGATCCTAAGGTTGACCGGGCCTGACTTACTCCCTGAAGGGATTTGTTTTGGAAAACGAAGGCTGGGAGGCACACCTCTCAGAAAGAGGTCTCAATTATCAAAAAGAAAAGTAACATGGAGGCCGAGAGACCAGCCGATTACCTTGTGGTCTACCTCTACTTGCTGCCCTAAACAGCACCAGCCTCCCCCTCCCTATTTTCAAGCTCATCCTAGTCTCCACTCTACTGTACCAGCGTTATTATTACTCCTTCTCCCCAAAGACACTGGCCATCTTATTAGAAAATACCTTTCATTCCTTCTCTCTGATCCTGCCATCTCTTCATCACTCTCCCTGATAAACAGAATGTTACTTCTTGTCTTCATCTTTCTCAGGTGAGGTCTCAACCTCCTCCTCTACTTACAGAGTTCTCCCATCCCTCCAACCTAATTCCAGAGGTGCTGGCGAGCCTGCCCCAGCCTTGCTTTGTGCCTACCATCCCCCAACATCCCAGGGGATTGTCTGCAGCCCCAGTCGAAGGCCTGCCTCCATCTTCATCCTTTTCCTTTGCTTCACCACGTCCCAGAACCCATTCTCCTGAACTCTCTCCTCAAGAACCACCCCATTTTGGAGCAGGAAGAAATCGAGGATATCATTCTCATGCATCTTCCTTTTTTTTTTTTTTAATTGATGGGAAATATGAGGCCCAAAGAAAGGTAGTGACTTGCCCAAGGTCACACAGAGTTGTTACATCTGTTGACGTTAGAGCTAGGGTTGGGACCAAGGGGCCTCTGCTCTCCCACTTCTTGGTCCATCCAGCATTGGGTGGGGGCCAGAAGCCTCTCTTTCCTCAGGAGACAATGCCCCCTCCTCACCTCAGGAGACAATGCGAGGAAATGAGGGAGGGGGTCTCCTAGAGGTTTTATGGGGCATCCAGGGGTTCCAAAGCACTAAGTCCCGGGAAGGGGCATGCCGCACGCCAAATATCCCAGGTGGGGCAACTGTGGCCCCCAGGTTTCCCCTTGTCCGGCGGTTCCCCCATCTCTCGACCCTCTCTCCTTTCCCGACTTTTCTCCACAAACCCACCCTTCACTTCATCCCATCCTCCTCACCCAGTCCCGCAACTCGAGTTCTTCTCAACCCCCCACCCCCAGCCATCCTCCATCATGGCCTCCCCCCGCCCCATCTCCCCTAAATCCCAGCCCCCTCCCCCGTCCTGGACTCCTCTCCCTAACCCCTCATTCCCCTAGCTCTCCCCCGGGGTCCCGGGCACCCCCGGCGGCCTCCCCGCTCCCCCGGCCCCGGCCCGGGCCGCCGGGGGCGCTGTGGGACCGCCCCGGGCCCCCTCCACCCCCGCGCGGGGACGTTACCATGCCAGAGCCTCCGAGCAGCTGGGCCGGCTCGGCCCACCCGCCAGTAAAAGCCGCTCTGATTGGCCGGGTCGCAGCCGGGAAGGCGGGGCCAGTGGGGGGTCGCACCCCTTGGTGGCCGGGACTCCGGTCGCTCCCGCCGATCAGCCGGGTCCTCCACCGGCCCGGAGCGTCCGGGCTCGGCCCCGCCCCCGGCGCGGAGAGCCAGGCCCCGCCCCCGCGCCGCCGGGCCCGGGGCCCGCCCACCAGGGGGCGGGGCACGCCTGCTCCAGGCGCTCAGCTGCCGACGCCGGGCTGCACCGAGTGGCGTGAGTGCGGGTCCTGGCCGCTCAGCGCGCGTCGGCGACTCTTCTGTCTTCCTGCTCTTTCCGCCGGCGGCCTCCAGACCTCGGCCTGCCGCTTCCCGGCCTTCGCGGCTCCGCTGGCGCGTCCGCCCCACACGGGCACTCGAAGCGGCAGGATCCCGCGTGCTCGCTCCCAGGACCAAGAGCTGAACCCAAGTATACACTCGGAATATAGGGGTATCTTTGCACTTCACAAAGGATTTTTTTATGCGATGCGTAGTTATTTTTAGCATTTTAATTAATTCACTTACTTGACAACTATTTATTGAGCACCTGTAATATGCTGGGAATTGTTCAAGGCACTAGGCAACTAGCAGTTGAAAAAAAATAAGCAGACAGAGCCCCCGAAACCCCTGCCCTCATGCGGCGTACACGTGCTTCTCACGTGACCCAAAGTTACTTCTTGTGAGACTTGGCTCCCACCAGGCGGTGAAATGGTGAGGCGAAGGGCCTAATTTATTGTAAGAATAAACATGCGGTAAATATTATGTTGTTCGGGTAGAGGAATTATAACCTAAAGCTATTTAATGACTATGCTGAATGTCTACAGAGCTTCAGGCAGAAAAGTTGAACACCTCTCCGTAGGCTGGGTAAAGGTGCTTCCTCTTTCTTTTATTCAACACTTAGCTGAGCCTGTGCTCTGTGGTTGGTATTGTCCTGAAGATACAAAGAACTCTGAGGCGGGTCGCCGAATGCAAGGAGCTTAGAGTTTAGCAGGAAAGAGATAGGAAAACAACTAACCCAAAGTAGAAGTCCTAAATTAAAAGTGACAAACGGGTGGAAAGGAGGAGAGAGTCATTATCGGGGTCGCTGTAGGAATTTCATTGTGGTTTTCATTATAATACCTGCGTGGCCCTAGTCCTGTAGTTTCAAACATTATTAAGACCTCTAGCAGAAGTGGTTCAGAGATTCCATAAACTTTTATCAATCACATTTTATTTTTACAATTTTTTTAGAGGGGAAGGTAATTAGGATTTTTAATTAATAATTATAATGGAGATTCTGGGGATTGAACCATGTGCATGCTAAGCATGTGCTCTACCCTACCCCCCCCCCCCGCTTTTCTTTTTTTAATGAGGTTTCTTTTAGGATACAGACAGCTGTTTTAAAATGTCAAATTATTATTTAAGATTTGTTAAGAAAAACAGCAGAACCCTGTCTCCATCTTCTCTCCCCCTGGGAGGCGGCCATATTCAGCTCTTTTAAACTGTTAATATTCGTATCTCTGGTCCGCCTCCGGCTGTGTCCCTCCGAGGAGCCCAAGAGTATATCCCCAACCAAAGCCCACTTCCCCCCTTATAGGCCATATTCTGAATACCTAGGACCCTGGAGTTCCTTGCCCAGCTTGCTTGCTGGGCCTGCACCAGGTTCTTCCTTGGATCGCTCCTCCCCAGGGAGACTTGCTGATAGTGTGGACAGCCAAGGAGCAGCAATTTGCTGCGAGAGGAGTGTGCGCAAATGGGAGTGCCCACAGGACCCTGTGTGAGCTCTCTAATGCAGGACAAAATCCAAGAGCAGAAAGGAAGGGGGTCAGGCAAGAGCCGGGGGTTGCTATATCCTAGTGTAGAACTCTGAGGATTCCAAAAATTCTAATCTAGAACCTGGCCTACCAGGTCCTTATGAAGGTATATTTATAAAGTTAGAAGTTTAAACAGGTTTTTTAGTGGAACAGTTTGTGAGCTTAATTCATAACATTAAGGTGTGTAGTGTGTGAGTCTCCATTTATAGTCTTGCCCCAGCTCCTACAAATAACAGGAGCAGATTTGAAGATTTATCTCTTTTTCCCTTTCTGTCTCCCCACTGCTTATACCTCACTCCCGTCTCCTATCTGCCAAGTTTAATTTGATAATTTTTAGTTCAATTTTCAGTTCTTAGAACACTGTGACTACATATCCTATTGAGAGTTGAGCCATGTGGAAAACTTTGATTACTCTTCCTTTCCTGCACTTTTCATGTTTCCTGGAAGTAATAATTATCTTGTGGTTTATTTATTTAGTTAGTTAGTTAGTTAGTTAGTTAGTTAGTTAGTTTTCTATCTATTAATCACAAAATCTGCCTCAAAATCTTCCCCCAGTTGCCTAAATCTCTTGGAATATTCAGGTACAGCAAATCTTCTGTCAACTTCACGTACTTGAAGACATCTGTGCTGAAGCCTTCTGACCGGCTCCGGTCTCAGTTCATCCTCCCCTCTTGCTGCACATCTGGCAACCTGGCATCTCGTCTCTCACCCCCCGGGCATTTTCTTTGCCTCTCTTCTTTGTGGGATCTTTTATTTGCCATATTCTGTTTCTTTCTCTTTCTTGACTTATTCCCTCTTTTTGGAGGAGAGCATCTTCCAGAAGCTTCCTCAGAAAGGAGGAGGTAAATTGTGTTGAAACTTTGCATGTTTGACATTACCATTATTCTGTCCTGACACTTGATCTGTTCTTTGGCTGGGTCTTGAATTTCTACGACAGCATTGTGACATTACCTTCTAGCTTTCACCATTGCTCTTGAGATATCTGAAGCCTTTTAACTCCTTATCCTTTGTAAGTGACTTTTCCCCCCTCCCTGAACCTCTCCTTGCGTCCAGTATTCTGAAATGGCAGTGATGTGTCTTGAAGGGGCTATGTGTAGGTCTGTGCACTCAGTGCCCCTCACTCCTAGGAAGTAATCTTGAATCATCCCATTGGTGATTTCTTCCCTTCCATCTTCTTTTTTGGAACTCCTATAATTCAGACGATGGATCTGCTGGACTCATTTCTTGTTTTTCTCTCTTACTTTTCACCTTTTCACTTTGTCTTCAGGGAGATTTCCTCAACTTATCTTCCCATTCTTCTACTGAGTTTTTCAACATTTTAAGGAATTTTATTAGTCTCACTTTATTTTTGTTCTCCAAATATTCCTTTTCGTAGCATCTTATTTTGTTCCAGAGTTGCAATAGCTTATCTCTGACATTATTAATGGCTACTTTATGTTTTCTTCTTTCTGCATAATCACTGTTCTCTCTAAATTTCCTTCCCTGTGGTTTTGGTCTCTTTCATGTTAGAGTCTTTGCCTGAAGTTCTTATCATCCTTGGTTATCACCTCACATTTAAGGATGGGTTACCAAAATGCCAGTTAGAAGCCTTTGTGCTCTGTGGGCTCAGGTACACAGGCAAGGCTTGTCGGCCAAGAGCTTCACTGCAGGGAAGCTCTGATCTCACCTCTTTAGTTCTTCCTTCTCTGGATGGTCAGCATTCTGGCACAACCAGTTCCGTTTGCCATATGGTAACCCCACTACTGCCTTAAGATTTATCCTTTTCTAGTCTGTCAGCAACCACTCACCCATATGCTTAACAGCTTCCTAAAGTATTTTGCTCATCTCTCCTATTTCCCTTTTTGCATTTATGCCTTTTAAAAAATCCCTTTGCTATAGTTTTAGTGTATTTTTAGTAGAGCAAAATTAGATACATGTGTTCAGTCTACCATTTTTACCCAGAAACTAAATATATTTTAACTATTTTTAAAACAGTGGTTTAAAAATATATACACTTGTATGTCCTACGTATCAAATTTTTTGGGTTCCTCAAAACAGGCTTGTTGGCATTGAACGATTCTATAACACGGAGATATCATGAAGTTGAACTTATAAATGTATTCTAATAAAATGTCGCTTTTACCTGTTTTAGATAGTGAGGTTCTACAAAAGGCTTGCTTGGAAAAGAGGTTTTGTTGCTTTTTTTAAAAAAGGTTTAGCTGGAGTGTATAGCTCAAGTGGTAGAGTACATGCTTAGCATACACAACGTCCTGGGTTCAATCCCCAGTACCTCCTCTAAAAAGAAATAAGTAAACCTAATTACCTCCCCCCACCAAAAAAAAGAGAAAGGGATACATGTGTCTCTCCTGGGCGATCATCTGTGGTGAAGGTGCTGCTACTGGCCTGAACTGCATGGGAGAGGGGCTTGGAGGAAGGAGTGTCCCAGCCCCAGGGGTGACATGAATGAAAATAGAGAAGACTTGCCACCTGTGAGGAAAAAGAGTTATTTCCTTATACCCCTGACTAACTTCCAGCCCCTTAACACTGTCTGCCCACAGTCCCTCCACAGTCCTGGGCATAGTAAAACATTGCATTTAAAAAAATCAGCTTTATTGAGGTACAGTTTACATATAGTAAAATTCACCAATTTTAAGTGTACAGTAGAGTGAATTTTCAGAAATGTCTACAGTCATGTAAACACCACCATAATCATGACATGAAGCATTTCCTTCTCTCAGAAACTTACAACCTCTATCTTTTAATTGCTTCTTTAGGTCATTTATATGTTTTGGTTTTTTTTTTAAAGGCAGGAGAGGGTATAGCTCTGTGGTAGAGCGCATGCTTAGCATGCCCAAGGTCCTGGGTTCAATCCCTAGTACCTTCATTAAAAAAAAACCTAATTACCTCCTCTCTCTTTTTCTTCTGGCTCCTGGCATCTACTGATCTGTTTTCGGTCATTATAGTTTTTGCCTTTCTGGAATTTCATATAAGTGGAAACATACAGTTCGTGGTCATTTGTTTCTGGCTTCTTTCACTTAGTATAATACTTTGGGGATTATCCAGAAGTATTGCATGTATCAGTAGTTCATTCCTTTTTAAGGTGAAGTAGTCTGTTTCATTGCATGGACGTACTATAATTCGTTTATCTATTCACCGGTTCGTGGATGTTTAGGTTGTTTTTTGGTTTGTGCTATAACAAATAGAGCTGCTTATGAATATTTGTGTATAGGTCTTTGTGTGGACGTATGTTTTCATTTCTCTTGGATAAATGAAATCCCACTTAGTGGGATTACTGGATTGTATGGTCATGTATATTTAACTTTAAAAAAACTGCCAAACAGTTTTCCGAAGTGGCTGTGCCACTTTACATTCTCACCAGTAATATACAAGGGTTTCACTTTCCCACCATCCTCCTCAGCACTAGGTATTGTCACACTTTTTATCTTCTGACTCATCTTTGTCAGACTTGGCAACCCGATGTGGTTTTAACTTGCATTTCCCTAAGGACTAATGATGTTGAGAATCTTTTCATGTGCTTATTTACCATTTGAATATCTTCTTTAATGATGCATCTATTCACATCGTCTACTTGTTTAAAAAACCGGATTGTTTTTCTTCTTGTAATTGAGTTATAGTGTTTATAGAGTCTGGATGAGAGTCGTTTATCAAATACATGTCTTGCAAATAACTTTTTTCCTGCCTGGGGGCTTCCATTTCATTTTATTTTGTGTCTGTGTTTGTCTTGTAAAATGTTGTCTGTTTTTTGTACCAAGGTAATGCTAACCACGTAAAATGATTTGAGAAGTGTTCCATACGGTTCAATTTTCTGGAAGGTTTGTATAGAATTGTAGTATGTTTTCCTTAAATGTTTGGCAGAAATTACCAATAAAGCTGTCTGGGGCTGGAGTTTTCTTTGCGGGAAAGGTTTTTAATTACAAATTCAATTTATTTAATAGATACAGGGCTTTTCATGTTTTCTGTTTTTGGTGAGCTTTGATTGATTGTATCTTTCAAGGAATTTGTCCATTTTGTCTAATTTACCAACTTTATTGGCTTAAAGTTTTTTTCATAATACTCTCTTATTATTCCCACTATAGAGTCTGTAGTGATATCCCCTTTCTTATTCCTGATGTTGAAAAGTTGTGTCTTCTTTTTTTTTTCCCCCTGGTAAAAACTGGCTAGAGCTTTATCAGTTTATTAATCTTTTCAAAGAACCAGGTTTTGGTTTCATTGATTTTCTCCATTTTTGTTTGTTTGTTTTCTGTTTTATTTATTTTACTCTTACCTGTATGATTTCCTTGTGCTTATTTTGAGTTTCTCTGTTCTTCCTTTTCTAGTTTCTGTCTCAGCACTGCTGTAGCAGAATCCCACAAGATTTGATATGTCATGTTTTCATTTTCACTCAGCTCAAAATATGTCACAATTTTCCTTGTCATTTCTTCTTTGATTCATGGGTTATATAGAAGTGTTTTGTTTAATTTATAAATATTTGGGAATTTTCCCAAATAGCCCTCAATTATTGACTTATAATTTAATTCTGTTGTGGTCAGAGAACATATTTTGTAAGATTCCAATCCTCTTACATTTATTGATATTTGTTTTATGGCCCAGATTGTTATTCCATATGCATTTGGAAATAACGTGTCCTGCTTTTGTTGGTGAGATGTTCTATAAATGTTGATGGAGTCAAGCTGGTTGATGGTGTTTTTCAAAACGTCTTTATCTTTACTTATTTTTTTCTCTTCTACCCATTCCTGAAGGAGAAGTGTTGAAATCTCTAGCTGTAATTATGGATTTATCCATTTCTCCTTTTACTTCTGTAAGTTTTTTATTTCATGTATTTTAAAGTTATGTTATTAGATTTGTACATATGTAGGATTATGTCACCTTTTTAACTGACACGTTTATCATTATGGAATGTCCCTCCCTTTTTATTTTTGCTAATCTCTCTTGTTCTAAAATCAGAAATTAATATAGCCACTCTAGCTTTCTTTTGATTAGTATTAGCATGGTTTGTCTCTTTCTCCGCTTTTACTTTTAACCTATATGTGTCTTTGTTTAAAGTGTGTTTCTTGTAGACAGAACATATTTGAATCTTGGGTTTTTGAATCTTATCATCTCTATCTTTTAATTGGCTTGTTTAGGTCATTTATATATAATCTAATTATCAGTATGATTAGGCTTAAAAGAAAAAAAAGGGAGTGGGGAGAGAAAAGGGGTAAAAGAGGAAAGAACCCCAGATTGGGAATCAGAAAAGCTGGTTAAAGTCCTGCCTGTGTACTTCCCAGCTCTGTAACTTTACATAAATCTCATAACTCCTCTGAGCCTTAGCTGGCTCTCACATGTTTATAAGGATGAGTAAGTTATTTGTAAACTCAACATGCTTTGAAGTCATAAGGGGTTAAAGGACCATCCAGTGTCAGATGTATAGATAGACAGATATCCATAAACAAGGTGTGAGAGAACTAGGTCTCACTCTTTTCTGTATTTCCAGCACCTAGCCCCAGGTCTGGCGCATAGAATGTTACCAGTAAGTGTTCGTTGAGTGATGAGGCAATGAAAGAATTAACTTTGAATAAGTGAATGAATGATAGTCTATAAAAGACAAATGGGTGTCAGGTGAAAAGTTATTAAGTGGCTATAGCACTGCTAAGAACTGAACGTACAATGTTTAATTCCTTATTTGTTAAATGTTCAGTAGCATGGAAGAATAATTTACATGTATATGTATTTTTACTTACATATTCAGTCAATAAATTTTTATTGAATATCTACTGTGTCTAGTCCTAGGCATACAGCAAAGTCCATTTTAATCATTTGTTTTTTAAATGCCTTCAGCAATGGTAATTACCTTCAGTGAAAATGTTGACTAAGTCCTTACCCCTGGTGCAAACTGAAATATATTCCCACTAGTTATTGATTGGCTATAATATTTTAAAAAGTCTCCTTGGTGAGGATGGTATAGCTCAGTGGTAGAGCATGTGCTTGGCGTGCACGAGGTCCTGGGTTCAATCCCGAGTGCCTCTGTTAAGTTAAAAAAAAAAAATCTTCTTTGAGAAAAGAACTCTTTGTAATTGCTTTTTCCTTTTAGACTCTGATGTTTGGTTTGGGAGCATAACATTTAATGATTTTTAGAAAGTAACAGTTCAAGTTAATATAGATTGGGTGATGGATAAAAAGCTAGATAATCAAGCAGATAGATGACAGAGAGTCATTCTTCCAATCCAAGTGATGATGTCATTGGAGAAAAGAAGGTCAGTTGGAACCTGATGTCTGGCAGTTACAGGAGCTGTAGCTAGGAAGAGGGTCCTCAGGAGCTGCCCTGGAGCTTAACCCCCCAAGCAGCCAAATCATGTGTCCAGGCCTGTGTACCAGAGACACAGGACATCTTTGTGACAGACAGAGTGATCCAAAATGGAGAAAGATACACCTCCACAGTTGGTGACCCCTGCATCAGTGAAAGCCATCATCTCGAGGATTGAGGCTGCCCAGCTAACCCGGGCTCAGGAGGTAACCCCTGAGATGACAGTGTCACCCTTCTTTTGGGGTCTAATGTGGAGGCTGGGGACTGATTCCAGATTTGGGCAAGATTCCAGCTCTGGGCAGGGTCCTGGGATCCTCAGCAAGTTGGGTTTATAGACAGATTAGTGCAGGGGCAAGCAGAAATCAAACTGTGCTCCCCACCCCAGGCAGGGATGGGCCCAGGAAGGAGACAGCCCACAGGGAAGCCCTAGGATGACCCTGAACCACTTAGTGTTGGGTCCTGCCAGAGCAGGAGAATCGGTCTAGAGTTTGTGATTGGAGGTCTGTTCTTGGAAAGCTGTCAGAGTTCTTCAGGCTGACCCCTAGGAGCTCACAGAGAAATGGGCAAAGACTTGAATCACCCTGCATGTGAGCCTCTAGTGCATTTCTTTATGGGAACCTCTGATTCTGAGGTTTCTTAGGGCCTCATTTTTCTAATCTGATGCCTCTGGAGCCTGGTGAGGAGAGATGTCCTAAAGTCCCCAGCAAATTCTGAAATTCTGAAGAACTATGGATTTTTAGTTTTTTCTCCCTTCCTGATCTGGTCTTAATAATCAAAATGACAGTAATAAGAGCTAACACTTACTTTATGTGCCAGGTACTGTCCTAAGTGATTTACAAATATTAATTTGTTTAATCCTTATGAAAACCCTGTGACATAGGTACTGTAATGACCCCCACTTTACAAATAAGAAACCTGAAGCCCCGAGAGGTTAACTGACTTGTCTAAGATCACACTTTAGAACATGGTATCTGGTGCCTGAGTTCACCCCTCTAAACACTACAATCTGCTGCCTCCCATTTAGGATATTTCTTCCCAGCTCTCAGACATCTTGGACAATGTCAACTGTGTCATCAGCCGCTTCCAGGAAGAGTTAGGATATGATTTTAAAAAAAAGGCAAACTCTCACCAGACAGAGCAAAAGGGCAAGAACAGATTCATCTTGCTGGAGAAAATTACCTCCTTCTCCAAAGATGCTGAGACTAAAGAGAAGCACTTGTATGAAATTCTCCACTGGCTGGGTGACTGGGGTGAGTTTGCAGATTGGGTGCAGTCCTGAGGGTAGGTGTCTCCTCTGCAAGACCCTGGTCCCAGCTCATTCAGCCTCCCCCTTTCCCCACCCTAGGTCAGCATTCGTTGGGAGGGGAATGCAGGGTGGTCGGTGCAGAGGAAGCAAAAGACATATCGCAGTGCCTCTCCAGGGAAACTCTCTTGTCATAGCACATCACCTCTCCTCCCCAGAGGGGCAAATTGTCCAAAACATAATAGACTGTGACATTAGGTGCTTATGGGATGAGGCCTAGGTCATGAGTTCACTGTTACATCTCATTTTTTAGCAAGATAGAAACTAAATGCAGACTCACATTCGCTATTTTATTTTATTTTATTTTTCCAGCTTTATTGAGATATAATTGACAAACAATATTGTGTAAATTTAAAGTATACAGTGTGATGATTTGATATCCATATATTGCAAAAAGGTTATCATAGTAAGTTTAGTTAACACATCTTACCACCTCACTTAGTTACCATTTTTTTGTGTGTGGTGAGAACACTAAAGATCTACTCTCTTAGCAAATTTCAAATACAGGCATACCTTGGAGATATTGCAGGTTTGGTTCCAGACAACCACAATTAAGTGAGTATCACAATAAAGTGAGTCATACGAATTGTTTTGTTTTCCAGTGCATTTGGAAAAGTTATGTTTACACTATACTGTAGTCTATTAAGTGTACAATAGCATTATGTTTAAGAAAACAATGTACATGCCTTAATTTTATATATTGCTAAAAAATGCTAACCGTCATCTCACAATGCAGGGTTTTCACAAACCCTCAAATTATGAAAAATGCAGTATCTACAAAGAGCGATAAAACAAAGCACAATAAAAAGGTATGCCTGTATACCATTCCGTATTGTTAACTATAGTCACCATACTATACATTAGATCCCCAGAACTTATTCATCTTATAATTGAAAGTTTGTACCCTTTGACCAGCACCTCCTCATTTCCCCCACCTCCCAGCCTCTGATAACCACCAATTTACTCTGTTTCTATGAATTCAACTTCTTTTAGATTCCACATATAAGTGAGATAGTACAGTAGTTGTCTTTCTCTGTCTGACTTATTTCACTTAGTGTAGTACCCTCAAGGTCCATCCATGTTGTTGCAAATGGCAGGATTTCCTTCTCTGTTATTACTGAATAATATAGATCTTCCTTGGCTTATGATGAGGTTATGTCCTGGTGAACACATCGTAAGTTGAAAATACTAAGTTGAAAAGTGTATTTAATAATACAACTAGTTTACCAACATCACAGCTTAGCCTAGCCTACCTTAAATGTGTTCAGAACACTTACATTAGCCTACAGTTGGGCAAAATCATCTAATACAACACTTATTTTAGAATAAAGTGTTGAATATCTCCTGTAATTTACTGAAGACTGTACTGAAAGTGAAAAACAGAATGGCTGTGTGTGTACAGATGATAGTCAGTGTATTGGCTTACCCCTGTGATTGTGTGGCTGACTGGGAGCTGCACTTGCTGCCACTGCCCAGCCTCATGAGAGAATATCATGCCCCATATTCAAATTCAGAATTCAAAATATGATTTCTAAGGAGTGATGTCACTTTTACACCATTGTAAAGTCAAAAAATCCTAAGTTGAACCATCCTAAGTTGGAAACTATCTATATTTCATTATATGTACCACATTTTCTTTATCCATTCATCCATTAACTGACACTTAGGTTGTTTCCATGTCTTGACTCTTGTGAATAATGCTTTAGTGATCATGTACATGCAGATATCTCTTGGAGATAGTGATTTAGTTGCCTGTGGTTATACACCCAACAGTGGGATTGCAGGATTATATGGTAATTCTATTTTTAATTTTTTGAAGAACCTCCATTGTTTTCCAAGATGGTTATACCAATTTACATTCCCACCAACAATATATAAGGGTCCCCCTTTCTCCATGTCCTCACCAACACTTGTTATCTCTTGTCCTTTTCATAATAGCCATCCTAACAGGTATGAGGTAATATTTCATTGTGGCTTTGATTTGCATTTCCCTGATGATTAGTGATGTTGAACACCTTATCAACATCCTTGTTGGCCATTTCTGTGTCTTCTTTAGAAAAATGTTGATTCAGATCCTTCACCCATTTTAAAATTGAATTATTATTATTTTCTTTGCTGTTGAGTTATATGAGTTCTTTTTGTATTTCGGATATTAACCCCTTGTTAGATAAATGATTTGCAAATATTTTCTCCAATTCTGTAGGTTGGACCTTTTCATTTTGTTGATCATTTCTTTTACTGTGGAGAAACTTTTTAGTTTGATGTAGTTCCACTTATTTATTTTTGCTTTTATTGCCTTTGCTTTTGGTGTCCTATCCAAAAAAAATCATTGCCAAGACCAATATCAAGAAGCTTTTGCCTGGTGTTTTCTTCTAAAAGCTTTATGGTTTTGGGGCTTGTATTTCAGTCTTTAATCATTTGAAGTTACTTTTTGAGAGTGGTAAAAGGTAGGGGGTCCAATTGCAGTTTTTTTTGCATGTGAATATACAGGTTTACCAACACCACTTACTGAAAATACTGTCCTTTCCCTACTGAGTGTTCCTGGCTCCCTTATCAAATATTACCTGGCTGCATATGCATGGGTTTATTTCTGGGCTCTTGATTCTGTTCCATTTGTCTATATGTCTGTTTTTATGCCAGTACCATACTGTTTTGTTTACTATACCTTTGTAATATAATTTGGAACCAGCTTGTGTGACGCCTCCAGCTTTGTTTTTCTTTCTCAAGAATGCTTTGGCTATTTAGGGTCTTCTATGGTTCTACATGAATTTTAGGATTGTTTTCCCTAGTTCTGTGAAAAATGCCATTGGGATTTTTATAGGGATCACATTGAATCTATAGATGGGTTTGAGTAGTATGGACATTTTTATATTAATTTTTCCCATCCATGAACATGGAGTATCTTTCCATTTATTTGTGTCTTCTTCAGTTTCTTTCATTAATGTCTTATAGTTTTCACTGTAGAGTTCCTTCACCTCCCTGGCTAAATTTCTTTCTAAGTATTTTGTTGTTTTTGATGCTATTGTAAATGGGATTGCTTTCTTTACTTCTTTTTCAGATAGTTAATAGTTAGTGTGTAGAAATGCAACTGACTTTTGTATGTTGATTTTGTATCCTGCAACTTTACTGAATTTACTTATTAGTTCTAATAGTTTTTTGGTGGAGCACACTAGCTATTTTATAGAGGAAGCCAAAGGTGGGTACTAGGTCAAACACCACTGATGCCAGCTGTAAGCAACTGGTATAGCCATTTGGGTGTGGACCAACTGCATGCAGGCCTGGAGCCAGGTGCTGCCCAGATTAAGATCAGAGTTATCCCATCAGGAGGCCTCAGTCTGCTGTGAGGTGTGGTGACTGATGCAGTGTTGGAGGAAGATGGTATAGGGATGTGCCCTCCTCGCCTCACACTGCCCTGCCCCGGAGGACCTCTCAGTTTAGCGGTCCTTCAGCTGCCCCCAAGAATTAAGCAGGGCTGTTAACTCTGAGTAATTCATGTAATTGTCCAGATATTGGACTAGGCAATGAGGGTAGAGCAATAACAAGGCAGATACATCCCTGGCCTTGTAGTACAACAATACTGTCTAATGTCTGTTGTACATTTTCTATATGGCAGGTCTCATGTTAATCGTTTCCCTTGCATTATCTCATTTAATCCTTACCCAGCCCTTTTATTGGCAAGGATACTAAGGATTAGGGGAATAAGTGACTTGCCCAAATCACACAGCTAATAAGAGGTGAAACCAATCCAACCTCAAAGCCTGCTGGTGTAGCCCCTGTGCTGTAGGGCTGTTTGGGTCTCCCTAGAGGACTGCTTGTTCTCAGCCTGCTCCTCCCACTGTCTCTCCAGGTGACAGTCTGACCTATGAGATCAGGAACAGGAAGAGTGAGGAGGAAGAAGAAGCCCTGGATGAATGGATCGAGGTGATGGAGAAGGTGTTACCTCTCTCCCTCATTGCCACCAAAGGAGGCATCGAGTCTCTCATTTCCCTTTGCTCCACTCTCATTGAAGGACAGAAGAAAGGGGCACAAAGTAGGTTCCAGGAGCATCTCGGAGAGAAGCTTAGTGGGGTGGATGCCATCTCAGGGAAGAAGTCACACAGCAGGGTCTATGGGAGTCTTTCCGATTCTCCTCCATAAAAAATGCTGAGATGGATGGGCAGTGGTAAGAGGTTGGGGTGATGAACCCAAGCTGAGCACTGAGCAGTTATGGGCTGTCCCTCAGGCTGAAGGAAGGTATGATGTGGAAATAGGTTCCTGTTGGTGCTCCCTGGAGCTGCTGCCTCGCGGCTCAACCTTGAAATATTGCTCCTATCAGCACTAAAGGGACCTGAGATTATCTAACTCCCACATTCTGTGGATGAGAACACTGAAGCTCAGAGAAGAGGAGGGACCACAAGGAGAGCCTGTGGCAAAACCAGACCCCACACATAGGTTTTCTGGTCTCCTAATCTTACTCAAGGACATGGGCTTCAGAGCCAAACAAACTCAAATTTGAATCTCAATTCCTGACAGTGGGGCTTTGGACAAGTTACTTCATCTTTCTGAACCTCACTTTCCTCATATGCAAAGTGAGGAGAACACCGCCCACTTACAGGGTTTCAGTCAGTGCGAGGCATCTGGCACTTTGCTTAGAACGTGCTCGGGGTTTAATGGACAATAGCTGACATTAGCGTTTTACCGCTGATTGTTGTGGCCTGGTTCCTTCCAGTCAAGCAAGGTCAATAGTTAGCGGGGGCATGGGGTAGGTGGAGGAGCAGGGAAAAGTGGAGGAGAAGGAGACAGTCTCTCTTACAGTCCTCACAATAATCCTATTGTATTTGTATCCTCGACTTATTTCCTTGCTAAATTATAAACTCCTAGAGGGCAAAGGCTGTGTCTTTTTTTTTTTTTAAGGGATTAATTATGGAGCTCTTTCAAGGCACACCTTGTTCTGTACTTGGTACTAAACATGCATAATCTACTTAAGTCCTATGAAGTAGATGGTATGATTATCCCCATTTTTCAGGACTGGAGACACAGAAGTTAGGAAACTTGCCTAAAGCAAGTGGGAAGTACGGGATTCAAGTTATCTGATTCCAGAATCCAAGCTCTGAACCATTAGGCTGTATGGCCTTTCTGACACTATTAGCTAGATGCTAGCTTGACTTCAATGTCATTTAATTTCCATATTTCCTTTAGTCCCTCATCTAACGTTAGACAGTGTTTTTTCTGCCAGTGATGTTCATTGAATAGGTAAATGAATGGATGCTCCAAGATAACCACTCCAGCAGCTCTGCACATGGTAGATCCAACTATGACCATCAACCATCCCCAAAGAGCTGAAGTCTATGAATAGGTTTGACCACAAAGTGCACAATCTGTGTTTTTGTATGTTTTCCTGCTTTCTTCAAAGTATTAAACGAGTTCATGACCCTCAAAATAGAAAAAGACACTAGGCTTTTTTTTTTTTACTGTGAACAGTTAACAGAACCATGTGATAAATTCTCTACAAATATAGTCCAGTAGTAACAGAAAAAGGATTAAAATTTCCCAGGTGATCTGGAGTCCAGGTGCCAGGTGGGCTTCCAGAGTTTGTATAGTTGACAATAGGTAGCCAAACACAGATACTGAGGCTGGAAAGTAGCACAATTAGAAAAATAACTCTACTTCAAGGAGATATGGAGGATCAGGAATGTGCTGAATTGAGTTGAACTGGATCAAATAGGTCCAGACCCCTCTGGGCCCTGCAGATGCTGCAGAGCTGACAGACCCTGGTGCGTAAGCTCTGGGCGAGCTCTGAGCCCAGCAGACATCTCTCCTGACAGTATCTCTCCTGGCCTCATACGATGGCCCAGCTCCAATTATTGCCAAAGTCTAAGAGGGTTGGATGGGAATTTGGTCTAGCAGGGTCTGGAGAATCAGTATAATCCTTGGATCCATAGGAGCTTATTGCCTTTGTTCTCTCCACCTCTCCTAGTGGCCAAACACACCTTCTGGCAGGGCTGGCAGGAACAAAGCCAGCAAAAAGCAATATCCTGTCCTCAGCCCCTGAGCCCAGAGCAGATGCTCCAGGACAGGCACATCACCTGCACCATGGTCTCCGAGGTGAAGTCCATGCTGCAGGAGCTCCTGGACTCTACCATGTTCAACCAGGGGGAGGTTAGGGCCATTAGGTACATGTCAGCTGTGGTGGAGAACCTCAACAAGGCCTTGATCCTCCAGTACAAGGAGAACAGGAGCCTGGAGACCAAATACAGGTACCTAAAAATAGAGATGACCAAAGAACTCAGCAGCCAGAGGCTGTACTTCCAGAATTCCCTCCAGGTCCTTGAGAGTAAAAGAGATGCTCTACTAAAGCAGGTAGAAGTTCTAGGGGGAAAATACCATGACCTTCTCCTGATAAAGCATGCCTTAGAGTTCCAGCTGAAGAAGGCTCAGTCTAACAGAGGTCAAGCAGAAGTCTCGGCCAAGGTCGTTGTTGACTCCCCAGCCCCCACTGAGAAAGACACCCTCCCAAAGAAAGAAGCAGTCATAGAGGAAAGCCAACAGGAGCCCAAAAAATGGGAGCAACTTTCACCACTTTCCCCAAGTCCCATGGCCGTGGCCTGGGAGAGTGGCACCAAGCCTTCCATGTATCAGCCACTTTCTACCATGACTGTGCATTCAAGGATCGCAGATGTGTACAGCAGCAGGGACACTGAATGTCTTCAGCCTGTGTTACCATCCTCTGTGGATCACAAGTTTCCTAAGAAATTGGAAAGACCAGAGGCAGAAAGTCCTGGCCACAAAGTCAAAGACCAGAAGGATTTCTTCCAGGAAGCAGTCCAGGAGAAGGAAGGACTCCAAATTAAGTCCCATTTGCAGAAGCAGCTGTCCCCAGAGGGCTCTTGGAAGGTGGCTGTGGAGAGCAAGGCAGAGCACCAGGAAGAGGAACTCAGCTGGGAGCGCCGGAGGCAGCAGTGGCTGGAGGAGGAGGAGATGTGGCTGCAGCGGCAGAAGATGTGGGCCCTGCTGGAGCAGGAGCACCAGGAGAAGCTGCGGCAGTGGGAGGTGGAGGAGGTGGCAAGGGAGCAGCAGCAGAAATTGGACCAGGAGCAAGGGGGCCCATGGAGGGAGCCAGGACAGCCAAGGGAGGAAGCGGAGAGAATGATCTTCATGCCCACCAGTCGATGGAGGGCCTTGGAGGAGGTATCGCTGGCACCTCCCCCAAGCCGGGCCCAATCTGCCCAACAAGACAGGAGGCCACACTTGTCCAGGTCCACTAAGACCCAGCAGCCTGTGCCCAAAAACCAGAAGACCATGAGTTCAACTGAGTTTACCCAGAAACCATGGACCTACCAGGTTCCCACGAAGCCCAAGAAATCAGCCTCCTTTCCTGTCGCAGGGACATCCCTCCGGAAGGTGACCCAGCTCCCTTTGCATATATCCCCGGTAACTTCTAAGAGGAAGGTCTACCACGTGGACGTGGAGGCCCAGAGGAGGAACCTGCAGCTCCTGAGTGAGGAGGGTCAGCTGGGGCTGCCCGACTACCTGCGCAGCAAGGCACTGGAGCTCACCACCACCACCATGGAGCTGAATGCGCTCCGGCTGCAGTGCCTGTGCCATAAGTACATCCTCTACAGACGCTTCCAGGGCCTCCGGTAGGTCCTCCCCAGCACCTACCCACACCCACTGCGATGTGTGGGCAGAGCCAAAACTCAACAAGAAAAGAAGAGCACAGGGCAGGGGGATCAGGGAGAATCACTCCAGGACTGGACAGGGTCCCTCTGAGGGAGGAGCCTGGCAAAGGATGCCTGACCTCAAGGCCCTGGGTAGCATGCAGATGTGGGAGGTTAGGCCCTCACACGCTGCTTTTCCTCTACTGGCCTTTTCCTCTAAGCCCGCTTCCTTGTTTCTTCCTCTCTTCCTACTGTCCTGTCCAGAAGCCCCCTAACATGCTCCCCCCTATCTGCCTTGCTTTTTCTTCCTGTTTCCAGCCCAGCCCAAGGCTCCTCTCCTGACACCACTCCTGCTTCTCTGTTCCCTGTTTTTCCCAGCTCTCACCAACCACCGTTTCTCTTCTTGCTCTCAGGGATTACAAACACAGTGTCATCCCTGGTTAACGGAGTTAGGGGCAGGAAAAGGCCCCTTCTCCCACTGAATCACTTCCCTCTCCTCCCAGACAAGAAATGATCAACCGTATACAAGTTGTGCAAAAAACTGAGGCTGCCTGGAGGGCCCAGAACCTCTACATCTTCCTGGAAAACATCGACCACCTGCAGAACCTCCAGCTGCAGGCCTGGACGGACAAGCAGAAGGACCTGGGGGAGAGGTGCCGAGAGTGCTTGAGCAGCATGGTGACCATGTTCCCCAAGGTGGGCCTCCCATCCAGCACCATCAGGGCTCAGTTCAGCCAGCAGGGATGGGGCCAGGGAATGAGCCATGGGGATGTGGGGTGTGTCTGGGGGCAGGGGGAGCAGATGGGAAATAAGAGAGCAGATTAAAGTCTCTGAATCGGGAAGAAGTGAAGGCCAGGAGGAGGCCTGAGTGTAAGGAAGGGCAGTTTTCCAATCTCCATATATGGGGAGAGCATGGCAGGGAGGGATCCTCAAAAAGAGCCGGAGAAGAAAGGCTCTTCTGGAAGGGCAGGTAGCGGGAGACTGCAGTACTGACTCTGTGCTCAGGTTCTCCCTCCCTGTGGGTCTCCCTGCTCCTGTCCAGCCTGGTTGCTCTCCAGGCTTGGTCACAGCTGTCCTCTTCACCCTCCTGAAGGCTGGGGACTTGCTTCTCTCTGGGGACGACTCCTCTGTTTTCTAGATGCCAGGTCTCCCTTGTTTTAGTGGAGTACCTCCTCTAGTCACTTCCTGACAGAGGGTTCGTGGCAGGTAAAATCACTGAGACCCTGATTGTCTGGAAATACCTTTACCTAGTATTTACCCTCAGCTTTTTTTTTTTTTTTTTGAAGTATAGTCAGTTTACAATGTTGTGTAAATTTCTACAGCGCGTTGCTTCAGTCATACATGAATATACATATACTCGTTTTCATAGTCTTTCAACTTTTTAAAATCAGTTTTATTTTGAGGGGGAGGTGATTAGGTTGGTTGGTTGGTTGGTTTGTTTGTTTATTTATTTTTAATTTATTTTTATGGAGGTACTGGGGATTGAACCCAGGACCTCATGTACCTGTAACTCTTAGTTGGCAGTTTGCCTGGATATGGAAGTCTAGGTTAGAGTTCATTTTCCCTCACAATTTTGCAGGCAGTGCTCATTGCCTTCTAGGTTTTGGTGTTGCTGCTGAGAGTCCAGTCATTCTGAGTTCCAGTCCACTGAGTCTGATCTATTTTTATTCTCTAAGGGCTGGCTTCAGTTTCCTCCACTCTCCCCTGCTACCAGGGTCAGAGAAGCAGCGAGTGCCAAAAGAGTCCATAGGGGGCTAACCGACTGCTTGGAGGAATTGGAAAATCCCACAGCAATGACTCAGAACTCCTGAGATTTCCCCTAGGGTTGGGCCAGGAGGTAGCCCCTCGAGTCCTGAGTGGTAATGGCCTGAGTCTGGGGGAGGCAGTGTCCTGAGGGGTATAAGTGCCAGCATCAGGCAGGTGGAAGAGCCTTGGCAATGGAGGTATCTCCCAACTCAGTTTCCTATTGCCTTATACTAGACTAGTCCTGATCATCTCCTGTAGAGGTCTTGATTTGTTAAGTTGGTTCTGAGGTTGAGAAGGAAAGGGACCATATAATTCTTTAGGTGGCTGTGAGGGTTTCCTCAGCTCTTTGTCCAGAGCAGGGACTGGATGACAAGATACTGAGAACATTCTGGGCACAACCTGGCCCCATGTCATGAACTCTGTGAGTGCTCTCACAGTTCCAGCTACCCTGGCTTCCTTTAGTTTTTTCCTTGGTTTTTTGCCTGTTGTCCAGATTCTCCACAACAAAGGAGAAAATAGGAACTAACCCAGCAAATAATGATTCAAGGAATTTCTAGGAAATGCAACACCCTGGGGTTCCAGGGTTCTCTAATGGGAGGGATTCCCTGGACCCTACCCTTTCTGCTCAGCCCTGAGTCAAGCAATGCCTCCTCCCACCCTAGAGAGGGAATATCTTCCTGTCCCCCTGATGCCTCTCTGCCGGTTCCTCTTAGCTCCAGCTGGAGTGGAACATTAACCTGCACACCCCTGTGGTCACTTCCCCAAAGTCAAGAAAAAGCAAGCCGCCTCCATCCTTACTCCAGCACACTCACTCCAGCAGCTCCTCCTGCAAGCAGCCCCTGGAGCTCTTTATGTCTAGGGGCCAGCAACTTGTGCCCCTGCGGGTGGCCCGGTAGGTGCACAGAAGCCAGGGGGCAGCCGACTGGATGGGTGGGAAGGCAGGGAGGAAGGGTGGCCAGACTGGGAGGCTGGCAGCTCTGGGAAGGCACAGACAGGCAAAGCTCACCCCATGAATTGCAAAGAGCCTGTCTTCTCAGCTGCCAGGCCGAGCTCTGGCCATTGGCCCAAATGGAGGTATGTGTGCACGTGCTGTGTGGGCTTCAGGAGCCAACCTGACCAAGTAGGTTTCAAACTATGCAACTGAAAGACCCTGAGGACCCGCAGCTGAGAACTTACAACCATTTCTATGCTGAGCATTGATCCATCACCTGCCATTGGTCCATCCGTATAAACAAACCTGATGCTTCCCACCATGTGACCCCCCCAGGCTCAAAGAGAGACACTGTGAGCCTTTGGGCAGCCAAGAAGGGCCACCTTCACAGCCTCACTAGTGTAGCCAGTTCAGGGCTTCTGCCCCAGGGCACGTGGGCTACCCCCGCAGCCTTTTCCAGTAGTGCCTCAGCTAGAGGAGACCCAGCGAGGTGAGATGGGGAGTTAAGGGGAAGAGACGTGGCAAGGAGGGTGTGACACCTATTTGAGAAGGGAAGAAAACTGTGGAGAGCTTGTTGCTTCTCAGTCTCTCCCTTTCTGTTTGTCTAACTCTTCATCTCTTTTTTACACTTTCAACCCTCACACCCCAGCCAACAGGGGAACCATATGGAAGCCATCTGGAAGGTTGATGTAGCCTCCTCCAGTCACCCAGTAGAAAAGAAGACCCCTGCCAGCCTGTCCTGGGATCAGCTAGGGGGGTACCCAGATACTCCGCGGCTGTTGGCATTGGATGTGCATTCCTCTTACCACAAAAGCTTGATGTCCCTCCAGGCCTAGTAAGGTGCAAGGCCGGTTGGTTAATCTGGATTCAGGGAGACCTGCCCAGCAAGGGCAGGAGCCAGGGTACACACTATCTGTGTCCAGCTGCTCAACAGATCTCTTTCCACACATTAATAATGACCTCATTACTGTACCACATCAGACAGAGATGCTTACCTGCCTCACTGGCCATGAGCTTGGATCCCCATGCCAACACCATTCTAGTTCTCTCAAAGGACTGACTGCATGTGGCATCTCAGATCACAACAGAAGTCTTTCCTTCCCATTTGCTTTCTGGGCTGCACAGAAATTGCTCGAGAGGCATATCTGCCCTAGGTCTGGGGATTGTTGTCAAGGTGAGCTGGATGCAGGAGTGAAGAGTTGAGAGAGACCAAGAGTTTCGGATAAACCTAGGCCTGTCTTTGGCATCGGCATTGCCTTACTGCCTTCAAGAACTGCCCCTGGGAAGAGCAGCTGAGGGGACAGAGGCAGGACTCAGTGGGCCAACAAGGGGCTTTTCTGGTTGGGAAGGTTCAACTCTGCCTCTCTTGGCTTAAAGATGTCAGTATTGAAGACGCAAGTCTCTTCCAAGGAGTCTTTCTAGATTACTAATCCCAGCCACCCTTCATGGCCCTGGCCCTGCCACAATTAAAGATCTTTGGTAGAGAGAGGGCACTGATGCCTGCCAGTATAGACCTAACTGGAGCCGAGGCTGTGAGATGCTGGTGCCGGCCCCATCCTCTAGATGGACTTGGGGAAGACAGTGGGGCGTGGCAGCATCAGAGAAGGCTGGTTCTTGTCAATGCTTCTGCTCTGAAGTGGGCCTGAGAGCCCCAGCTGGACTTCAACATCATGGCTCACCTAGTACATAGATAGCTGGTTTTCAGTTCCTGGAGCGTTCCCAAGGGCTGTGTGTGTGTGGTGGTGGTGGTGGTGGTTGTGGTGGTAGTTAATTTGGATATTTAAAACACAATTGAGAATAACCAAAACAACAATGTAGCAGAACTCAACTGGGGCCCTGCCCTGCTGAGATTCGGCTAAACTTGCTCCCTGCTCTCTCACCCCCGTGTTGGTATCTCTCCTCTCCGAGCTCCTCTCCCTCTGCATCCCTGCCAGTGCCTGGGCTCTGCTAAGCATCTATTTGAATCCAAGGCCCCAACCCCTTGGTTCTTACCTCTCACATTAATACATGCACCTACATGTCTAGTGTGCACACTCCACTTGACTCCAACATTTCGTGATGCTAGTAACTTTCTGAAAATTTAGGGGAGGTGATGGGGAAAGGGATTCACAGTGAACAGCATCAAACGGCAGCCTCTTTCTTACATTCTGTCTTTGGTATAACATGCAAAATTCAAAAACTCCTTCCTGTCTCATGCAGAGCTATTCCACCCACACCCCGGCCTCCACTGGGATCTCAGCTTCAGACTTAAGCACTAAATCAAAATATTGTTCCCAGCAAAGACAGCTTCCTCATTCCAGGGGAATTTAGGTGAATACAATTTTCTTCCCCTTTCTCTAACTCTATACAGGTTTGTTCAGTTTATCACACTGCCAGGTGTAGAGGCCAAGCTCTGCTGCTTCTGTCTTCGTTATCCACATGCCAGGTTGGCACCAACTACCTGTGTGTCGGGCTGGTCCTCGGTGTTTCAGTGTGGGGGCTCCCCGCACAGCCTTGGGAGCTCATGGCTGTGGCGTGAGAATCTGCTGCTCCTTAATGAAAGTTCTCTGCTGCTGCTCCAGGGGTGGTGGGCGTGCTGCTTTCCTTGTGAATACTCCGTGTGTGTGCCACTCTGGAGACACACTGCTTCCACTCCGAAAAGTGCACCTTCTCTTTGGCCGCCTGCCCCGGCCCACCTCGAATCCACACGTCCACCTGTTCTGTGAGCCCAGGTCACTTACCTCTTTGTGATCCTCATGACCTCCCCAACTCCCCAGCTGTGCTGTCCAGTTCACAGCACTGTCTAGTTTCATAACTAGGACCAGCCTGACGCCGACTGCCCCATTCTTCTGGTCGGCCTGCCATTGACGGCCTGTCTCATCAAAGTCCCGCTGGGGTGTCCTCTCAGCATGTAGGGAAGGGCTAGTCATCTTTCCTCTGTAGTTTGGGACTGTGTCCCTCACAAATGAGCAGATCCCCTTCTCCAAGATCTTTTTCTGCTTTGTCTTATAAGTGTCTTCCCTGGGCTCTTTTGTCTGCCAGGTTAAGATAGCTGTGTGCCTCTATGCACCAAACACTATCTGCAGTTGGAGAAGACTCTCAACCTTGACTCTAGCTGCCCTGGCCCTCCCTTGCTCAGAGCCCATTTCTGCACAAAGTCCACAATGGTTCCCATGCACGCGCCAAGATGCAGTGAGCACAGACACACAGTCGTACACAGACTTCCAACATGGTGCAGACAGACGGGAGGGCTTATAACTTGGTTTCTGGGAAGGAAACAAGATGAGGGTGGAGAGGAAGAAACATGGATGGGTAGGAGGGAGCAGGGAAGAGTGAAGGGAGGGAAGAGGGAGTCTTCTGTGACGTGAAACCAGAGGAAAATTCACAGGAAAAGAAGCAGAGCTCTGGGATATGGCAGAAATGTATGTTAAGCAGTTCCACTTCTGGGTCAGTCTGGGCCCAGGCCTGGACTGGTCTCCCAGAGACAACCAGGGAAGCTCTCGGGTGGGCTGTGGGCACTCACATCTTGGGACCTTATCTTAGCGGCTCCCCAACCCGTAACTGTATTAACTCTTTCAGTGCTTCAGTGACCCAAAGAAAGGAACACCAGGAACTCCCAGACGAGTCAGCTGAGCTTATTCGTAAAAAGTCTAATGAATCCTTCCCTGAAACAAAGAGCCAGAAGGATCGAGACAATCCCAGTCCCCATGCCATGCCTTAGCCAGTGATTCGCAAACTCCAGAGTGACTAAAAATCACATGGAAACTTGTTCCAAATGTTGGTTCCCTGCTGGTGTTTTTAAACAAACATTCTGGGTACTGCTAAGTAGTCCTAGAACTTTGAGAAACACTATTTCCCTCCTTCAGTCCCCAAACTGTACCTTTTTAATAAAATAGAGGTGTGTTTATTTTTTTAATTTCCTGTTTCATTTCCACACTTTCCCAACTCATTTTTGGAACCAGGTCCATGACCACCTGGCCACTGACTTGGACACCAGTCACAGAAGATTCCCCAAGTGTGGTCTCTGCCTTCTGGGAGCTGACCAGCCACAAAGGCCATGATTAGTGCCTGGCGCACAGTGGGGATCAGTAACCCTTCAATTTATCAGAGACAAAGATGAGTAAGTAGCGGATATACTGATGATTAGCATGAAAGCTCAGAAGATACGAGCAAAAGGAGATACTGAGTACAGGTCAGAGCCAAGTGAGACTGGGTCGGGGGCAAAGGCAAGTGGGCCTCTGAGGATTGGGGACAAAGATGGAAGAAATGGGGACACGGAGTTTCTAAAACTAGATGGTGAGGGCTGAGGAGGCCATCCCTGGCAATTGTCTGGTCAGTGAAGATACTACTTTGGTTAGTTCACTCAGCTTACGAGCACCATCCCACCCTCACTCTCCCTTGGACTCACCATCTGCCTGTCTCCCAGGCGGCCTCTGCCCCCACCCTCCTCCTCCTGTCACCCAACCAGACCAGGCATAATAAAACATTAGCTAGGAAATTACCCTGGCCTCAGAAAACCCACAATCCAGTGATTCTGTTTCTTAGGAATGGCACCCATCCTTGCTTCCAGCTTAAGGTTGAGACTCTGGAAGTAAGAGGAGGATGTGGGATGCAAACAGATGGCCCTTGGGTGAAGCTGGAGAAGGATTTGATCTGAGCCACAGCTTAACATATTGCAAGGAAGACCGTTGAGGAGAGGAAGGTGAGAGGCATTCCTGATGCAGGTCACACGCACAGGACAGCTGTGGCAGGAGACAGCTGTTTCTAGCATTTCAGGCTCATTCTTTTTTTGGGAGACCTCACCCCAATTGTAGCCAACATAGTAAAATGCCTTCATGCTAAATGTATTGCTTTGTAAATAATTTGAAAGGATTTTTATAATGTTGCTTTGGAAATTAACTGGCTATGAGTAAGTTTTTTTTAATGTGTAGTTGGCTAAGTGTATTTCTCAGCAATCATGATGCATAGAGATGAAATCTTAACAAGTTTTATAAATGTAATGGGAATATTTTTGAATATTTGACAGTATAGTGAAACTGACAACATTATGTTTTATAAACATCTAATTTTTTGTTTTACATTTTTATGTTTTGATACCAATGACATTTTTAAAGGTTTCATACATTTTCGTAGGCTCTTGGCTCTGTGTTTAAGGTGCCCGGCAGCTAAACCTGCTCTGGTGATGGAGGACTTTGACTTTCTGGATGTTCTCTAGCAAGCTCTCTGGCAAGCAAGCAGAGTATCTGATAGATGCACCAAACTTCAAAGCCGAGAAGGTTGAAAGCCAAGGAAATATATAGATAAAGTATACGGTGTTTTTCGGGTGATGAGGTTCTTTGATAATATGCACAAGCCTGACTTTTTTTTTCCCTCAGAGCAAAATTGATGTATTTGGTTAAACAAGATACTGGCTCCACCCTCAAAAAAACTTGGGGAAGCCAAGGTGTGGGAAGGAATACTTCTTGGCATATTTCTTCAAGTCAGATTTGGGGCTGGCCATAGCTCGGCTTGTGTGGCCCATGGCTCCAGGAGCTTCTAAGATGAAGAACCAACACTTACGTGGAAGGGTCTACTTTAGCACCGACTGTGACCTTCAAGGAGGCATTGGTGAAGTGGAAGGAAAAAAAACCTTTTGTAAACAACCCAGCCAAAGAGCCAGGGAGGGGAAAGCTATGTGGGGTCTGGTGTGTCCCATGTGCTAGGGAGGCCAACTTGGAAAAAGTCAGAAAAAGAATGAGTATGACTCCACGATTAGAGGAGTCATCTTCTCAAAAAAACAGTATGAGCATGGCTAAGATGAAACTATCATCTGGGGACTTTGAAATGGCTATTTTTACCAAGTTACAGGAGAAGTAGTCTAGTAGAAAAGGTGGACGATATGCATGAACAGATGGGGAATTTGAGCAGAGAATAGGAAATTGTAGAAAGGAAATGGAAGAATGGAAATAGTAGAAAGGAAATGGAAGAATGGAAATAATAGAAATGAAAACCGTAATATCAGAGATGAAGTATTCCTTTGACAGGTTAATCAATAAACTGGACAAAGGCAGACAAAAAAAAAATCTATGAGCTTACAGCTAGGACAGTAGAAATTAACCAAACTAACACAGAGTATAAACAAAGAAATAATTGTGCAAACCCCAAACTAAGCACCAAGATGTGTGGGACAATGACAAATGATCTAAGACACATAACTGAAGTCCCAGAAAAAGGGAGATAGAATGGGACAGAAGAAAGAGTTGTAGAGATAATCACCAAGAATTTCCCGAATTAATGAAAGACAACAAACCACAGATCCTGGAATCTCAGAGAACCCCAACCAGGATAAATACAAAGAAAAAGAAACCTAAGCATATCCTAGTCAAACTGCTGAAACCAAAGGTAAGAAGATATCTTGAAAGCACCCAAAAAGAAAAACAAATTGCATAGAAAAGTAAGAAAGCAGTCTTTTCATCAGAAATTTTTCTAGCCAGATGGTTCCTGAGGCCCAGCTGTGTCCCTGCCTTATAGGTCCACAAGGCAACCCAGTGGTGTTCCAGGACCCCATCTGGGGGCTGATGCTAGCTTAAGCAGGTTTTTGTTACCTGCAGAAACAGCAGTGGGCTGGAACTGAGCTAAGCAGCGTCCTCCAGGGCATTGGATCCGGGTGTCCACAGTGCCTAGCCCTCCCTCTCTTGTCACACCCAACACCCCCACCCCCTTTAAACTCACCTGGCCCTGAGCCAGCTGGTGGCTGCATCAACCCTTAAAGACCATTTACTGGCTGTGATTGGGAGCAGGCAGAGTAGGTAGAGGCTAGATATACCAGTCGGCTGGCCTGAATGCCCCTCAAGGTGGGCCCTGGGATCTGACTGTTGCCTCAAATTCTTCCCCCAAAGGTGACCTGCCTGGAACAACCAAAGCCTGAGTCCAGCTGGCATTGCTGTCAGGGCTCTGCTGAGGGCATGGTCACTGCTATTGGCTGTAATATCTGCGGCGGGGGGGCAGTGGCCAATAATTCATGGTCACCGTCAGGGTCAAGAAGATTTAAGTTTCCTCTCCCACAACCCCCATTCTAAGAGTCCCTATGTGCCTCTGTCACCTCACTTTCTGGAAAAGAGTTCCTTTACTGCAGGAGCCACAAGGAGGCAGCAGTGTGCTTATTTAAGGGCCTTGGCTGACCTGGATGGGAGCCGCTGAAAGATGGACACAGCTGAAGCTGGGTGAAGTTTATCTGAGAAGGTGCACGGCCCAGTGAGGAGCGCAAGTATGGCAAAGGTCGGTGAAGAGACAAGGGATTCCTGACCCATTCTTTGGACATCTAGATCCTGCAGACAATTCCTGGTGGCCAGAGTCTTTTCTCCCTCAGCCTAGGTCCACTTCCTCCCCACTTGACCACCCACCCCCAGCAGGGTCTGCAGTCCAGAGATCTGTCCTTGTGAATGATTCTGCAGGCAACTATATTTTAGGAACTCCGCCAGGAGGCCCTACCTGCATACTTCTTCAAATATGTATCATGTCCTCATTTAGTCATTCAACAAATACCTGCTAAGTACCTAATACTCGGCACTTGTAGGCACTAGAGATACAGTACTGAAGAAGATTGTTTCTTTTTTTTAAGTGCTTTCACACAGCTTACATTCTACTGGGGGAAAACAGACAGACAAAAAATTAGTAAAATACACAGTATATCAGATGGTAAAAAATGCCATGGGGAAACAAATTTCCGCAGAGGGGTAAAGTCCCAGGATGCAGAGGTTACCATTTAAAATAGGGCATGTCAGGCCTTGCTGAGGTGACGTTTGAGTCAAGATTTGAAGGAGATGAGGACGTAAGCCCTGGAGAAAGCGTGCAGGCCAAGGGAACAGCCTGAGGTGGGAGCGCGCCTAGCATACTCAAGGATGGCCAAGCCTCCAGTGTAGATGGTGCCAGGTGAGTGAGTGAGAGGAGAGAAGCAGGGAAGGTGCCTGAGAATGCCGGGGCGGGGTCGGGGGAGTAGATCATGTAAGACCTTGGAGTCGACTGTAGGGACTTTTTTGTTTTTCACTCTGAAAGAATAGGAGCCATTTTTACTCTGAATAAAATGGGAACCACTGCAGAATTTTGAGCAGAGAAATGACGTAATCTGACCTACACTTCAAGAGCATCGCTCTGGCTAGAGTGATGGGAACCGACTGGAGGCTGGGAGGGGGAAGCAGGGAGACCAGTCAGAAGCTATTACCATTCCCTTTCCATTCAGGAAAGCTTAGTAAATGAGCTCACGTGCTACTCCACCTACCATGAAGCCTCTCCTGATCCTCCCTAAGACGCTGCGCCCTTCTCCCGGAGGCTTTCTCCACCTTTGTTCATGCATCTCTTCCAGCACTGGTCAGTCTTGTCTTTGTTGCGGGATCATCGTGTGGCTGTCTGCATTCCCACCACACCTTAAACTCTCTAAGAGCAGCTGCCCAGTTGCTTTCAAAGCAGTAGCTCCCCCCAACACAGAGTGCTGTGCACATGGTTGAAACCAAGTCAGACTTTTCCCTGAGGAACAAGTGAGCCCGTCCCTCCTTAGATGAGCTGCTTTGCTCTTGCTTCGGAGGCTTCTTCCTGGCTGTGTTTCTGCCTGGAGAGCCACATCTCTTTATGTTACGCGCTTAACCACCGTGACAGCCTTAATTCGGTCTGTTAGCCACACTACACGACATAGCTTGTTTCTGGCCTGAAGAGGCAGCCTGTCAGAGCCGGCAGGAAACACAAACCAAACACTATTTGCCAAAGCCACTGGCCTCTGGAGGCTTGAGAGCAAATTAAATAAGTAATAATATATTGAGTCCTTAAACATTTATTGAGCACCTACTGTAATGCTATGCTCTATACTAGGCAGCAAGGGCATAAAAGGCCATAAAACAAATTCGTAAGGAGCTTGCTGCACATAGAGTGCAGGCTATATGGAAAGCACTGGAGTAGAAACAAAAACATATAGAACTGGGTCCTTGTATTCCCAAGGATTTACCATCCACCAATCCACCCATCCACCCATCACTGTTCAGCAATTACCTAGTACACTGTGCTAAGGCTGGACATGTGATGATGACACTGAGACAGAAATCCCTCTTCACACTCCAGTGTGGAGACGGAGTAAGTAGTAGATAGTAGGGAGCTGGTGTATGTAACAAACACAACAGTACAGGGCAAGTGATAAAATACAGGTGCAAAGTAAAATGAAGAACAGGAGAAGATATTCATTGCAGTGAGGGTCTGGAAAGGCCTTCAGGGCTAAGTGGGATTTTAATAGAATGCTGAAGGATAGGTAGAACTAACACAGGTGGCTGAGGTGGGGGAATCCAGAGAAATGCAAGGGAACAGAACCCTGTATATGTTTATGGACCAAAAAGTGGTCAATGTGGCTGTAGTTCAGTGGATAGAAGCCAGGTGTTACAGGAGCTAAACTGGGCTGGGGATTGGGTTTGGATGGGCTTAAAGGCCAAGCTGAGATTTTCCTCACAGGCAGTGGAGACACACTGATGATTTTTAAGGAAAGGAGTGATGATACTATATCTGTGCTTTAGAGAGGAAGCTGTGGCAATGCGGCGAGGTTAGAGAATGGATGCAGGTAGACCAATTAGAGGAACAATAATGAAAGTTTGAACTAAAGTAGTGTAAAGACCCTGCTTTGATTGTATTTACTCATTCATGCCCTTGTTTGTTCACAGACATCTCTATTATATGTATTGTATTGAAACTTTGTATTGGCGGAAGGTAGGGATGGAGCAGACAGGAGAAAACAAAGAAAAATAAGACCCAGTTTATGTCCTCAAGGATATTACAGTCAAGTGAGAGACAGAGACCCCTAAAACACTACCACAATTTCCCTTGACTGCTGTCATGTGATGCCTGTTTTCCCTACCATGTTCCCCATGCTCCTCTGACACTTGTAGGAGTTCATTATCTTCTGCCTGTACCCCAAGGGTCACTTGAGTACCTCGACTCTTCTGTCCTCATGACACAGGATATCCCAAGATGACTTCATCCTCCCCTACGGCTTCAAACATCAGCTATATGATGATGATTCCCTAATGTATCCCTAGTTCCAGCCTCTCCCCTGAGTCCTAGAGCTGTATACCCAAACACCCAACTGAATGTCTCAACTCGTTGTCCACTGGCACCTCCAACTCAATTCATCCGAATAAAACTCATCTCTCCTTCTTACCCAAACCAGCTTCTCCCCTTGTGCTCCCTATCTCAATGCATAACCATCACTCTCCATCTACTGCCAAAGCCAGAAACCAGGGTATCATCAGTGCCACTAGTCTGTCACTAAGCCCTATCCAGTCTACATCTTCTGTGTCTTCTCCTTGGTAACTACCCTAATTTAGGCCACTGACTGATCTGTCTCTAGTTTTACTTTGTCAAGGTATGCTCCATACTAGGCCAGAGAGCTCTTTCTAACATCCAGATCTCATACCACACCCCTGCTTAAAAACTTTTTCATGGCTTTTCATGGGTTTAATCATGGCCTATAAAGATTTTTGTGACAGCTCTTTAGCCTGGCTATATGACATTCCATTGTATGAATGGACCATAATTTAATTAGCTTTCTAGTGATAGATGTTTGAGTTGTTTGTAAACTTTTGCTACCATAAATAATGCTATAGTTGAAATTTTTGTATATACTGTATTTGAATGTGTGCAAGTAAACTGGATCAGAAATTATATTCATTTGTAATTCTGGCAAATATTGACAATTTACAGTTCTACCAGTAACACATAAGAGGGCCTGTTTCCCCATAACTATGCCAAGGGCATATTGTCAAACATTTCGATTTTTTGCCAATCTGTAGGTGAAAAATGATATCTAAATGTAGTTTCAATTTTCCTGTGAGCCCAGTTGGGAATTTTCTCATATGTCTAAGAGCCATTTATGTTTCTTTTTATGTTAACCACCCTATTTTGTTATTGGATTTTTGTTTTCATATTGATTTGAAGGGCTTTTGTATATATTAAGCAAATTAGTCCCTTTGTCTATGATGTGAACTGCAAACATTTCCCCCAGTTTGGCATTTGTCTTTGTTTATGGTGTATTTTTCTCTGCAGAAATTATAGATTTTTTATGTTAACAGAATTGTCTTTTTTATGCTTTGGGAAATTTTGTGCTGTTCTGAAAGACGCTTTCTCTGCTATGACATATAAATTTATGGTTTTACTATTTTACATTTATTTAAACACAACTGATTCGTATGGATTTATTTTAGCATAAGGACTAGAGATACCACATTACTTTTTTTTTCAGGTTGGGTATACAGTTGTCTCAGTACCACTTACTGCATAATCCATCTTCTCCCTAGAGACAGACAATGCCATCTTTATCATATACTAACATTTTCAATGTCTTGGGTCTATTCCTGGACTCTCTATTTTGTTCACTTGATCAAATTGCCTATGCATGTGCTAGTGTCCTCTGGATTTTACTATTTTAGCTATTGTAGCTTTTAATGGTTTAATATGTTGTAGAGATACGCCTCTTTCATTACCTTCTTTTTCAGAATGTTCATGGTTATTTTTGATGCAAAAATTTCTGTATGAACTTTATATTCAGGTTATGTAGTCTGTTGGTATTTTTATTAGATTATGTTAAATTTATAGATTAATTTATGGAGATCTGACATCTTTATGATAGTGATGTTTCTACTCAAAAATAGAATATGCCTTTCCATTTATTCATGTCTCCTTTTGTGTCCTTCGATTGCGTTTTAGTTTTGGGCACCTACATGTAGCACATTTATTCTTAAGATTACCCTTGGTTCGTTTACCTTTTCGTTGCTATTGTAAATGATACATTTTAGTCCCTTATACATTCTAATTGACTGTTATTCATTGGCTTTTTGTTTATTAGTTTGTACCCACTTTGCTAAAATGTCTTATTTCTATTAGTTTTTCAGTTGCTATCCTTGGATTTTCCAGTTAGGGTATTACATCATAATTAAATAATGGTAATTTCACCTCTTATTTTCCAGTTTTTATATCTCATTCCTTTCTCTGTAGTTAAGTAGGCTAGTACTTCCAAAGCAGTATTAAATAAAAATAGTCACAAGGGCTATCTTTGTGGACTACCTAACTTTAATGGGAATAATTTAGGTTTCCTCATTAAGTGTGATCTGGCCTTTGGACTGAGGTGTATACATTTTGTCATGTTAAATACGTTGGATATTTCATGAAGTTTGTCTGTGGTTCTTTTCCCTCAGGATTGATATTTCAGAGAGATTCAGTCTCTGTATGAGACTATTCTTTTGCAGATGGTTTCTCCTCCCTTAGAGGAATAAAAAAAGTGAACAGTTATCAAGTAGAGTATTTGTTGACTGAAAATGCATTGTGAATCCAAAAGCAATTTTGTACTGGTCAACTTTATTAAACTTGACTTCCTAAGAAGGTATATTTGAGCCAACAGCAGAGAGATCCTGTGTCTTCTGACTGAGTGCCAAGAAGGTAACAGCTTTAGGTAAGAGTGAAACTGGTCCTACTCCAGTGGACAGGAGTGTGGAGGGGCCGTGCTATCAAAGTCTGGGTCCTAGACTGACCACCTGGGCAATAGGTAATTATAGCAAAATATACATCAAAGTCATTATTTCTGTCCATCTTCACTGCCCCCAGGACCCAGGTAAACCACCTGGGTTTGCTTCTCAACTTGTTTTGCTACAATAGTCTCTTATCTGATTGCCTCCCTGCAATCATTCTCCACAAGCAGACAAAGGGATCACTTAAAAAACTAAATCCTACCCACAGGATGGATGCTTTTCCCTGTCATCCTTTAAGGGCTTTCTAATGCATTAAGAATAAAGGCCAAACAAGTTTCTACTATAAAGCACAGAGAACTATATTCAGTATCTTGTAGTAAACTATAATGAAAAAGAATATGAAAAGGAATGTATGTATATATGACTGAAACATTATGCTGTACACCAGACAATGATGCAACATTGTAAACTGACTATACCTCAATTTTTTAAAATGTGCATTTGAAAAAAAAAAAAAGAATAAGGCCAAAACCCATACCATGAACTACAAGCGTTAATATGATCTGCCCTGATGACCTCTCTGTTCTTATCTCCCTCCCTCTTTTTTTTAATTGAAGTATAGTCAGTTATAATGTGTCCATTTCTGGTGTACAGCATAATGTCCCAGTCATGTATGTATGTGTGTATATATATATATTTATTTTCATATTCTTTTTCCTTAAAGGTTATTACAAGATACAGAATATAGTTCCCTGTGCTATACAGAAGAAATTTCTTTATCTATTTTTATATCTAGTGGTTAACATTTGCAAATCTCAAACAAATGTATCCTTTCCAATCCCTTTCCCAGGGTAACCATAAGATTGTTTACTATATCTGTAACTCTCTTTCTGTTTTGTAAATGAGTTCATTAGTGTCCTCCCTCTTTTTCTAGATCATACCACTCCAGCCACACTAAACTTCTTTCTGTTCCTCAAACTCACCAAATGCTTTTCTGCTTTGGAGCTATGCTGTCTCCTCTGAGTAGGTCATCTTACCCCAGCTCTTTGCCTACTGGTCCCTTATCAACTGTTAAATCTCAATTCAGTTGTCACCTCCTTAGAGACCTCCCTGTTAACTCTCATCTAGTACATCTACTACACTCTATCTAGTATAGTCCATCACACCGTGTATCAAAAAACAATCTTTCTGGGGAGATAAAATAGGTTAACATTCATTAAGCAAGATCACAAATGAAGAGGGGACTGTTGAAGCAGAGGGCTATTATACGCTGTCAGGGCCAGAAGGGCTAGCCTCCCATCTGAAACTTTAATTCCCTGGCAATGTCCAGGTGACATGTACCTGACACTTCCACTGAGGGGACCACCCTAGCTGCTGGACAGCTTTGGAATTGTATCTTTCTTATTCTGAGCAGCAGTGTTTCTCTAGCGCTACTACAATTTTGTGCCCCTCCAAGCATAAAACAAATAGAAATCCTTTTAGAGGACAGTCTTTCTGGTTTCTCAAGGCAGCTCTCACAGCCCCAAACTCCCAACTTTTCCTGTAGGCTTGTCATCCCATCCCAAGACTCTCTCTAGGGCACTCTCCTCTCAAGGTGCTTCTATTGGTCATCTTACCGCCTGGGGCCCACAACTGCCTCCAGCAATCCAGGAACAGTCGGGCTGACGGAACCAACTGGGTTCCACCCCTTCTCCCAGGGCCTCTACCTTCTGGGACCGTGGTCCACGACCTTTCATCCATTCCTTAGACATCAACCTCCCTGCCCCTTCTATACGCCGCATCTCTCCGGCTGGAGGGAGCTCCTCAACAGCATCTCCCCGTATTGTGCCTAGCACAGCACCTGCCACAAAGCAGTTTTTGTAAAACCGCTGGTGGACTCAAACAATCCATAATTGGTCCCGGGAAACTATTCACAGTCCCAGATCTTGCAGCAAGGCTGCAAGACTAGGAAGCCGAAATCTACTCTGCTGCCCCGCCCCAACCTCGGGCCCGTCCATCCTAGCGTCTCACTTCATCCGACTCAGTCTTGCCCCTCGTTCTATCCCGCCTCAACTCTCGCCTTTTCCTATAATCACTTCCTACAACCGGGGAAGCTCACTGGGGCCTATAATCCCTGATGTCTCCCTATATGTTGTCACAATTACGAAAGCCTTTAATTTAGGTTTTTATCAAAACGGGGCCATAGCCACGCCCCCTTACTCAAGTTGCCGGGGCAAACCGGAAGGGGTTGCGCCTTGCCTAGTTCGTAGACCCGGAAGTAGACGGACCTCGCGGAAGCCGGCTTTGGCCCTGCGGCTGCTAGAGTCGCCGCGGAGAAATTGTTGGAGCTGGCAGCCTAGGAATGGTGAGACCTCGCGGTTCGCCTCTGAGGGTTCTGAGCAGACTTGAGGGTGAAATGGAGTTTCCCAGAGTGCCGCTGGGGGCGACCCCCAGGTTTGGGGCTCCGCCCAAGTAGCGCCCCGAAAATCTGCGCATGCGTTGGCCGGACCGGGCCAGAATCTGAGCCAAGAAGTTACGCATGCGCAAAGGTAGCATGCCGAAGGTGGGGTGATAATTGGCCTGGGAGTTGACTTCCCCCGCCACTGGCCGTTGGGGCTTAAACCGACTCTGCGAGAGCATTGGGGTTCACTTGGTGCTTTGCTTTCGAGTTTCAGGGCTGACTTCATCACCATTCCTCTCCCGAGCCCCTGAAACAGACGTGAACTAATCCCCCACCTTGGGTGTACACTTCGTTGGGGAGAACGAGGGGCGGAGGGCCTGACTCAGTGTACCCGCGGAATTGGGCCCTTCACCCTATCCCCAGGTGGGAAGATTCCCAGCCGTATCCAATGGAGCGGCGTGACAAGCGCACCTGGGGGCAGGGCCGGAACGCTCCGCGAAGAGCCGCCCTGGTTAGAAGGGTCAGGACCCACTAGCGGCGCTCCCGGGAGAGTCCACAGTACCAGCGTTCTCCGGGGGTTAGGAGAGGGCCCCTAGGGCGGTTGATATTTGCTCAGTTCCCAAACCGCGTTTTTTTCCTTAGCTTCCACGAGGTAGCACCCATTAAATCTTCAGCCAGAGCTGCAAATGAAAAAAGTGAGATGAACTGGTTGGAGTTCTGTCTCCCTTACCTTTTCCCTTTTTTGGCCTGGGAGGGGAAGGTTGGTGCTGTTGAGCTGAGTGGTCAGCTGACAAAGAAAAAGTGAGCCAAGAATCCCTTGTTTCTTGCTAGTTTATAATCAAGGTCCTTAACCAAGGGGCCATGAGTAGAATTAGAGGAGTTTCTGAACATCCTAAAATAAGTAAATTTTTCTAGGGTCCATAGCTTTTATCACTGAGAGATGTCAGTGACCTCTGAAAGGCTACTGGTTTATCAGGGTCAAATTGGCAGACTAGAGCTTTCTGTCACTTCTCGTGGTGTCTTCCCTAGCTTATGGGATCCTGGGGGACCTGTTTCAGTATAAGGAGATGAGGCTGGCCAGTTGGAACCCTGAGCCTCAGGGAGCCTCATTTCTCCTTTACAGAATCTCCTCTCAGCCTTTAAGCTCACCTGGTCAGAATCCTTGGATGAGCCTGTGGGACCCTTCCTCCTAGCCCTGTGGTTTGGAACCAGTGGCTTTTGGACTGTAAGAGGATGGATAAAGGTAGTATGAGGCCGGGCCAGCTCCCCAGATGCTCGGGCGCCAAGCATCTGCTGATTCCACCCCGTGCCTGGCACGTGTGTCTTTCGGTCCTGGCTGGGCATTGCCACCTCCCCCTGGGCCAGCACCACCCACGTACCTCTCAGCAGAAGCCACAATTGACTGACTTGCTGTTGAGCTGCCACTCTTTGGCACGGCTGCATATTGATGGCAGAGAGAGCAGTTATGCCCAGAGCCCGGTGTGTCGGCATCACCAGTCTGACCTGAGCACCATGTGCTGCACGACATGACACGTGGCACCGGGAGAACTGCCCAGCGTGGAAGGTCTGGGCCCAGATGGGATCTGGATGGCCAAGGAACTCCCACCTTAATATCTCAAGTGTCAAGGAAGCAGGGGAGGGGCCAAGAGGGCTGGTAGGGGAAGGGGGACTTAGGAGGGGTCCCATGTGCAGAGGCTCAGGGCTCTGCTAGACACTTAGGAGGCCTGGGTTCACCACTTTTCTTTTTCTAGATTCTCAGGGGCTGCTAGATTCATCCCTGATGGCATCAGGCACTGCCAGCCGCTCAGAGGATGAGGAGTCGCTGGCAGGGCAGAAGCGGGCCTCCTCACAGGCCTTGGGCACCATCCCTAAACGGAGAAGCTCCTCCAGGTAATAAAGATTTGGAGGGCCAGAGACTGAGCCTGTTGCATGCCTTCACCCCTGTGGGAAATGGCTCCCTGAGCCCCTCTGGGACCGTGACGTTGGCAGAGCCTTGTGCTTTTCCTGTCCCTCCTAAATCCCTCCCCGTGGAACCAAGAGCAAGCGAGGGAGCTTTTAGGTCTTTGATGTGAATCTTTGTGGTGCAGTACCCTGTCATCTCAGAGGGGTGGAGCATAGTAGTTTCATGCCCCATCCACTGAGCCAGAGCAGTTAGCACCCTGCCTGCTGGGAACCCGCTCTATTCTGGAGGCTGGGTATGTGTGAGTGGGTACTGGGGATGGGGCACGGGGTGCTCACTGGGTAGGACTCTTTACAGGTTCATCAAGAGGAAGAAGTTTGATGATGAGCTGGTGGAGAGCAGCCTGGCTAAGTCCTCTACCCGGGCGAAGGGGGCCAGTGGGGTGGAACCAGGGCGCTGTTCAGGGAGTGAACCCTCCTCCAGTGAGAAGAAGAAGGTGAGGGATTGGGGGACGTGGGGACTGAGGGGGTAGGAGGCAGTGCCAGATTTCATGTTTCCCCACAACCTTTGCCAGCTAGCAAGAGCCCTGCAGGGGAGGCTTGTGAGAGGATCAGGCTGCCCCAGCCCCAACCTCAGATGCCTCCCTCCTGGGGGCCCATCTCTCACTACTCCCCCTTTCTTGCTGCACTCCCCACCACCACCTCCCTGTCAGTGCATCCTGTATCACATTCTGTGTGGGAGGCATGGAGCATGCATCTATTCTGGGAGCAGACAGCCTGTTCCCAGCATTGCTGGGTGTAAAAATAACCCCCAGGTGGCATTGCTGTGGCCCCAGACACTGTACCAGCAAGAGTGTTTTCCTGGTATCTTCCCCATCCACCCTCCATTCTGGGGTTGGGGGCACCACCAGCAAAAAGAAGACCCCATAAGGTCAAGGACTACTTTGATGGGGGCGGGAAAGGAGAGGGGTGGGTATTAGTAAGCAGCTTTTTGCCTGTGTTGCTTATCATCGGCCGGGGCTGGGGCTGCCACACAATGTGTAAAGCTCTAGGCCCGAAGTCCCAGCTGCCCTGATGTGGACTTTGAGCTCACTCTGCTCCTGCCCTCTGCCCAGGTGTCCAAGGCCCCTAGCACTCCTGTGCCGCCCAGCCCAGCTCCAGCCCCTGGACTCACCAAGCGTGTGAAGAAGAGCAAACAGCCACTCCAGGTGACCAAGGATCTGGGCCGCTGGAAGCCTGCAGACGACCTCCTGCTCATCAATGCTGTATTGCAGGTAGTGCCTCCTGCCATGGGGTTGTGTTCCCCCTCTCCCCACAGCCTCCAGTTCCCAGTCCCCAAACTGGCCCAGCAGTGCCCTGTGGGTGGGAGGGGAAGAGTTCCTCCCAGCTCTGAGGCTGGAGCAGACTTCTCTGGGGCCTTGCAGACCAATGACCTGACATCTGTCCACCTGGGTGTGAAGTTCAGCTGCCGCTTCACCCTTCGGGAAGTCCAGGAGCGCTGGTACGCCCTGCTGTACGATCCTGTCATCTCCAAGTGAGTGGGCTGGCTCCAGCAGTGGTATGGTACTGGAGACACCAGAATTTGGCCCCTGAACAGAAGAATTGTATAAGAGCCCAAGGGAGGGGCCTGGGTGGCAGGGCTTCTTGGGGCCTTGTATCCTCTGGGATGATGCTGAGACCTGCCAGGCTTCAGAGGAAAGCTTCTTCTTGCTACCAACCCTGCTAGTCCTGGCTGGATGCCAGAAGCAAGGATCTGGAAGCCAAGGAAGTAGCATGAGAGAAAACACCAGAATGAGTGCCAGGAGTTCTGTTCTACCACTGTGTGCATTGTGGTTTGGGGCAGGTCACCTCCAAACCTTCCCACGCTGCCCTCCTACAGTTTCTTCCTCCATAAGAAGAAGTTGGAACAAAAGAACACCCCGGCCCTTCCAGCTCCAGCAGTCCGGGTTCCAGATGCAACTGTGCACACACACTTCCTCCTCAGTCACTTCGTTTAACGTTGTCAGAGTTTGGTTGAATACTTCACTTCTGTCTTCTGCTCCACAGCCCCTGGCACCACTTAAGCTGTAGCCACAGCCCTGATAGACCAGGAAGTGGGCAGGGCGCAGCTTGGAAAAGAGGAGGTGGCTAGTGGCTGGCAGCTTTGGCCAAGTGAGGAGGAAAATCTTGGGGTGGGAGCAGCAGCTGGTCTCCCTCAGGACTGGCCTCCAGGCAGCTGTGCCTTTGAGTTGAACACAGGATCCTCAGTTTTCTGAGTTGCCTGTTCATATTTTCGACAAACTGATGAGGCCACCAGTGCTGTCTTAAGCCTTGAGCTCTCCTTTTGAGAGTCAGGATCTTTTGAGTTCTGGGTCTCAGAGGCCTGCAGGCTTTGGGGAAGTAGGAACCTCAGATTGCTTGACACCCTCCCTTCAACCCTACCCTGCTCTCTGTCTCCCTCTCAACCCAGGCTGGCCTGCCAGGCCATGAGACAGCTGCACCCAGAGGCCATTGCTGCCATCCAGAGCAAGGCCCTGTTTAGCAAGGCTGAGGAGCAGCTGCTGAGCAAAGTGGGATCGGTAAGGCTGAAGGCTGGGAAGGCTGAGGGGCGGGGTGGGGCTGGAGCCTGGGCAGGAGCCCGCCCACCTGGAAAACTGAGGGAGGTTCTACTGACTGGAAACGCACCCTACAGACGCATGTACAACTGCAGAGCCTTTGTGGATGGGGTCCTGAAGGAGAGCCAAGCCTGGCTCCCTGGGCAGCCAAAGCTGTCACTTCTCCTGGCTCCTACTGGGGGCTGGGGAGGGGCCACGGATGGTGGGGCAGAGGCATGAGCGAGGAAACCCGGACACCCAGAGCATGCTTCTTGCCCTCCAGACCAGCCAGCCCACCTTGGAGACCTTCCAGGACCTGCTACACAGACACCCCGATGCCTTCTACCTGGCCCGTACTGCCAAGGCTCTGCAGGCCCACTGGCAGCTCATGAAGCAGTATTACCTGCTGGAGGACCAGACAGGTAACTGGGCCCTGGAGCTGGCAGAGTGGGGGGGTGCATGTGTGAGTGTGAAGGCATCTGGGCACAGCTGCCCTCAGGTGTCCTGTAACACATCCCTCACTGGTCCCCAGTGTCTTGTTCACTCTCTTTGCAGCAAAAGCCATTTCCTTCCAGAGGGAAGGAAAGTGGCTGGAACAGTCTTCAGCATCATGGTAGCCAAAATTGCCTAGAATCCTAAACAAAAAGTCTAAATGGCAGAGTTGTCTCCCAATTCTTGATTTCTTTTTTGTTTTTTTGATGCGTTTTACCATTACATAAATAATACATTGATATATTCTTCATGCATAACATTCAAACGTGAGTAAAATGTGAAAGTCCTTTTCACTGCTTGCTCTTCCTTTCCCACTCTAGAGATAAGGACTACTTTCTCTAAGCCTTCCTGTCCCTTCCCTGTCTCCCTATCTCCCTGTCTCTGAATCCCTTCTGACCAAGCAGTCTGCTGTGAGGCTGCCTTCAGGCCATTCAGAAATCCCCGCAGGGACTCTACACCCAGTCCACTTGTCTTTCTCCTTCCCCAGGGGCCAGAATGCTCTCTGCTGCCTCTCTCCCCTCACCATCAAAACTCTCACTCTCCTAATAACAGATACTAGGAAAGTAGTCTGATTAAACTGCAGGAAACTCTTCAGTTAGATTTGAGACTCAGGGTCAGACTTACATGGTACAAGCACACGTTAATCTTACTTCCTAAATACTTCCTGTTGCCTACTGCATAGTTGTTTGCACTATTCTGAATTTGAAGCTTCAGTTCTGCCCTTTACCTTACTCCCTGGTCCTGCAGCTTCTGGTTAATAAACAATATTCCTACAGGAGGATTTTAGGAAATCTGGTCGGCGGAGGCCCCATCTTTCCTTCCTGAAGGTCTCTGAATTTAGTGCCAGTGGGCAACCCTCTTTATTCCTGCAGCTTCCAGATCTCTGCTGCTTCCTCAGGCTCAGATATCACTGAACTCCTACAGAGAGAACAAACCCTGGAGAAAGGTGGTTTTTGCTGCTACAGCTAACTCCTCTGTCACTATTTTGAAAGTTATTTTGTGTAACTTTATTTGTTAACTTAAAGGTTTGATTTTTTTTTCTCTTGAGTGTTATCTTATGTGGGTGTTTGATTTCTCCTTGGCCGTTTCATGCTGGGAGTCCCTGGGACAGGGAGTACACACTGCTTACCTGGCAAGTCAGTTGACTGTCAGGTGGTGGGATTCCAGACCCTGGTGGGGAGACTGCCGCAACCTCCAACTCCCACATGGTCGGACCTGAGCAGGCAGGGGTGGAGGTGGAGTGTTTGTGGCTCTTGGGCAGCCCCCATGCTTCCCTGGCAGACAGTGATGACACCTCGGGTGGTGTCAGACTCCTCAGCCAGCAGTCCCACTCGCTAATGGGAACTGCTCCTGAGCAGACACTGCAGTCCTGGGGACAGCTCACCTTAAGGCAGAAGTCCTCAAAGTTTGGGGACCCCAATCCCTTTTACATTTTGATTAGAAAATAATGGAGAAACTTTCATGAGACAATATTTATACTGAATGTATCTGATGGATTCTGATATTATTTGTGTGTGTGTGTAGAAAAAAATGAATTCCTTGACCCATTAACATGTCATGACCCATTAACATGTCATGACCCACAGTTTGAAAACACTGCCTGAGGCGGGACAGCTCCCTTCTGATGCATCTCAAGTGGGACTTGACCAGCATGTGCTCTCAGCCCCTCACCAGATATGGCAGAAAATGCCTGGGAGAGTATGATGTGGTAGAAAGAGCAGTTTGGATTTGGAATCAGGAAAGCAGGGCTTGATTCCTGGCTCTGCCCTAGAGTTACATAGCTTAACCCTCCCTCCTGTTATCTGTTTCCTCGTCTGTAGCATGCAGCTACTAGTAGCGCCTTCCCTACTTGGTTCAATGCTTTGTAAGTGAGAGCTCTTCACACACTGAAAAGACCATGCAAAAGGTCAGCTTTAATTTCCTTCCCTTTCTAGAACCCCCTCTGCCCTGGGCTAACCTCAGGCATGCTTTTTGCCAAAGTGTTACTCCGTTACCTGTGTCAGGTTAATCTTGTTGATTTCAGCAGAAGACTCTTCTCACGGACTGTCTTTACAGTTTGTCCTCTTAGTTCAGTTGTCTGCTCAGCAGCTTGGGGTTGAGTGGGAACATTGGTGCTGATCCTCCCTCCATCCTTCGTTCAGTGCAGCCACTGCCCAAGGGGGACCAAGTGCTGAATTTCTCTGACGCAGAGGACTTGATTGATGACAGTAAGCTCAAGTGAGTGCCTGGGGCCACGGGTAGGGCACAGAGAGCTGAGTGTCTCCCAGGGACAGAGCTCCCCAGGCTTCCCAGCCCTGCCTCTCTTGCTGCAGAGAATGGAGCCTAGCCTAGACTTGCCCTGGAGCCCCAGTTGGAGCCATTGCTGCCTGGTCTCCCTGCTCAGTGCCACCCGCCCGCCCCATCATACTGTATCCCCCACCCCAACCCCAGGGAGGGAGGCTAAACTGAGGCCACAGGAACAGCCCACAGGGCCACTGGGCTGAGGGGCTGAGGGATGCTCTAGTGAGCCAAGTGGCATCTAATGGTGATCACAGGTGACCTAGAAGTGGAGCCTGATTCATCCTTCTCTTCTTACCCCTCAGGGACATGCGAGATGAAGTCCTAGAACATGGTGAGTGTGCCCTGGTGGGGACAGTGAGGGGGTGGAAGCTCCTGCTGGAACAGAGAGGAATAGTACAAGGTGCTGGTGACCTCAAAGTGTCCCTCCTTACCACCCTACTTCACCCCAGAGCTGACAGTGGCTGACCGGCGCCAGAAACGAGAGATTCGGCAGCTGGAACAGGAACTGCACAAGTGGCAGGTGCTAGTAGATAGCATCACAGGTGAGGAGGCGAGGGGACCAGGAGGGTTGGGCTTCAACTCCCTTCGCCCCACTCTGAGTCCCTGTGGTGGCTTGGCTAGGTTCACACTCGTTTCCCAGACCCCTGGCTCATTTCCGTCAGTAGATCTTGCCCTGGCTCTCTGCCTTCAATGCTGTGGCCCTCAGGAGTGGGCTCATCCCTGACATGAACCGCTGTCCTCCAGGCATGAGCTCCCCGGACTTCGACAACCAGACCCTGGCAGTGCTGCGGGGCCGCATGGTGCGATACCTGATGCGCTCGCGAGAGGTGAGGCCAGCCCAGCCTGCCCTATCCCTCCCCAACCCTCCCCATCCCTACCACCACCCCCTTCCTAGGGTCCCCTTCTCTGTTCATCTTCCCCTCACTGCCCTGTCTGGTCCCTGATTTCTCATCTTTCGCTGGCCTGTGTGGACCCCGCCCCCATTCCTTAGCTCCCAGCCCTCACTTGCCCCATTTCCCTAGATTACCCTGGGCAGAGCAACCAAGGATAACCAGATTGACGTGGACCTGTCTCTGGAGGGGCCAGCCTGGAAGATCTCCCGGAAACAAGGTACCAGTGGGAAGCAGTGTGAGGATATCCCACCCAGCCTCTCACTGCCCTCCAGCCCTGGGGCTCGGTCTCCATGGGCACCTCAGGTACCAGCTGGGGCTGAGGAGCTGGCATTTCAAGATCTCTAACTTGGGCTAGAAGGCACCCAGGACGCCTGTCTTCAGGAATCAGAGGATATGTGTTTTCAGGTCCTCTTCTGGCCTTCCCCCATCCCATCATAGCCCCTTTCCTCTCCATTTCCATAGGTGTCATCAAACTGAAGAACAACGGTGATTTCTTTATTGCCAATGAGGGCCGGCGGCCCATCTACATCGACGGACGGCCCGTGCTGTGTGGCTCCAAATGGCGTCTCAGTAACAACTCCGTGGTGGAGGTGAGCTGGGAGGGAGGTAGAGAGGCCAGATGAGCCCAGGGTGGGCTGAGCCAGCATGTGGACCTCACCCCCAGTCTCACCTCCGTCCTCAGCCGCACTTCTCCCCTGCCCACAGATTGCCAGCCTGCGATTTGTCTTCCTCATCAACCAGGACCTCATTGCCCTTATTCGGGCCGAGGCTGCCAAGATCACACCACAGTGAGGAGTGGTGGCAGGACCCATGGGCTCTCTCTGGCCTGTTTTCCCTGCCATCCCAGCCCCTTGGAGCTGGGAACTCAGGTTCCTGGAAAAACCAGAGTGGGCGTTGGGGGACTCAGCTCCTGGCCCATTGATCTGAGCCTCTGCGGGAGGGCAGGGCTGGCCCTCAGGAAGCCCCCTAGAGGCTGGGACTTTCCGGCTTCCTGAGTGCCACAGCCCCTCCCCTTCTCACTCTGCAGACCACCCTCCCCGCTTCCCTCAGAGTCCCACCTTCACCGGTGTCTCCAGCTGATTAGCTTCAGACTCTTTATTTTTCTTTTGTAAATAAAAAGCACTGAGTTCCAAAGTAGTTTATTTTTGTAATATAAAAAACGGGGGGACAGGTAAGGCAGGGGCACATGCAGGGGATGGCAGAACCCCCTCTTTGGCCTCAGGCCTCTGTCCCCCAGCCTGCAGAGGGAGATGAGGCAGTCAGAGGAGCAGACTGAGGTAAGGAAGGGCCCCAGGAGAAGGAACCCAAAGATTCCTAGCCTGGGGCCTGCCCCTGAAATTCCAGCCCACCCTCTGAGAGCCCAGCTTTGCTCTTGGGCTCCCTGCCCAGAGCCAGCGGGCAGCATGGAGTCCTGGAGGGTGGCTGCCACCTTTCCTCCACCCCGAGGTTGGGCAGAGCAGCAGATGGCAGCATGTCTGGCAACACTGAGTTCTGTAGCTAGAGGTCAGACTCCTGTGCCTTCTTCCTGGGTCCACTGGACTGTGCCAGAGCCATGGCAGCCAATAAGCACCATCTCCAGGCTATGGGGTTCCCATGGCAAGGCTAGGCCCCCTGACCCTGGTGGGGGCTCTCCAGTGCTGGCAGCCTCAGCCTGGTTCACAGGCTCTGGGGGCCCAGTCCTAGTCCCTTCCTCAGGAGGCGGTGAGCCAGGGGTGCTGGGCTCGGGGCATAGTTCTCCTGAGCCTGGGGGCTCCGAGTCAGAGGTGGAGGTCCAAAAAGCTGTGGCTCGAGGCCAGGGGGAGCTCTGCGATGCTGGGGGGCCCCAGGGCCAGGGTGCCACAAGAGGAGGTGGCCCTGGACGAGGGTGGGGCCAGGTCCCACTCAAGACAGAGCCAGCCGGGGGCTGTAGGCAGTAGGACGATGTCCCAGTGTCCACACACAGAGGCTGCAGGAGCCCAGAGGCACCAGCCGGGAAAGGCCCCTCTCCCGACGCCTGAGGACACGGGCCCTCCCCATGGGGCGCCAGGACCAGCTGCACTGCCTGGCGAAGGGACTGCAGCCCCTCCCGCATCTGCAGCACCTGCTCAGACAGCTCTGTCACCTGGGGGGAGGGTGGGAGCGGTCAGAGTGGAGTCGGGGCCTCACAACTGCAGGGCCCCCCACCCTGCCTCCACTTTGCCCTTCACCCACCGCCTGCCGAAGCTTGTCCAGCGTGTCTGTGTTCCTCACCTCGCTGGGCCCAAGGGGGACAGTGAGCAGGCTGTTCTCTGTAAAGTAGGATGGGGTTACCAGCTGGGGCTGGTAAATGAAGACAGCGTGGGGTCCAGGCCTCTGCCCAGTTAGCACAGACCAGAGCCACCTGGCAGAGCCTACTGCCAGGAACAGCCACTTAATATCCTCGCCTTGAGTTGCTGAATTCTGTACAAACCACCAGGGGGCCTCAGGCACACTGCCCGGCGCTTCCCCGTCAGGAGGCTGCTTTTGTGCCAGTCTCCTGCTCTGTCCCCCAGGCAAGTGGACACTTCTGGGAGCTCATTACCAGGTCCACTCCCAGGGCAGCCCGGCCTGCCCAGGGGCCACTTTGAATTCTGCATCCCTAGCCCTGTATCCTCCTAGTGAACCAGGCATTGTGCTAAGGGTCATAGCAACATTATCTCATTTCACGCGCACAACCACCTTTTTACAACCGAGAAACTGGGGTGAGAACCAAGGTCATGCAGCTAGAGAGCTGGAAGCGGAGAACCAAACTCCATTCCAGCTGCCTTCCAACGCTAAGGTGCTAGTCTTAACCACGAAACTCCCCTGCCCAAACCATGCAGGCGGGTGAGGGCAAGAGAGCATCCAAAGTCTGTACCCTGCTGGTTTCTCAGAGGCTCACAGGGCAAAGGGACTGCCTTGCTGACCTCCCCCAGACCCGGGTCCCAGTACCTGGTCCAGGAGAGGGGCTGCTGCTACATTCTGGGCCAGACTGCCTCACACGGAAAGAGAACTTGGGTTGGTCGGAGCCACAGCCATCCTCAATGCCATCTACTACCCTGTGGATGCAGGCGGCAGGGCAACTAGTCAGTCGACAGATGACCACTGCAGTGTTTCACGGGACAAGGTGCCCCACTGCCCACAGAAGCTGCAGGAGCCTGGAGCTGGGCCAGGGCTTAGCGCCCCAAGGGAGATAACATGTGGTCCCTTCCCCAGGAGTTTCCAGTTTCACTAGGGATTGAAACTTGCGCGACGTGAAACAGCAAGAGAGTTCTCAGCAGGGCATGGTCATGCACTGAATGGAGTTGGGGCAGCAGGGAGGTGGAGGAGTCAAGGAAGGCTTCCTGGAAGAAGCTGGGAGGGGTTAGGATGGAAGGATGGGCATCTGGGGCAGGGGTGTGCCTGGCCGGGGCCCCAGCCCTTTCATCATATCTCTGCCAGAGTTGAGTGGCCCAGAGCTCACTCACCTGGGGCTCAGATCCGGGGGCACATTCCATGGCACATGGGGCAGCCGCAGCCCCTCTAAGCTCCGAGGGTGAGCAGAGGGGCCAGCCTCAGCCTGCGAAGCCCCTGCCCTGCCTGGCCGCCCTCTGCCACCGAGCCGGGGCCGGGGTGCGGTTCGACGCGGGGATAGCAGCTTGGCGGCTGAGGATGAGGAGGTGCAGCTGGGGGACAGTAGGGGGCTGGAGGGCTCATCAGCTGGGGCTGGTGAGGCTGTGGGGCCCTGCTCCCCATCTGTCTCCTTCTCCTCCAGTGTGGACATGAGGGTGTTGTCGCCACTCAGCGAGCTAGTGTCCACCTGAGGATAGTGGGGGACAGAGAACTGGGATGAATATCCCCTCTATGTCCTACTCACCTCCCCCCATGGTCTCATCACCCTAGAAAGGAGGAGCTGTTTTTGTTACACAGGATACCTGGTGTCTCCTACCTACAGAGGAAGAGACTCAGCAGGAGAGGGGAGTGATTTTCTGCTGCCACCATAAAGCCACAAAGCTTGGAGGCATTCGCCACCCCTCAAAATCCTAGCCAAGTGTGGACACACCAGCCCTCTTCTTGGTCCCTCAGGCTAACTGAACTATCCAAGAGGACTCAGTACTAAAACCTGGTTTGGAATAAGTGACATAAGGCAGGAAAATTCAAAAGCCCCTCAAAGCAGCCCTGTTCCACTGTGAAGCAGCAGGGGGCACTGCAGGGCTCTCTTCAGAGACAGCCTGGAGGTCTAGGGCACAGCGCTGCCTGGCCCCGACCCCTGGGAACCATCCCTCATCTGTGACCTTACAGTCTCCTTGTCTGGTACCAGTGGATTCGGCCAGTCTGTCTCAGACGGGCCGGGGAGAGCTAGGAATGGTGGCCGAGCTGAGCAGGGCTGGGCTCTGAGGGAGAGTGTGAGTGCGAAGGGGCAGGAGAGTATAGACCACCCGCCCCCCACCACATGTGGGAGTATTCACACTAGGCCATGTGCTCCCACAGCACCTCCACAAACTCCGCCTCTGCCCCCGTCACCAGGCTCCCTGGCACCCTAGCCCCCTCCATGCACATACCCAGCACCCTCACCTCTGCGGGGCCTCCACCAGCACCCAGGTTGTAGCTGAGCTCCCCCCGGAGGCCCCTGCTGAAGCGCGGGGCAAACTCAGGGTACAGTGCGAGGCTCTCGTGCAATCCGGCCAGCTGCAGACACTGCAGGACACAGTATGTCAGCCCCTTCACATCGGCATTGGCCTTGACCACCTGCTCGCGCCGGGGCAGCTCACAGCCGATTAGATCGCCCTTCCCTGGGGAGAGGAAGCAGAGGTCAGCAAGCCTGCCCCTCAGCCACCAAAGAGGGTGTCAAGTGCGACCTTTCCAGCCAGGACAGGGAGGAGCAGAGGGGCCCGGGCCCTGGACCCCTGCTGCCTGCTTCACTGGCTCCTCAGATGGGCTGGGGGTGAAGAGCCCCATGACCCAGGTGCTCAGGCACATCTGGGACCAAACACTGCATTGAAACACATCAGAATATTAGGTCTGAGACACCCACTCTGGTGGCTCCCAGGTTGCCCATGGAACAGAAGCCCCTGGGAAAGTTAAACCAATCAGACTCCCAGGCCCCATCACCACCTAAAGAATCACAATCTCTACTGGAGACCCTACAGTTGTTTTTCACGCCCCATGGGTGATTCAGTGGAGCTTGTCCAGGGACCAGTATGTGAATCTATCAGGTTAGCGCCGCCTGTGGCACAGTGAAAATGGCAGGAGTCACGTTATTTCACTTCCCTGAGCCCTGGTGCCTCGTCTATACGAGAGATCCTATACTGAACTGAGTCTGTGGTGCTTTCTTGATCTCACTAGAAGGTGTCAATGGAGGGTTTTCCCACCACCAGGCTGAGACTGCCACCTGGCTGACAGCGATTGTAAAATGGCACCAATTAGAGTCCGCATCCCAGCCTCAGAGATGTTAAATTGTGGGGAAAAAAATGTGTGACTTAGAATCAATGAAAGAGGGTGTCTCTGCTCAGGGACACGGTGCGGATTAAATGAGTTAGTGTTGATAAAGTGCCTGACACACAGATGACCAATCAAAGTTCATGTCCTTCCCTCCCCGCCCAACAACTGTTCCTTACAGATCATTCCCAACAGGGATAGCACGCCTGGACTTGGGCGCAGCAATCTCGGCCCGCACAAGGCAGCTCAACCCACGGCCAGACATTTCACAAGATCAGACAGTGTTTCCTTATCCTTAAGGAAAAAGATGGCTCACTGCCACCCCCGCTGTGGGCTGCCTCACGCTGCCAGCAGAATGCACTCAGCTTAAAGGCCTCCTCTAAATGTTCATGAAAAAATAAAAAATAAAAAAATAAAAATAAATGTTCATGGACTTTTGCTCAAACTTAAGTGTAGAAAACATCGTTGTTAAATCTTGTTTTCTTGGTTTCTGGCCATCCTTCTGGTTCCTTTCGAGAGCTGTTGGGATCTCGATGTGATCATCTGATGAATGAGCTTTCTCTCCTCATGTGTGTCATCTGGAAGTAGAATAAGTATGTATTTCTTGTCTTCATCCAAGAAGAGACAAAAACGAGAAATAGGGCAGGACCAAGGACCGAGTTCTGTGCCACTGGTCTCAGGGACCAGAGACTGCCCTCCAGGCTGTATCTCAGCCAGAGCCTCCAGCCCAGCTTATCAAGCCCCAAAAGGTCCTCCTTGCACCGTTGTGCGGCTCACCTCTCTTCATCTTGCCTCCTTCCTCACCCACAATTGACTCTGCACACACTTAGCTGTTAGTTCACACACAGAGGTGGGGCCAGAACTGATTCTGCTAGATGTGCCATGAGTCTGAGCTGCCAGGAGCAGGCAGAAAGTACCTGGATATTCAACTAAGGAGGCAGGTCGGGGTGGGGTGAAGGCAAAGCAGAAAACCAGGCCATGATGAGGGTTGGGGAACCAGGCATCCACTGGGGCATCCAGAGCGGCCAAGCCAACAGAGGAAACAGTTCATCTGGAACAGATGGGCAGGGACAGGATGGACCGAAGGTGGCGTAAGTCCCAGTGCTGGGGAATCCTGGAGGCAAAGGCCAGGGTCAGGCAGTGGCCATCCTTGAGGATCTCTTAATACTGAGCATGGCTGTTCTGAGACCTGGTGCCTGGTATCAGTGAAGAGACATTCTTGCAGGACTCATGCCAGCTCCCAGCCACACTGCTTCCTAGGCTCCAAGCTGAAAACCATCTGTTTAATAATCCGCTTGACAATCTTGCTTTGGAGTGACTGGTCTGCAACTGTTGAAATCTGCCTTTTGCCCTTCTGAATCTCTCCAGTTCCCCCTAATTTCTCAAGGATTGCCAGCCATACGTGAGTGGACTTAACTCCGTTTGCTCAGAGACCTGGCATCTAGGACCAGAAGCCAAACTCATGAACGATGCCTCTCAGCTCCCAGAGCTCCTTGGTGGTATTTCTTTCCCCTGTTCCCTGTTGGAAGACCATCCTTCTCAAAGGAGGGAGGACGGGCACACCATTGCAGCTGGGCATGTGGTCTTCCTAGTTCTCCAGGTTAGTGACAAACTTCAGCCCCTCCGGCGTCAGCTGCCCCTACAGGGAGTCTACAATGCAGGCTGCCTGAGGATCCAGCTGTGGTTCGGGTGCCACCTCCCTCCCACCAGATGTGTGAGGCTCTCCATCACCCAAGCAGATCACAGACCCCACTCTGGGGTCCCTGCTGAGAGCCTCCCACAGCCCTGAGTTGCCCACTACCTTGAAACCGCATACTTTTTGCAGGATGAGTCTCCCCAGAGCCGAGTGCCTGAGAGCACAGTGTAAGAAGCCTGAGGTTTAGATTTGGCAGACTAGGTTCTAACACCCCAGTCTGCCCCTTCATTAACCTCTTGGAGCCTCAGGCTCCTTCTCCACAAAACGGGAATAGCAGTAGTTCCTCCCTGCTGGGCTTTTTGAGGTTTGTGTGAGATGAAGCATGGGGGGGCGGCCTGGACACGTGGCTGACCCCGCTGCTTCACCCCTGGGGCCACCAGCACTTTTATCTGGCCATTCCACAGCTGCAATCTCTTCTTCCTCGTCTAGAGAACTGACCCCTCATCTTCACCTCTCTTTCTTTTGCCAAGAAGCTAAGTGTATTTGGAGTTTGAGCTCTGCCGACACCCACAGTGCAGTGGCCCTGGGCTTGCTCTGTAACCTGCCCTAGGAAAGCAACATCTCCTCCCCCCACCCCACCCCCGGGCCTGGCGGTGTGGGGGAGAGGGAACAAAGATGGCGGTCGTGCCTCCCTTTTTCCTGCCAGAACACTTTCCACTCTCAGTGTTAGATTTTCCTCCTTGACAGAGTGCGGCTCTGTCCTCTCACAGACAAAAGGCTGGTCCTTCACTCACTCTGGCCTCCAACACCCATGACATAGAGTCTACCTCCTTGTGTTGCCGGCTTGTGGCCACTGGGTCCGCTCTGATCTGTGCCCAGAGCTCAATGGCTACTCCTGACTCCACCCCAGCTTTTCTCCCTGGTGGCCTTGCCTGCATCGGCTCTCTGTGTTTTCTGCAGATGGGGCCATGGTCCCACCCACCTCCTGCAAGGCCCCGAGTCCTCTGTCCCACTCTCACAAACCTAGGATGGCGAGCACTGTGCCGCCCTTGAGCACCTCCATGGAGCCGGAGCAGACGAAGTAGAGGGCCTGGAGGGCGTCCCCCTGGTGGATGAGGTACTCGCCAGGCGTGCAGAAGGCGGGCCGCAGGGCCAGGGACAGCGCCCGCAGGCAGCCGCGGCTCGCCGCCTCGAACAGGGGCAGCTGCAGGACCTCCTTGTGTAGGTGCATGGCAATGTCTGCACGGAGCTCGTCTGGGAGGCTCTGCAGCAGCTGCAGTGGGAGCAGGTGGGGAAGGTTAGGGTGGAGAAAGGGAGGGAACCGCGTGCCTCCCGTTCTCGCGAGAGACTCATCTAGGCGGCCCTACAGCAGCTACAGGTGGGAACAGGTGGGGAAGGTTAGGGTGGAGAAAGGGAGGCAGCTTCCCGCCAGGCTGGTACCTCAAGGCCCGGTGCACAGCATCCAGCTCCACACTCGGTCCAATCAGTGAGGGGGGCTGTCTCTGCCTCCCTCTCAATCACTTTACCACCCCCTTCCGCTGTGAGCAGCCCAGTTTTCCTCCTCTTGGAGGTCAGTGAACAGGGTCTCCAGACCTAACAAGGGTGGAGAGGGGCCTCCAAGCTGCCTTGGCTGCCCTTGGTTCCATGCTGCTGTCTCCCCCAGGAGAGACGGAGGTAGGGAGGTCAGAATTCTGCATCCCTTGCCCTCCAGCCCACTCCTGGGAATGTTAGGCCGAGCACACATTCCTTGAAGGAGCAAAGGCCGGACGGGCCGGCCCTGGAGGCCTGCGCACCTCGGTGGTGTCGATACCGTTGTTCACAGCCCAGGTCGCCTGGAAGTACTCGAGCATGCGCTGCTTGAGGGGCTTGGGGATGCGGTGGATGCGGATGTAGTCGCGCAGGTCGCGGGTGCGGCTGTGGTACAGAAAGCGGCGGGCGTACATGCGCTGGATGATGGCCGTCACGTTCCCAAACACCACCGCGTGCATCAGGGCTGGGGAGGGTGGCGACAGGGGTCACCTCCAGGACCAGCCTGGCCCGGCCTGACACAGTGAGGAACACATCTGTTCTCCCCACCCCCACCCTCCCACGCTAGGCCAGGCCCACGGCTCTGTGTGAGGTGGAGTCTGCGGCCAAGTGGGCTCTCCTGGCCCTGGCCTCGTGCTCCTTGGGCCCCCTGGCGAGGACCTCTGGACCCTGGGGGAGGTGGGGAGGGAAGAGCCGCCCGGAGCCATCAGTCTGAGACTGCGTCCTGTACTGGGAGAGGGGCAGGCCTCACCGCCGATGAGCATGGTGCAGATGGAGAAGATCTTCTCCGTGTCCGTGTTGGCGGACACGTTGCCAAAGCCCACGCTGGTGAGGCTGCTGAGTGCGAAGTAGAGGGAGGTGATGTAGGCGCTGCGTAGTGAGGGGCCGCCCAGGAGCTCCGGACCCGTCCTGTTGGCCTCGCTGCCACTGCTGCTACAGTTGTCACTCTGGCCAGAGCTGTTCCCTACAGCCGGGCTCCGGGCCACCAGGTAGTAGGGGGTCTCCAGTCGGCGGGCCAGCTCCTGCAGCCAGCCTGGGGAGGGGGCAGGACAACACTGCTGCACTGCCGGGGCAGGGTGCCTGCTGGTCCCCCGGGGTGGGGGACATGTGGCTGCAAATCCACCCTCCATGGCTTCTGGCCACATCCCTCCTCTGCCAGCCCTGCCCACACCCGTGCACCCCCTCAGTCCTCACCGAGACAAGCACATGAGGATGAGACTGTTATCTCCCCAGATGGTGCCTCTGGGTGCCGAGGATGGAGTGAGGAGCACTGTGCCCTCCTCCCCCGGCACTAATCCCAGGCAGGTGGCCCAGCTGGAGTGGGCAGAGGGACTGGAGGGCTCACTGTACCAGCCACGGCCTTGTCCCCAGGGCCAGCGCCTCTGCCCTGTCCACCCAGACTCGTCTTGCTCTTTCTCTGAGCTCCCCTGCTCCAGAAGGCCACCCCCCATTCAGCCTCATCCCTCCCCACAACCACACACACCACCCAACCTCATGTCCGTGTCCTCAAGCACACTGATGTGCACACACGCATACACACCATTAAGGCTACAGACGTGCTCCACACAGTTGAGGATGAGGGCACACATGTGTGAGCACATTCACAGGAGTACAGTTGTGGCCACTCACACAAAAAAATCCTGTGTACACTTGGGAGAGAGACAAGGGTGCACAGATGCTTGCACGCTGACACCCAGATAGGAGAGGGATACACCTACGTGGATGTGAGCACACAAAGGCCACAGACAGACCACCGTGCACACAGAGGCTCTTGAGCACACACGCAGACACAGGCCAGCCTGGGACACCACCAGGCAGAGGCTGAAGATCGCCCCAGTCTCCCCAGCAATCCCAGATTCTCAGGCCTGGCCTTGGAGGAGGTAGGGCTGTGTACTGGGGACTCTCAGGAGCCTATGGTTGCCTAAAGTCACTCAGCCGAGCTGGAGGGTTGTGGGGATTCTAGGGTGTTCGACGGGAGCTCCCAGGGTCCACAGAGGTACCAGGGGTCCTGGCAGAGCTGGGGGCCATGGGGAGCAAAGGAGGGAGGGCAGACCTAGAACAGAGGCCCAGAGGGTAAGGGCAGAGGGTGGGCTCAGGATCACAAGCTGCAGTGAGACCCACCTCTCCACATATGCGCTGCTCCTCCCCACTCCACAGCCCCCTACTTCACACTCACCCCAACACCACACACACGCTGCTCCCTGTGATTCCCACCCACCCATTCATTCAGCAACCTCATGCACGTGTGCCAGGAGCTGGGGCACCCCCAGAAGCTTACTGCAAGGCAGGAGTCTCAGAGGTACATAGCACGCCAGGACGGGGCTCAAACCTACATGCTATGGGCTATATCCAGATGGCTTCCTGGAAGAGGGGACGTGGGTGCTCAGTCTCAGAGGATGGGTAGATTATTGATACAAAGAATCTGAGAGGGGGGCCGTTCCTGATCTCAAGAAAGGCATGGGCCACACCTAGGGCTGGAGACAAGTTCTGGTGAGGAGCTCAGCTTAGCCAGAATGTGGGGTCCACACGGGGGGATCAAACTCCAGGCTAAGGTATCAGGGGGAACATGTTAAGCCCTGAGCCAAGGTGAGGATTCACCCTCCTGCTGTTTGATGTATGCTGTGAGAATGCAAGGAAGTGCAAAAAATCTTTCATCATTTAGTTAGGCCCCTGAGGTGAAGCCAGTCGCCGAGTGGGGTGGGGCAGGGGTAGGAGGAGGATGAGGGGAAGGTGCAGAGGGGCCCCCCCTCACTCAGTCTTGGTAGTGGGGCGTCAGTAGCCCCTGGGGCTGGTGGTGGGACAGCACGTCTCATGGGGAGGGTCGGCAGCAGAGGCTGCTCTGGAGGCTGGTGGTTTTCACACCAAGAAATGTGCTGGGTGACTTCCCTCAGTGTTTAGCACAATCTTTTGAAAATCTAACTACTCTTCACTGGGCTAATGGGATTCTGGGGCAGGAATTCTATCTACACCAGGAGCAGTGAAGCAGCAGAACCAAGTCAAGGAAGCCATGGGAAGGCACCTCCCACCAGAGAGAGCTGGGCCAGCAAGGGGCACCCCTGTCCTCCACAGACATCCCTCCCAGGGCTGGACCTTGGGAGGTTGGGTGTGGCTCCAACTCAGTGGCGGGTAGTTTCCCTGGAGAAGGAGGGGGCAGACAATGATGTGAAGGACTCGGAAACTCCCCTAATGTGAACTAGTACTACCCCCAAATAGAAAACCCTTCTGGAACTTAGGGATCAAAGGTGTGTGTCTGCAAACAGTCAGCCACCTTCATGCCTCACACTCTTCAGTGGAGCTCAGAGCCCCTCTGGGAGCCAAAAGTGCTCTTCACATCAGCTCAGCAGCCCCTATGAAGTGGCCAGAACAGAGGAGCCACATGGACACAAGACCCAGGGCATCTGGGTCCTGTTGGGGGCGGGAGGCTGACTTGGGGGTTTGGTGTCTCGCCCACTTTGGGGTCAGGGCTTTGCATCACCATTACCCATTGCCCAGTCCTCTGAGCATCTTCACTGTGGGGCCATCTGACTTCAGAGCCTCCACCACAGCCTCCCTCTGGGAAGGGCAGATGCCAAGGAGCTGACACTACCTGGAACGTCCGGGTTCCTGTGCTCGGCAACTGGAGCTTTGGGGACTATCCCCATGGGCCTCTGGGCAGCACACTGGTCTCCGCAGGCTTGGCAGGGGAGAGGATTCGCAGGCATCTGCTCGTCCCCAGGAACTGACCAGAGCACGTTTCTAAGGCCAACCTGGACTCCTGGTGACCCCACCAAGGAACAGGCAGTCACGAGGGGCCATCTGAACAGTTGACCTCTTGCACACTGACTGGAAACAGGGCGCTAAAGCCAGTTACTGGGAAGTTGCCAGAGGGCCAGAGGGCATGGGGAGGAAGGAGGCACATTCAGTTTGGGAGCTGCAGGATATGGATAGTTAGACACTGTTGGAAGAGAATCTTTTGGAGTCAGAGAGAGGACGGAGTTGAGATGTTCACACAGTGGCGCCAATGGAACCGCCAAGGGAGAGCAAGGTGGGGGGAGAGGTCTGAGGAAAGCCGGGCTCTAGGAGGGGCCGGGGCAGAGAGGTGGTTGGCAGGGTCAGGTGCCACAGGGCCTTCAAGGGGATGAGGGTTTGACCTGCAGGGTGACATGCTGGGTGGAGAGGTGGGGGTGGAAGCCCTCCTGGCAGGATTAAGATGCGAGTGGGAGGCAAGCAGAGGGAGGAGCTGTGAAGTGGAGGTGAAATGAAGGAGAGTGAAGATACTGGTGGGACGCAGAGAAAGGCTGCATTTTAGGCTGGAGGAGAGCTGAAGCAACTGAGAAACATGCAGCCCAGAGGTGACAAGAGTGGGGAAGGGGCCTTAGGAACCAAGGTGGTGGGGGATGAGCTCCCAAAAGGATGCTGGGAAAGTGTCAGACATCAAAGGAACCCTGGAGAGGTCTCTTGAGAGGGACGGGGTTCCCAGCTGGGCAGGGACTTGAAGAATGTAACAGAAGTTTGGCCACGAGGAGGCCATGATGGGTGACTAGACTCTTCCAGGCAGCCCATCAGGCTGTCTCCACAATGCCCAGCTGCTGGAGGGCAGGCCTGCCTTGAGGCGGTGGCTCTGTCACACTCCCACCTGCACACACACGCAACAGCCCCCACATTCTCCTCACAAACACATGCCTACTTGTACACACATCCCTGACACACACCTATGAGCACGTTCACATGCAGACTTGCACACATCTCTTTGACACCTCATATCAGCTCACAGACATACCCTGACAGACACACACTTGGACTCACATCTCCCTGACACATACACTCGAGTGGACTGATTCCTTAGGCACATATGCACACACCGTACACACATACACAGCCTGCAGTACCAATCTCAGGCAGCTCGGAGGCGCTGCTCTCGATCTCCCGCTGGCCGATGTAGAACCAGATGCAGGCCACCCAGTGGGCGAGCAGGGCGAACACGGCCATGAGCAGGGTCAGCACCACGGCGCTGTACTGGGAGTAGCGGTCCAGCCGCGGGAGCAGGCGCAGCAGGCGCAGCAGGCGCACTGTCTTCAGCAGGTGCGCCCCGACGTACTGAGGTGGGCGGAGGCAGGGAGGTCACCCATGGGCCAGCCCCTCCTGTCTTACCCCAATGCCACCCAGCCTGGCCACACTGACCACGTTGACCTTGAAGGCGTGGAGCAGGTCGAAGGGCAGCGCTGCAATGACATCCAGCAGGAACCAGGTGGTAACGTAGTGGAGGCAAATGGACTTTGGGGCAAACACCACCTGGCCTGACTTGGACACGAACGTGGTGCGGAAATTCAGCACAATGTCTGCAGGAAGTCAGGGCAGGAGTCAGCACGGGCTGGGGAGGAACCACACTTTACTGGGCACCTGCTCAGTAGGACACTGTCCTGGGCCCTTTACATGCACCGTCTTAGTTTCCACATAACTCTAAAGGGTGGGCACTGTTATACTTATTTGATGAAGGGAGAAACAGGCTTGGAGAGGCTACGACTGGCTTGGGGTCAAATAACCCATTCGTGGTAAAGACATGTTTGGAACTGAGGTCCCATTTCAAAGCCCACGGGTCATAAATAGGGAGGGCAAGGAGGACACTGGGGGCAGCAGAAGCCATGCAGACTACCCACAGGGGCCTTGGCCCAGAGTGGGGTGGGAGGCACAGAGCGCACATACCAAGAATGAAGAGGACTTCCACAGCCAGGTCACAGACACTGGGGGGACTCCGGGCGGCGCTGGGTTCCCGGGCTGTGCTCACGCACACGCTGTAGGGCACGGTGACGGCCACATAGAGGGTGGCAAGCAGGATGAAGCCGTCCCAAGTGGCCCTCAGCGCCCCACAGTGCAGCAGGATGAAAGGTGACTTCCGGATGGCGGCTACTTTGTACTCTGGCAAATTTGGCTTTTCCCCAAACACCCCCTGAGTGAGAGGCAGGGCAGATCCAGGCAGAGAGGACAAGAAATTGGCACAGGCTGAGTGTGGATAGGGTCTGGGACAGGTATCCACCTCCTCTCTGGCCCTACATTCTCAAGACAACCTCTGACACAGGCATTAGAGTCCCCTGGTCATAGATCAGAAGACTGAGGATCGGGGAGATTAAGTGACTTAGCTGAGGTCACACAGCTGCTTAGGGGAGGAGCCAAGATTGAGCCAAGGCCCACCAGACTCCAGGGCCCAAATTCTCCTCTATACCTTTGCTAGATCAGGCACGTGACATTCTTGTCACATCCCCCAAAGTGCTGGTGGGACCTGGGTAGCCCCCTGGACAGTCTCTCTGTGGTGGGCTCAGTTCTTCTCCTCCATCTCCTCAGCCTGCCCCAACCCTGCCCCACCCCCCAAACACACACCCTAGCACGCAATCCACCTTATTGAGCTTGTGCTTCCCCTTGGGCTGCTTCTGCAGGTGCCCAGACAGGTGGTAGAGCACAGCCCGACTCCGTCGTCGGTTGGCATTGAAGCCTTTGGCCCCTGCCCTGCCATATCGGCGCCGGCCACCACCTGCAAAAGAGCGGCCAGAGAGGGTGACTGGGGAGGCACTCACACATCCCAGCCCAGGGGCTTGGGGGTAGGACACCAGTTCCTGGCCCACAGACTGGCTGATTGACTAGTTCGTCTGTTTAGAGCTGGAACTCCAACGTTTCTCACTTCCTAGAGTCTCCTGCCAACCCCAGCAATGGGCAGTCCTGTGGATGCTTACAGACACTCCTCCCCAGTGCCTGCTTCTAGGAGAAGGAGGTTTGGACCAAGGCAAGCCAGGAGAGGATCTCCATAGGGAAGGGCCTGAGAGGGGAGAAGGGAGGTGGTTCTCAGGGGTGAGGAAGTGCAGAGGTAGTAGGAGGCCACTGGGCAGAGCTGTGAGAGCTCCGAGAAGGAGCCTAGCGCCCACGCAGGTGCAGTGGCCACTGAAGACGTACATTGTAGAGCAGCTGCCCCAGGGCTGGGGGTGGGGGATGGGGAATGGAGAGTACCCCCAGCATCCCCAAATAGCAAAGAGGCCTTGGAGCAGCTTCTGATGACAGTTTTGTGAGGTGTCCAAAGGTCTTCCCCAGCCCTAAGAGGATGTAAGAGGGGAAAGACCCCCAGGGACTTAACCCTGGCTTTGGCCAGGGTTCTCCAGAAAGGTTTGTGTGAGGAAAAGGAATCAGGTGGGTCTGTGCTCAGTCTCACTAATTAGTGAGAAAATGGTACTTCATGGGCACTAGTGGAGTTTGCTGCCTTCGGTTTCTTGGTAAAGTTGACTTCAAAACTCCAACTTTGTCTCAATAAGCTTTCTGTACCTGGACATGTGGAGATGGGAGCGGCACAGGTCTCTCGGCACTGACTCCCAGCAGAGCGGGAGTCAGTGAGTGCAGGTGTGATGGGGGGCCCCCAAGCCCATACTGGGTGCCACAGCCCCACCCAGGCCCGAGGCACGCAACACCCCAGCCACAGCAAACAAATCAGCAGCTCTACGGCACCCACCTCTCTCCTTCCAGCTGTCAGGGCCCCCTCGGTTCTTGGTATCACTGATGTCCTTGTGAGAGACTAGGAAGAGGGCCACTTCCCCCTTCTCATTCTTTATGGGTATCACATCCAGGAGACACCAGAACGGGAGCCCTGGGCACAAGGACAGACTCAGCCCAGTTCCCATTCTCTGTCAGTGCCCAAGGGCCATTGACACCCCTGGTCAAGGCACAAGCCAGCTCCACTTAGGAAATTTAGGCTTGATCAAACAGGGTGAGGGAAGGCAAGGGAGAGCAGAGATGACAGACATGTGTTCATAGATCTGTCCTGCTAGGTCAGAAGGGGACATTTTTCTACTGGGGTGGGAAACCCAAGATGGGAAATTGAGTGCTGGCTGAGATTGGGGTGAGGACAGAAAAAAGGAGGGACCAGGAACAAGATGAGAGGAAGAGGAGAAGGGAAAGTGGGAAGATGGGATGAGATGGGGAGATGGAGAAGATGGGACTGGAGAGGAGGGACTGTAGATGGGGTGGGTACCAGGCTAGGTGAGACCCCAAAGGTAGGGCCAGCCGGCCAGGTGGCCCCTCACCGCTCTTCCGGTATAGGATCAGCTCAGCTTTGAACTCCTTGTGCTCATCCAGGGCCTTTCGGATCTGTTGGCGGACGAGCTCACTGGTGTCTGGCCCATAGAGGAAGGAGCAGGCACAGCCCCGCTGCATGACCTCAGCCCGGGAGAAACCCGTGAGGTCGCAGAAGCCATCAGAGCAGTAGACCACGGGGAAGAGCCCCGCCACCTGGGCGTTGCCCAGCACGAAGTTACTATCTGCAAGACAGCACCTCTCAGAGGAGGTGTGGGATGAAGGGGCAAGGACTCTACCAACCCTCCTTTCCCAAATGCCTGCAACCAAAGGGTGGGTGTTACAAATCCCAGGAATGTTGTGTGTGAGTGTTTGGGGTGAAGTGGGGGAAGGGTAAGGACAGGAACTGTTTATGAACAGGAATTAGCATGCCACCTGTGTGTCAGTGCCCTGTAAGGGCCCCTTCCTAGCATTGTGTGTACAGTACATTCAAAAATCAGCATGTGTGAACCCTGTGTGGGTGCTGTGCCCTCTGGAGTATGTCCTGAGCAGCTTCAGGTAAGGGGTGCGGTTGGGGAAGCCCCAAGGAGGACTCTAGGCTAGCCTTAGTCCCACCCCAGCCTCTGCCAGGTTCACTCACCAGCCAGGTACCCAGGTTGGCTGTCTGGCTCCTCCCACTGAGACACACCTGAACTGAGAGGCAGTCCAGGCCACCATCTCTTGTGCACTTTGTCTGAGCCCCAGTTACCTGACCTGGCTCAGGAATTAGTGAGTGTGATCCATACTGAGGGTGTAAGAATGGTAGCTGAGCACTGGCAGCATGGAGCCAGGAATGTATTGGTTGGGGGGTGGGGGGGCACGCTGAATCAGCAGGCTGCAGGAGCCAAGCGCAGGCAAAGCATATGGAGAAGCTTGAGGAGGTGGGGGCTCAGGGATGGGCTCCTGCCTTCCATCAGGAACCAGACTGGGAGGATGCTAGGCAGGGAGCTGGGAAGTCCCACTGGGGGTAAGGGAGGAGGATGAGGGAGGGGGCTTTCACGACTTTCCCAGTGCTCAGAGCCCTGGGAAACCAGGATTCATCAGCTCTGGTCGACTTCTCCAAACTTCCCCAGTCTTGGTGGGAGTCCCCCAATCTATCTTTTTAGAGTTGGACATGGGTTTAGCCTGTGAGGTGAGCCTGAACTCCTGAGTCCCTCCTACTCTGTTTGCAAACCTCTTTTCCAAATTTGTTTTTTGAGTTTCTGGTCCCTGAACACCGCTTCCCTGCCCCATGCCTTAAACCGCCAGATCGAGGGTAGTCCGTGGGACAGTTCCAGACACTGGTATGGGATGGGTTAGACTGACTAGATTGGGGTTCGCGCCCCCACGAACAGACATGCCCAGTCCCCAAACCCGAGAGTTCTAGCCATTTTTGCTTGGCCTGGGGCGGCCTGGACTCTGAATCTTTCGGGGAAACGGCGTCTGGAAGGAAATGGTGGTCCCAGCTAAAAGCGGGGCGCGGGGAAGGAAGGGAGTGAGAACAGGAGGTCGCCAGGCTGAGATGTCGGGGTGCAGGACTGGTGGGAACCCTGGCCCGGGACAGCTGGTCCAGGAGCCAGTGGGGCGAGGGTCGGACTCACGCGTGCCGTCGAAGCGCGTGGCGATGGTGTCCAGGAAGGTGTTCTGAGGCGCCAGGAGTCCCCGCATGGCCGGCATCTTAGGCGGCCGTGACTGCCCGCCCCATCCCTCCGGGGCGCGGGGATTCAGCGCCGGGGGAGGGCGCCCAACTCGGCCGCCCCCCGCCGGGCCCCGCGCCCCCTAGTGCAGTCGTCGGGAGGCAATGCCCACCCCGGGCTCGCAGGTCCCGCCAGCGGCCCGCGCGCGAGAGGACGTCCCCGCCGTCGGGGCCCGGAGCATGGCGCGCGGCTCCTCGCGCCCTGGCCGCCCACGAATCCTGGGTTCCCGGCTCCGCTCCCGCTGTGCTCTCGGCACCTTCCGTTTGCGGCGGCGGCGGCGGCGGCGGCAGCAGCAGCGGCTCCCGTTTCGGCTGCAGGTCAGCTCCCGCTCGGGCTCCGCTCAGCACCGGATCCCCGCAGCTCCCTCCGTCTGTCGGGGAGAAGCCGCAGCCTCCCTCCCTTCCTCCGGCGCCCGCCGCCTGCACCGGAGTAACCATGGAGACGGGGCACACCCAGGCAGGGCCGCCTCCTTAAAGGGACAGGCCTCCTGCCGAGGGATCCCCCTCCCCTTGGGACCTTGATGGGGCAAGGGAGGAGGCGCCCCGCTTCCCTCGCCCCGCAGGCCGCCCGAGCCGCCCCAAGCCGCCCCGCCCGCCCCTTGGAGAACTACGGGCGAGCGCCTGGTCCTGCTCGGGCTGACTCAGCCGCAGGGGCGAGGCGTCTTTCTCTGCAGCATTGGGGGTTCTCAGAGAGCCTGGCAGCCTCTCCTCCCCCGGAGGGACCTGAGGAGAGCTCAGGCGGGGGTTGAGCGGAGGGTGCGTGTTTTAGAAGAAGCTTTCCCCTAGGAAAAATGTAACGGGAAAGGGGGCTGGGCCACCAGGCGGAGGTGAAGGCCGGTGGTTTGTAGAGGTTGGGGAAGGGAAAATCTAAAAGGAGATTTGGAAGAGGGAGTTTAAACACAGCTTCTGGGCATCCAAGTCTTTTTTCGCCTCAACTTGACCCTCCGAAAAATGGATCAAGCCATCACTAGGCGATGCCAGGGCAGGCTATAGCTGTCAGGAAATTGGAGAAGGGGTAGTCCTGGAAGTAAGGTTTAGATGCTCTCTGTGTGTGCCCAGCAGGTGGAAAAGAGGTGTGTGAATGAGGGGCACCCCAGATCCTTTGTCTTGCCCTTATATTTCTCTTTTTGTCATCCTTTGCAGCTCCCAGGCTGCGCTAGAGGGTAAGATTGCAAATACAGGGGACAGTAGACATCAGACGCTGGGGGAAACTTCCTAATTTTGTGTTTGTGGGTCCTTGCGAGCAGGTGTGAGAGGACCGAGTCTCCCCTGCCTCAGCCCCTTCAGTCACAGAGAACTAGGTTTTACGCTGAAGGGGGAGCGATGGCTGCAGGGACCCCACCACCACCACTCCGGCGAGGGGGTGGGGAGGAGGGGCCAGTGGGCGGTGTGGAGCCCGCCCTGGGCGGCAGTCTCTCGCTGGTCTCCCTCGCTGCGTCGGTCCCCCCCAGCCTCGCGCTGCCAGCGCCGCTCCTCCTCCCTCCCACGATTTGCTAGCGAGCGCGGCTACCGCCCGCGCCCAGAGGAACCGCCGGGGCCAAAACAGCAATTTGTTTCCGAACGAGTGATGCGGGAGGCTGAGCACTCCACCCCTCTAGGAGACACGTCCAGAGTCATCAGCATCGGAAAGAAAGGAGTGTCCCCCACTCCACCCACCCCTCATCTCCAACAGGGGCCAAAGCCCCAGGCACCTGTATAAAAATGAGCTAGTGCTTGGGGAGGAAAGGGAGGAAGCGTCCCCCTATCCCTATCCTCTGAATCTTGGAATCCTAGTCCCAGGAAGAATGACCCTAAGGATTCTGCAGATTATGCGCCTTATCCCCCTCCCCCACCCTCTCGCGAGTATCCAGGGCCGCGCAGTAACCCCTCACTCTAAGGCTCATTTTTGCCCCTCCAGGCAATGTTCAAGCATAATGCTAAGGAGAGGGTGCACGTTAGGAATGGGCTCACTTTGAGAGACAGGATGAGGCTATAGTTGAAAGCACCGAACTTAAGAACCAGGCTACCTAACTAGGTTTGAATATAGTTCTGCCACTTGCTGTTGTGATTCTCCTTCTGTGACTCAGTTTTCTCCTCTGTGAAATGAAGACAATAATAACTACCTCAGAGGGCTGTTAGGAGGATTAAAAGAGTAAAGGATCTAGAACAGTGTGTAACATTTGCATCATGTAAATGTTTATTACCATCTGATTTTGAGTTTTATAAGAGCCCTGTAAAATATGCAGGGTAGATGCTACTTGCACTCCATCTCACAAATGAGTACAGAGGCAGAGATAGAGAGACTTGCTCAAGGTAACCAAGTGATAAATGGCTAAGGTTCCAATCCTGACAATCTCCCAACTCTATGTCCAGAGTCCATCTCACTCCAGCATTGCTGTTTCCCACTCTGAGGACCCAGAAACAACCCCAGGTTAGCTGTGTGACACTCATGAAGACTGGTCATCTGGGTTGTATATCAGATCCAGATGGTCCTTGAGTTACCCTCGTAAGCCCAACCTGTTCAGACTTTCATGCTTCCAGCTCATCAGCCCGGGCTAGTTTTGAACATCAAGCTAGACGAGACACCTTGGGTCAGGGTGGATAGGCGGTAGAGGAATGTGTGCAGTGACCCAAATATTACAATGCTGACATTTATTGAGCATCAACTTTGTGCCAAAGCACTGTGTTAAGTGCTTTACTTGGATTATCCCATTATTCTTCATCATAACTCTATGAAGTAGTCATTGTTATAATCCCCAATTTACAGGTGAAAACATTGAGGCAGAGAGGTTAAATATCTTGTCTAAGATGCACTGCATCCTCCAGCAGCTCCAGAGACAGTGCCTGTGTCACTGTTTTGGTGTCCTGGTCCGCACTTCCAGAAGAAAATATGCTAACATTTATTGAATGTTATGATTACTCTTCCTATCTCAGAATGAAACAGCAATGTTTCGGGCTTTAAACCCCTTCCCCTGTTGCTCTTCAAAGAATTTGTGTGAAAGTGTGTATGGGGTAGGAATGCAGCCACTGACCCTTTCCTTTAGTCTGGCCTGACTTAAGATGCCCTTTCTATCTAGATGAGTGTATCCAGGCATGGAATCTCAGCCCTCTCCTCCCTTTCACTTTACCTAGTCCCTCAGGTCTTCTGCCAGACCTGGCTTCTAGGTTCCCTCAGGTTGCAGCAATGAATTGATAAATTCCTTGCTTTCCGCCCCACATGCATGCAAACACACACACACACACACACACACACACACACACACACACACACACACACACAGAAGGGGTCCATGTTCAGGAGACAGTACAGTGGAGGTTGGGAGGAACTGAAAAGTGAACAGGGGGGGTCAGGGAGCACTGGTCTCATTACAATCTCCTCTTCTTTTCCTCTTTCCCCAATTCTTGACTCAGTGGCCACAGTGAGAAGTCACAGGGAGGGGAAGGGTGAGGAGGAGCCCTGTTCAGAGATGATAGCTCAAAGCTATTGTCAACAAGAAGAAACTCAGGAGGCTGCATTTTGGAGCTGCCGTGGGAGGACTGTGGGAGTATTATCTACAAAAGGAACAAGGAGAGAGAAGGGAAGAGCAAAGCAAGGAAAAAAACTGCTTGAGACACAAAAGATGGAAAAAGCTCCCCCCTCTCCTGAGTGCAGGCGGAGTCAGTTGTTGTGTGCAGTGGCGGAGAACAGGTGGCTGTCGAGGAACAGACTCCAGGGGCCCTGCACCTCCCCTCTTCTCACTCTCTCCACCCTCATTTATGGAGTTCCCCAGGTCTATCTCTCCTTCTCAGGCCATGTGTGGTGGGAAAATCTCAGGCTTCCAAGCCCAACTAGTCTGGGTTTGACTTCTAGCTCCTCGCTGATGGGCTAAATGACCTTGGGCCGGGACAGGGACGGGTGTTGCTCTTAAAGAGGATCAGTTCCTTCACTTGTGAAATGATCCTTCCTCAGAGGATTGTTGAGAGAATGAGATGAGCTTAGTGAGTAGTTGTGATTGTTACTGCAAGTCCCCCTGAGCCTTGCCCTGGCCCTGGGTGCTGGGACCACGGAAGTGAGCTCAGCACAAAGCCTCACTGAAAGGCTTGCCACCTCCACCAAAACAAACACTACGTTTTGGAATAATTTGAGGCCTCCAATACTTGGCCACCCCTCACTGCTGTCATTCTAGGCCATTTTTTTAAATTTATTTTTTATTGAGGGGGAAGGTTATTAGGTTTTTAAAAATTAATTTATTTGTTTATTTATATGGAGGTACTGGGGACTGAACCCAGACCTCCTGCATGCTAAGTACATCCTCTACCACTGAGCTATATCCTTCCCCCCCCAGTTCTAGGCCATTTCTTCTAGTGGGGGATCCTAGCTAGTGTGAGAAAACCTCAGTAAATTTTCAAACAAGGAAATTCTGCATAAACTGTGGTATGCCGCATGACTAGTTAAGTGGAGGAACAGATCTGGACCAAGAGTTGACTAGATTGACAGCAGTTTGCTACCACGCCAAGCTGCTGGGGGGCTCGTCTTGTTCCTTTGGTAAACAGCCTATTAAAAGGGGGCCATATGGTCATTTTGATGAATGCCCACTGGGAACAGCATCACGGACTTCAGCTTGTGGGGAGACGCTGCAGTTGCGCGCAGGCCCTGCCTACTGGGACGGCAGTTTACCACAGCCCTGCCTGGAGTCAGCAAGGGGGTGAGTCTGAGAGATCTTCTCAGTCTCTCAACCTGCGTGTTCTAGCAGCACCAGAAAACGGGTTCATCTGAAATATAGTTACAGAGAAAGCCAAACTGGGTTAACTTGAAGAGAGACATAAAAAGGCGACCTGACTTTTCCCTGAGGAATCAGAGTGGGTGGATTTGTTCCTGCTGTTTTGACGGTAGTGAAGGGGCGGGCGGGCTGGAGAACAGTTGTGCTGATGGTGGGTGAGGCTTCCTCACCCAGGCAAATCTTCAGATGGCATTTCCCCTTGGTAAGGAGTTGCAGAGTAGGTAATAAAACTCCCCCAGCACCTGTATGAAAATGACATTCCCTGGCTCTCTCCTGGGAGACTTCCTCCTGCAGCTGCTGCGCTGGTGACTGTTTGCCCAGGTTGGTGCCATAAGCATCTGGCCTGCACCACCCAGAGAGTGCAGACGGGGGAGGGGGTGTGCTCTCCTGACAGCTGTCAGGACAGACAACAGGGCACAGAGCTCACCACGCTGGGGGGAGATGCACGCAGAGAAGAAAAGCTACAGAAGGAACAGGATGGCTGAGTTACTGTTTTCTTGGTTAATTAGGTCTGTATGGCTGGAGACAGTGCAGGAGAGCCAGTAAAGCAAAGGAGTCAGGTGAGTGAACATTTAACTTGTCACAAGTTAGCTTGGACACCAGGGTATCGTTCTGCAGCACCTGGCTAGACAAACCCCGAACCCCTCCGTGAGGTAGTTATCCTTGTCTCCACTTAACCATTCAAGAAGAGGTTCAAAGATGTTATGTTTTTCGCCCAAGGTTAGTTGGTCACGTAGCTGCCAAGTTGTGAAGCCAGAATTAAAATCCAAGTTTATGTCTCAAAAGTCCAGGGTCTTCCTGCTCTCCCACACTGCCTAGCCACAGACACTGCTTCCAGGAGTCTGAGGAAGAGCTATGAGCTTTATTTTCCTCACCCGCAAAGTGGCTGAGGAAAGAGAAGGAAGCATTTATCTTCGCCTCAGAACTCAGCACACTGCGCAGCACACAATAGGTACCTCCATGTTGGAAGGAAAGGCTGCTCAGGTGGCCGAAGCAACCAGAGGTCAAGCTTGACTGCTTGTACAGCAGGTTGTTCCGGCTACCAGCGATATGGTCTGGTACTCTGGACTAGTTAAAATGGTGACAACAGAGCTCCTTATATCAGTAGGTGACCCGCAACCATGTATCATTTTGGTCACCTGTGTCTTCCATAAAGTGTGCTCCCATATGGATATAATCCTCTCCAGGTGCGACAAGGTGGGATGAATCATGTAGATCAGGCAAGACAGACTCTCGTTTTGTTAGGTCAGATGGCAGAATTTCCAGGGGCAACAAGTTCATTACTCTACTGACCTTCTCCAAAAGGCGAGGTTAGTTCACACACTGATAACCATGTGTCCTGGCTTTTCCAGGCCACCCCCAACCTAAAATATTTTATTCTGTTTGTCCCCACATACATTCATACTCACAAGACTGCACCCCAGTTTGGGATTCTGAAGTATGAGGTCCCTCTGTCTATGAACCACTGAATGAATGCCTGATCACTTCTTGGTGTGGCTCTGGTTCAAGCACAGGCCCCTGCCCTTCGGGCTGTGCTTCTCCATTTTACTCTTGGAAGACAGCATGGCTCCCTCGTGCAACACTATTACCTTGTATTATGTTATTGGTGTTTGTCAGTTGCCTCCATGAGTTTGTCAGCCCCATAAAGGGCTATGTTTTAGTTATCTTTATCTCTCTTTAGCATCCAGCTCAGCAACTGGACAAAGCACTCCCTAACACTGTTGGCGAGAATATAAATCCATGCACCTTTAAGACTACTTTATCAATAACTATATGATCCAACAATTCCACTCCTAGAAATTTACCCTGAAGATAACACTCTCACAGGTGGAGTCATATATGTATTATGAGATGCTCATTTCAGCAATACTTGTAACAGCAAAAAACTGAAAGTCATCAATAGGGACTGGTTAAACTAAGTATGATAAATTTATAGGGATACTATGCAGTCATAGAAAGAAGGTGTATTTATGTAAACTGGCACAGAAGGAAGTCTAAGTGTTATATATTCTTCTGATATATGTGTACCAATATAGAGAATCTCCACAAGAAACTTAAGAGTGCTTGCCTCTAGGGGAGGGAATAGATAGTCCAGAGTGGGACGAAGGCTTATTTTTCATCATATATCCTGTGAACCGTTTAGGCTATTTCTTCTTTTACCATTTACATATATTGATTTTTCTTAAAACCAAACAAAAACTAGTGATAAAAAGTGAGGACAAGTGAAAAAAGCACGCTGTTTAGGAACATGCATAGTATGGTTCCTATTTATGTAAAAGAAAGAAAAAATGTATTTGCATGTCTGGATTTAGAAATTCTGTGAAAAGATATACAAGAAACTTACCAATGATTTCTTCTGGGGAGTGGGACAAGGTAGGAGAGTATTTTTTACTTTACATCATGTATCCTTTCGTACCTTCAAAAAATTAGTCTGTTACTACTTTTTTAAAAAAGTGAATTTAAAAAACTGCCATAAATAAGGGGCCTAGGAAATACTTGGGTGTTCCTAATGAAGCCGTGCTAACTTAGCTTTTCTCTCTCAAGTGGTTTATAACTGACAAAGCTCAACCTGAAGACTCTAGGCTGGGAAAGGGCACGGCGCTGATCTCTAAGAGGAAATGGAAAGAGAAGGAAAATGATTAGGTGGGATCTCCCTGGACACACAGCAGAACTGCCCAGGGTACAGAGCCTCCCTTCTCTTGGGAAGCAGAGAGCTGTTATGGGGAGCAAGGAATGGGCCCCACAATTCAAACTTAAGATAAAGCTAACTTCTCTTCATGGAAGAAAGTCAAATTGGCAAATTTCAGAGCAGAATATCCACAACATGAGATCCTAAATGAATTATGGTTTAGATATAGTATCTAAAAAAAGAATCACAGAATGTATATAGTATGATCCCTTTCTTATAAAAAACAAAACCAAAATTAAAAGCCCATACATCTATGTGCATGTGAACATATACTCTTTGAAAAAGGTTCATAAGGATATATGCCAAATGATTAACTCATTACCCCTGAGGAACAGAATGGGAAGGTGGAAACTTTAACGTTTTCTTTTTACATTTCTGTATTATTTGATATTTTAAATACAACTTTTATAATTAAAAACAAAATGTAAAAAAAGTTTCATAATTTTCAAACTTTTTATGGTCACAGAAAAAAAATCCTCAAATATTTTTCTACAAAGAGATTTTAATTTCAACTTCAAGGCAATGATGACAAACATGTGGCTTCCCATCTGTTTAGATGGTTAAATACAGTCTTGCCTGGATACAGGGACAGACCTCATAATCCTTCAAGGTCACTTCAATCTCTGGATTTCCTATAAAGTACAGGTAAGCAATTAATCAGAAAAGCAGGGATTTTTCCTGATACCAGAAGGCTGATAGTGTTGTTGGATAAATTCCCCCAAATGAGGTGACCAGCCCCTTAGAAAGTGGCTTCCTAGTACTCCTTGACTACTGTTTTCTTTACTGAAAGACACACACTCGCTCTCTTTCTCTCTCAGTCTGTGCAACCAACCTGAACCCTGGAAGCTCCGCTTCAGCCAAAGAGCCAGGGGAAGCCCTGAGGCAGCTAAGTTCTGCACCACTGCCACTCAGTTGGGTTTCAGACTTGGGAGAACAAAGCTGGGGAAGAAAATGCTCTGCTGTTATTAAATCATAGAGGCTGGGGTGAGTGTTGGGGGGGGCTGGTACCAGTGTCACCTGCTACATGCCGGAACCCAATTACATTGTGACATCAACTACTCCTGTGAAGGGACGGGCAGTGGAGGTCAGGGGTGGGGACAGAACCTTTGGTTGCCTGGGGGAGCTGTTGGCAGCTGTAGTTTTTCTGAACTGGTAGGCTCTCTGGATAGTCACCATTCCCTCTCCTACAGACCTGTTCCCGTGAGGAACAGCTGCATCTGCTCACCCTGGCTTTCACATTTAATTCGGTTCTGAAGCTAAGTAGGGGACAAGTGACTGAGGAAGTGGACACCCTCAGTGAAGCCCCCGAACAAGCTGCCGAAGTGACTTCTACCCCATGAGGCCCAAAGAAAAACAGGTAATGAAATGAAGTCACTTCCTGCTGTGAAACAAACGTGGGAACATTTATGCAATTGTTTTTATTTATTCAACTCTAAAGATTGACTGCGGCAATTTTTTGATGGGTAACACCTTAGATTAACACTAATTATATTTGCTGTAAATTTGGTTCAGGGTCAGAACAGGAAATCAGGAAAGAGAGAACAATAGCAACAAAAATCTTCAAACATTGAAACAAAGAAATACTTTTTTTCCTTTAGTTAAATGCTACTTTCCCATAGACTTCCCTAGACTGGTTTGCAGTCTAAGATAATAGGAAACAAGGCTTTGGGCGTTTGGAAGAAACTGCAGGTTAAGCTATGGTGCTAAGCAAGAGACTGAACCCTGATCTGAGCGTCAATCTCAGGCACGTTCTGCGAGCAGAGGCAGATTCTCAAATGTTTCCTAGTGTTCTTTCCTTTTCACTAATTAAACTTCCTCTTCTCTGGCTAATTCAGTGCAGTTCACCATCCCCTCACTGGTCACACTGCTGTTCACAGGGAATCTGACAGGCCCGTGTGGTTTCTGCTTAGCCTGGAAAGGCAGCAGGACCAGTTCTGATTCATCTCCCCCCAGAAGCCTGAACAGTAGGGGCTGCCGAGGAAGGCCTCTTCAGGCACCTGAAAGGCCGGGAGCACTGGGAAGAACACTGCTGACACTTGGGAAACTTGGCAACAGTCGCCTGTGACTCCTGGTGGAAATGACTAGTCAGAATCAATCTATATCACTGGGAAAGGTGAAGGGAAAACACAGTTTCCCCTCCAAAAATGGTAAAGAGGAAACGAGGAGAGAAGAAATCAAAGTATTCAGAATGGTATAAAAAGTGATATGCGTAAACTTCTTTTCGTTATTAAGTCTAACTATAAGTTTCCTAAAGTCCAGTTACCAAGTTGAACTGTGTGGGACAGAAGAGAGGCCAAGTGCAATTTCCCTCAAGAGTTCCCGGCTTCAGGCTGAGAGGTCCTGGGTTTGCGCTGGGGGAGCCCCCTTTTGAATGAGGGCTTGGGTGGGCTGGGCTCCATGCTGGCTCCAGTTCCGCTGGTCCCTGCAGGATGAGCCTGGCCCTGTTCACTAGTGTTTCCTGGTGCCTGGGATGGAGCGCTCTGGTACCTGGAACCAGATGAATACCATGAGCTGTTTCTGTAACGACCCACACTGTCATGTTGCCCTTGGTTCATGGGGTCACTGGACTTTTGGCCTTGTGGCCTGTAGCTTTGTCCTCCTCGTCTGTTTCCCGGCAATACCTAAGGACAAAAGAACACAATGTTCAGAGCACTGTGGCGTTATGGCCCCGCTTTGTTCTAGCTCAGTTTATAGAATTCTGAAAGCCTCATAGTAGTATCTCATGCTCAGGACTCGGTTCTCTCTCAAGACTCAGAATTTGCTCAGCCAATCCAACCTAGACACTATATCAGAACTAATAAATCTTCCACTATTTTTACCCCCACCTTTCACCCCTAGGCTCTTCTCCACTGAAGAGGAGTTCACTTTTCATTAGCTGGGCAGAAGAAGAAAGCTAACTCTCTGGGTTATTATAAGCCCCCAGCTGGGAAGTATCTTATCACATGTCTGACTTTTACAGATCATAAGCCATTTGTAAAAATAATGGACATTTGGAATAATAAGATAAATGTCATTATGCTCTATTCTGCTATATATCATGAAGCGTAGATTGAATCATGCTGCTGTGACATTTAACACATCTTTCACTTTACAACCCAGAAAGCTTATGACATAGGATTTTATTTTTGTACTCTAATTCCAATGTAACACCAGTTCTGAAGAATTACTGACAGCACTGCCTTGGATTACTCTTGTGTATCTCCTTCACACCAGGGAAAAGAAACTATGGATTATGCTTCAACTTTCCTGTGTTTGCTGCCCACCCTAGCAAGTTCACGCTCTCTCGCTCTCCCTGATACGTTCTCCATTGTGCTTCTAGGGAGCTGCTGCTGCAGATGCATTCTGGTGAGCCTGCCACTGTGGTGCTTGTCTACCTTGAGATGGGTGCGCAACTCCCAGTGTGACCAATTACCAGGCAATCCTACCTACAACAGCTGGGATCACTGCCAACACCAGAAAGTCAGCGGTCTTGGCAACGAGAAATCTACACTGGCTGGTGGTTTGGAACATACGTACCAAATGCTTTCTCTGGAACTAACTGAAGCTGGAGGGATTCAAAATAGGTACAGAATGGGCATAAAGAGAGGAAATAATGTACTGAGCTGTCAGCATTTAAACTGTGACAACCTGGTAGCTTTTCTTCCTTAAGTTGCTCAGTGTGGAAGCTCGGTTACCTCTCGGTGAGGCTGGTAGGTCCGGCCACTGGAGTTTGCTGTGGCTGCAGGAGCCTCTCTTGGTGCCAAGTTTTTCTTGTTAACACTTGTAAGGCTGGGAGCAGAGGCACAAGTGGAAGAGGAAGCAGCAGAGGCATCACACGGGCTACTCAAAGACACTGATGTAACTGAGCTACATCGAGATCTGGTTGAATAGCTGTTCTTTGGATGTGACACTGAGAGAGAAATATGAGAAATATGCTGTCATATGACAGAAAAGCATGTTGGGTAACACTTTCCCTATTTCTCCATTTCACAATGAGCAACTTAAAGAACTGTCTACCTGAGTGATCGTAAAGATAAGTTTATAAATGCGTAAGGAAGGAAACCTGCCTTATGCTCTCTTCCTCCACTCCTGCCAAATCCTCACTGCTTGGTAAAGGAACTCTGAGACAGGAGAACCATATAGGATTGCAGTGGCCCATCCCCCTACCAACTGATGACTTCCGGGCGTTTCCTACCACCTAAACTCCTGGCGGTGGCTCCAGCCGCTGACTAAGCCTAGGAACAATAGTATGGGCCATATGTTCGATTTCCTATGCAAGGAACACTCCAAAGTACAGACTTCGCAAAGAAAGAAAAAGTTAAAGAAAAAGCTAAATCCTTTTAAAAAGATTTGAATGATGCAAGATGAGTTAAATATGAACAGAACTAGTCTTTACAACAAACATGTATTTTCCCAAAGTTCCTTCTGCAAAAATAACCCCAAATTCAAAATACCAATTGAGCTGAAAAATATTAATATTTTCAGTTCAAATTTTGCCAGAATTCAATGGTTTAAAACTACTCCCTAGATTTTTTTTCTTGGCTTTAAGCTTGGACTCATGTTGAGTTCACAATCCCTGCCCTAGGTCCACTATTTCACTTTCACACTGAGCCAGAGAGAACAGAGGAGCTGAGCTCAGGGTTTGGGTCTGACTGATGGGTCACTATAAGCTCTCACCTCAGAGGCACACCTCCTCCCACTGCCACACACACATCCTTTGTAACTATTAAGTACCTATTCTGTGTCAGGCAAAGCAAGTATTGTTATCTACATTTTGCAGAGGAATAAACTGAGGGGCCAAGAGGTTAGGGTACAGACAAGGATTCAAACTTGGTCTGACTCCAGGGCCACATGCTCTTTATACTATATGCCGAACATGCCTCAACTCAGCAGAAAATGATGAAAAAGTATGACTGCAAATTAAGGGAGCTGGAAAATACCCATCCTTGCGAGATCAAAGCATCTGCATCCATTGACTTGTTAAGTATCTCAGTCTCCTTTTCATAAAAACAAACCAACAAACCCAAACACAAGCAGCACTGAGAAGAATCAGTGGAGAAATCAACTGGCACTTTGGTCTCTAATGACTAGCGGGTGGTCTTCTCATCACCATCCCTGGCGCCCTGAATCCCTCACCATCTCACCTTGTCCAAACGAATCAATGCTCTTCTTGAGGGTCTCTACATCACAGGTGAACCGGGCTACTCGTCCCAGATCCTCGTCGTATTTACGTTCACTAACAAAGTGCTGGAGAAAAGACAAAGAAAAGACTCCGAGTGAGCCAAACAGTATCCATGGAATCTGCAAGCTTGCTATAAACAGATGAAACAGTTACTTTCAACTGTCATATTTTTGTTTCTCCAGAGTTCACTAAATGGCCATGATATTACCAACGCTGTGCAATTGACAAAATTCAATCATTTTCTTTAAGAGCCCAAAGATAAGTCTATTTGGGAGCTTTATTAAATGCTACATGGTGGTCGTTAGGTATAATCAGAAGCTATGGAGGATGGAGAAGGAATTCATGGTGGAGAGCCATCTTTCTTCCCCCTGTTGGCTACTCTCGACATTGTTCCATCTTACACAAAGACAGAGGCAGCAAAAAAGCTCATAAGTTACAATGATTCCATTTAAATAGATGGTTTGGTGTTCTTTAATAGGAACTTCCTTAGGAAACCCACTTCATCTCTTTATAAAGTAGGATTTGTTAGTTCTTGAAATAGGAACAATTTCTTGAGATGGAAAATCATTCATGCGAAAAGTCAACTTTGCAAATGAGAAGAGCATGCTGCAAGTAATTTAATCCTTTTAAGCAGACTGAGCTGAGAAGGATCCAACCCCTTGGGTCAAAACTAACTATTCTGTAGAAATAGTGAGACTAGAAACATGTCAGGAATAAAGTGCTTTTGGGGGTCTATTTCAATAAACAATTTCCAAGGTCACCTAGAACCATTTTTTTTCAGATGAAAAGGTGAGAGAAAAGAAAAGCTAAAGGCCTGGATATAATTTAAAAGAACTGAACTCCTCAGAGCAGTCCTCTAACTAAGGGTGGCCTAATTCCACTTTGGATTTTCAAAAGGTAGAATCAAATACATCAAATCCTTGCGATGCATCTAGAAGCAGTAAATGGGAGAGGAGAAAAAAAAATTACCTCTGGGCCTTGAAGCCTTAAAGCTTCAGGGTACACTGTGGCTTAGGAAAGCACACGAACGTCTGTAACAAAGCCTTCAGACATGTAAGATCAGTCTGAGATTAATTCTGAAACAAATTCTAGGGTTTGCTGAGCCAAAGACATAACAGCAATGACGGAAATAAAATGATCTGGAAATAAGACATTTAAATTGCACAGCACCCACTTCGGTACACTGAAGACGTGGAGAGAAACAGATCCTTAGTCAGCCTGCAGAAATATTTCTAGCAGCTTTTCAACCACGTGGGAAGGGGAACAGATGAGGCCTGTGAGAGCCAGAATTCTTATCTAATTCCAAAGGGGTTTCCGGCTTCTCCCTGATAGTTGAATGAGGATGACTGGCATCAATGCGAGGAAGACTTTCTATAAAGTTTAGTAATGTAGTCTTAGTTAATCGGAAAATGGTAATTTAAAATTTGCATTGTATATTTCACTAGTTCTCCTCAATAGAGTCTAAGGGCAAAGAGCAAGGGAATAATAACAAGGACACGTGGAAGGTCTTAGATGATCTTCCAACTATGTTTTTATTTTACAAAGGCTCTTATACAGCCTCCCCATTCCTCTTAAAAATGGCAATAAGTCTCACACATTCAGAAAGAGCACAGTAAGGGCTCAGGAGTAGAGAAGGCCAACTCCCGTGGTTCACAGAGCTCACGATTTAGAAACAAGGTTGATGTGTGCTGGGATTGGCAAGGGGAGATGGAGGGAACAGGACGTGTCTGTGGAAAGGAGAGCTGACGTGGCTGGAGTACAGAGAACGGGTCGGGTGGTGAGAAAAGGACGGCAGCAGGGACAGGCCATGTGGAGACCTACAGGCCATCAAGGACTATATCTATCCGATGGCACTGGGACATTTGAAGCAGGTTACCGCAGCGTGAGGAACAGATCTGAAGGGGTGGCGAGAGTGGGGCAGTGGCAAGGTGGAGGGGTGGCATCAGTTAGGAGGACATTACGGAAGTCCAAACAAGAGTTTACAGTAGCTTCATAACGGTTATGGTGGTGAGTGAGAGAGAAAAGCTCAGACTTGAGATTTCACAGAAGGTCAAATGGACAGGGTCTGCTGATAGACTTAATTGTGGGAAAAGAAGAAATTTCCTAAGGTTTCCAGCTTGGACACTGGATAGATGACAGTACCACCTACAGAAAAAGGGGACCTGGAAAAGGGCCAGGTTTGGGTAGAAAAGATCATGAGTTCAGCACTTTAGAGATGGCCATGAATTATGGAGATTTGCTACTTTAGTCCCCAAGGGTAAGAAGAAAGGCAGAGAAGAGAAGGAAGTTTTACCTTGATATCTGCTCTGAGCTCAACCAACTGCTCCTCTGACATTCGAACAGCCACGTCAGTCATCTTCTTTAGAAGTTCGGCTTTCTTTTGACGGCTGAGCAAAATTTCCACTGCAGAGAAAAAGGGAGTATGACTCTCAGGCTCTGCTAAATAGGACAAAGAACTGGAAATACAGGACTTGCAGTATGTATCTGGGCAGCCAAAGGCTTAGCTGCCCACCCATCCAGAAAATGAAAATACCAAAGGTCCAGCTTCCACTTTCCTGAGGAACTCTGAAGGCAGTTAAGTGCTAAACGCTTTTTATGAATCATAAAGACTTGTAAGTCACTTGCCATTTCTCCTTCTCCTCTTCCCAGTTAAAAAAAATTTTTTTTTTATCAAGAAGCATTGAAATTAAAACAAAAAATGCTTATGGTGAAAAATTAATCTAAAATAAATGGGTATAAAATGAAAAGTAAAACTGTCTGTCTTACATCCGATTTTGTGGTCCCTTCCCCAGAGGAAACCACTGCTAACAATTTCTTAAGTATATTTCCAAATACATTCTCTGCATGTACAACATCTCTCTCTCTCTCTTCCCTTGTCACAAATGGGAGTACAGCACATACACGGTCCTTTCTTCACCTTAGCTATTTTCACTTAATATATCTTGAAGTTCATTCCTTACTAACACATTAGGTTCCCCTCAGTCTGTTTAATAGCCATCAAGTATTCTACTATATGGATATAACACAATTATTTACCAAGTTCCCTAATGATGGGTATTTAGACTTTTTACAGCCTTTTAGAAGCATCTTCTTTGGCATGCGCCCAGATGTGTAACTTAGATAAGTCCATGGAGGATTACAGACAATAAAGAAATCTCAGAGTAGAGAGCCAGGGGCTACAGAGGACAACGGGCAAAAGAAATTCTCATAGAAAGCAGAACTAGGGCAGATGAAGCAAGGAAATTTCTCCACCACTGAAGCAGGGACTCGACTACTCCTGTCCAGTAAGATTTGATTATTGCTTTTCCAAGTGGGAATTTTTACTGTAATTATCCTCTTCTTTCTCTACATAATACTGGAGGAAGGTATCTAACTTTTCTTTTAGTTTATGGAATCCCAGACCACAACGTGTCATATCCAGACCTGCTGGAAGATCTGAAATTACCCAGAAGTCCTGGATTTTCAGCTGAATATATGAACTAGAGACCATGGAGGTGCTGCCACTGGGGAGGTGTGTTTTCATTTCAGAAAAAAGAAGAATCGGGCAGCTGAAGGGTAGACTGTAGCAAAGACTGTTCATGACTGAATAGCCATTCTCCTCTATCAGAAGTCTAATGTTGTTGCGTACCAACTTGCTTAAGTAAAAATCCACATTTCCTAGCTTTGCTACAGATGAGAGTCATTTAATATAGTTTGGCAGATCTAAGCAGAACTCACAGGGCGAGGCTTACAGGAAAGCTCTCTAAAGGAGTCTTAGCCAGCGTGCAACATTTTTCCCCTCCTTGACTGGAGTCATAGGAGGTATCTTTTGACCATAAGCACACTGTAGGGATAGCTGTGGCTGGGGAGAAGGATAGAGAAGCTTGGGTCCCTCATGTCATGTTGGAGATGCCCTGCATCCCTGGATTGCTTACCTGTGGACCTTTCATTTCCTGAGAGAAAAGCAAACTCACATTTACTTAGGCTATTCTGTAGTATGCAGTCAAACTCAATTCCTAACTGTTATACATAGAATCCTATAACATACCAAGAAATTAACCAAATTTGTTAGAAAAAACCCAGAATTTTCAAAGAGCTGTATCAGGTATTACAAAGAGCTGAATGTCTTTAGCAAGTTTACTTAATTCAATTGCCACACACATGCCACCATGGGCTGCCTACACCAGTGTCAGGTTAATCAATAAGGTCACACTTTCCCAATAAGCTAGGAACATGCACACAGTTTCTCAACACAAAGTTTCTCAACACAAAGGCCCAACAGCTACAAATGATCTGTTGTTCTGTCTCCCAGGATAAAACCTACTTGCCATTTCTATCAAATTCACTTTCCCTCAGCTCCAGCATTCTAGGACTCTAAGACAAAATTACAGATCTCAAGATGGAAAAAACATGTCAAGTAAAGATTTCTATATGTATCAGATAACTGAGAGGATCTAATTTTGGACAAGTCACATTTCCCCCAAAGGAACTAGTTTGATTAATTAATTAATTAAAAACCCAACTCCTCCATAAGGCTGATGTTAAGATCATATATGAATGAATGTGAATAAAGTCTGAACTGTGAATATATAATTAATAAAACTACAATGTGTGAAAAAGAAAAATACCTTCTTGATATCATCGGTAAATGAGTAATTTCATTATTGTCATTGAAAACTTGGATTTTTATCATGGGAGAAAGGAGATACAGATATAAAATTGATGAATTTTATCTGAAGTTGATAATATAAGATTGGCCATGAACTGATAACTGGTTGAGGCTAGGTGATGGGGGTTAATTATATTAGCCTCTATTTGAAGTATGTTCAAAATTTTCTATAAATGATGTATTTTAAAAAACACCTTCTTCTCAACAGTAAGGACAATGCCTTCTTACCAGTTGTATTTTCTCTGAAACTTCACCTTCAAAAAGAGAACACACAGGCACAAGACTGGACTGAAACTGTCACATTTAGAAATTACAGGATATACCACTCCATCTAAATGAAATCTCACGTCTGAAAAACAGTGGATAGCTTTCTACCATGTATTCAGCATTTCATGTTAAATGGATCGAAACTGATCTCAGCTCAACCTTCAAAGCTGCCTCCTCTGGCCCATGACCATAGGCACAAATGATTTAATTGTAAGTCATCATCTCAACCTATTTCCATTCTTACCAGTTTGAAATCAGGCTAAAAGGAACAACCTTCCTAATTACAAATCTGGCATTCAATGCATGAAGATAAACTGCTGTTGAAAAGCCCCAAATCAATGTCATCATACAAGGTGCAGTTGACGTTCCCTTCTTTTCATATAGCTGTCTATCTTTAACCTAACCCGTAAAAGAAATTACAAAAAAACAAATATCTGGTTCTTTAGTATAAAACCACACAAATTTTCCAAGTTAGACTCTATTCTTCCATAATCTATTTTAGTAAGTTTTCGAAGAACTCTAGTCATGGTATCCTGAACCCTCAATTAATTGACTTTTTTCCTACCCAATGATAACAGACACTGAGTGAAGCTTCTACAAACCAAGAAAACAAAGAAAGTTCTCAGCGTGGTAATGACAGGAATGTATACACTAATTATAGGCAACCTAGTGAAGTCACCTCTGATTATGCCAAAGGGTTTTTTTTTTCCCAAGTAGAAAGAAACCCAATGGAATTGCTCAATTACTGGAGGTAAAACAAAATGAAATAAAACCCAGGCACCTGCAAGATACTTTATTTTCCTAAGCTGGTGCTATGCTGGCAGATACCATGATACAGTCTCTTAAGACCCTAAGCTCTACATTCAAAATATTAAAATTTGGAAATAGTTAAAAAAAAAAACAAAAAAAACAGGCTCTTATAAAGTTGTTTCGCCTGAAAGGTTTCATATGACACTATAGTACAACCACTCAAGACTGCATAACTAAATATATAAGCTCTTACTGTGGCATTTATATTGAGCTTTTGTTATGGGGGTTGAAATGTGGGTACCTATTAACTGGTAATAGCTTTAATAAAGATCAGACTTACTGGCTTCAGCTTTCACTTTGTCCATTTCAGCAAGTAATGCCACTTCTCGATCCATTAAACTAGGAAGAGATGACAGAGAAAAAAGATTTGATCAGAAACTCAAGCAGAAAAATGTCATATTGTAAATAGTGGAGAAAGGGTTATAAGTTTGTTCACTAAAAGCATCTACAAAGTAAATACTGTATGAATCACGTGAAAATTCTCTTTCACCCTTAGCAAAGACTATTCTAAGGATTCCAATTAAGAACCTTGTTTCCTTTTATTTCTATATGTGTTACAGTAAACCAGTAGCTAGACATGTAAGAGTTGAGAACCAGTAGATGGCAGTAGTAAGCTACAAAACATTTCTTGGTAAGTTGTGCTTACCAAGAAAAAAGCAGAAGTCTCTGTGGAAATCACATATTTCTACATATGTGCTCACATATTTTTCATTTTATATTTTGGTCTATAAAATTGGACAGCTTTGCTTCTAATGAATTTTTACCAGGCAATACCCCTGCTAGAGCATGAAAAATTTATCCATAATTAGGATATAGATCTTCAAAACTTTACCACAGTTGCACCAAGTGCACTGGCGCTTCCCCTTTAGAATGCAGAGTAATCAAAAGACATACATACACTGTGCTGGTTTTACAGTTTAACAGTAATCCAGGAAATATGGAATCAAAGGTTTCTGGGAGGCTTTTTACAGAAAAAGAACATTAAACAGGCAACTAGAATTTTCTCCACTGCAAATGTAAATGGTTTCTAAGCATGAAAGCTCTTCCATGTCCTTATAAAAGAACCCACCACCTTTAATGAGTGTATAAAGAGATAGCAAGGTGCCCCAGTATTCAACTTCCGGAAGGAAATAATTTTCTTTACCATATCAGTTTGCTTAGTGGTGGCCAAAAAAACCCCCAGAAAAACCAAAACATAAAGTTAAAATTTTAATACCTGCACAAACATGAAATGTTCCAACTCTCTTCAAATTTGAAAATCATCCTGATTTTTCTCCTTCTGAATGGGAATATAGCTACAGAGTTAATAAAAGTTCTACTCTTGTTTCTGGCTGTAAAGCTAATCATATATATACATACACATGCATGTCTGTGTATACTAATTCAACATAGCTCAGTATGTAGTTATGTTAGCACAAAGTGGTTAATATGGAGACTGTAGTGTGAGATATAAAAAATATATATATAAGGCAGGGTCATTTTCTCAAGGAGCAACATCTTTTAGAGTGAAATGCTGGAGAACACAGGTTTGATAATCATTATGCATGATGTTAATACACAGACTTGTTACCAAACAAATTTGGTTGCCTTATTAATCTCAAAGCACCAGACTAGAGAGAAGACACAACTACTGTGGGGTAGCAATACTTTGCTAAGAAAGCATTTCCCAAACCTTGGCAAATATTTCGCTCTAAGAACTCTAGCAGCATTTGGAATACCTAAAAGGCAAAACAAAAGCATATATGAGACAGGGGCTGCCCGGCCTCGAGTTTAGCATTCTCTCTCTTCTGTTGCTGAATCACCTTAAGATGCAGACACTGTATCCACCAGATGACAAATCTGTCTCTGGCAAAGCTTGTAAAGTATTTATTAAAAGACCTCAGTAAACAAGTAAGCTTTTTGCAGCTTATAGTCTTTATCATGAAAAAGTAGAATGACACATGACACTTTCAGCAAGGCCAAGAAGTTCTGCACCATCACAATCAGACTTTTCTGTGACAGTATGAGCTACCACATCATGATGGCACTTGTTTTTTTTTTCCCCTGTAAGAATGACTAGCACCCATTTAAATAAACTTTGTTACTTGAATAACTCATTGGTGATCATAAGAAATTCATAGGGCAGTGTATGGACAACCATATGACTACTCCAATAAAAAAATTTTCATTGCCAAAAAACACTGAAAAGCAGTAAGCACTTCTATTTCTTTTGTGTGTTGTTTGTCATATTTCCATCTAATGGTAACACCTTTGGGAAGGTCCTGTGATGTCAGCCAAGCATTAAACAGAGGAATCTATTGGCTAACATCTGGGATCTTTCTCAGAGAAAAGGCTGATAAATATCTGTAATTTTTCATTAATTTTTTTACAAGCCTTTAAAATAGAAAAATGAATAAATATTAAAACATATGTAGTATAAGTGCCCGACTATTAACTTTTTTGATTATAATGTAAGTGCCTGACATACTTTTGGTTGCCGACATCCATTTCAAAGACATTCATCTCAAATAAATAGACTGCCAGCTACAAGACTGATAAAGAGCCAGGCCACCCCACCCACAAAGTTCCCCTTTTAGAAAGCTCTGGGTGACCTAGATAACTGGCCACTTGAGTGACCTTACTTTTCCCTCCCACGCTTTAATTCTTGCTCTTATTGTTTTTTTATTATGTGTTTTTTGGTTATTGTTAATAATGGTGCTGGGGATTGAACCCAGGACCTTGTGCATGCTAAGCATGCGCTCTACCACTGAGCTATACTCTCCTCCCACCTCTCATGTTTTAAATTCACTAATGAAGAATAAACCCACAAAATCCCAGGCATCCCACCTTTGACCCCAATAAAGGCATGATCCCAGGTCTGTGCTCTCCCTTTAAGCACATTGTGCTGTGGTTCCAGGAGTGCCATGTACCCTCTCAGACTTACAGAGTAATAAACCTTTTTTCAAAGTTTTTTTCAAGGTTGCTGAGGTGCATAATCATAAGAGCCACAAGGAACAGTACAGCTAAAACACTGGCTTGTGGTGGGGGTGGAGGGCTTGCCACAAGCAGTATAGGGCCCAGGTGAGTGCCCCCAGGCATTCCTAGCTGATAGTGTCACTAAAGGTAGGCTGAGACTGACACAAAGCAATGTAAGAACCTTCTTTTTAAAAGTATATCACATAATGTATTACAGTTGTGTAGAAGAATGACTGTGTTTTAGGTAACTAATGCAAAAGCAGTTAGGGATGACGTCATGATGTCTGCAGCTTTCAAATGGTTCCACCAAAACACAAACACACACACAGAGTAAACAAACTGATCACTGTACTATCCCTTCAACTTTTTTTGTATTTTGAAAGTTTTCACGATAAAAAGTTGCAGAAATATGTACATCATGAAATAGAGAAGGTGAGAAGAGTTCAAAAGTGGAAAGTAGGCTAAGGATAAATAACAGGCATTTTTACAATTAAAAACAGTAATTTACTGTAACATAACTTCGTGACAATGAAAAAAATAACGCTAAAGTTTTTCATCTGTTCTTAAGCTGAACAGTGGTCCCAGTATAGATCTGTGGCCAAGAGATTCAAAAGTACCTGTGGTTTGAGGAAATAGATTTTAGATGCTGTCACTGCAAACAATGAGTCATCTCAGAGAGTGAGGAAAGGCTCACTCAGACTTCCTGACTTTTCTGTTACCTTGCTCACTCCAATACCTGAGGGTACTAAGCTTGCAACTGTTCCGTCAAGGCTTTCCTGAATGGAAATACACCATGCTGAGCATCTGATACACTGGACTCTGAAACTGCTAATGAAATTCAGTTAAATATTGCTGGGACTCTGTTGAGAAAGACACTGGGTCTTATTAAGCATGGGCCTTATACAGCATAGAGAATTTCCATATCCTTTCGTGAAAGATGGTTTTAGATGTCCTGGTACCAAAAAACTGTTAACTATCACTGTTTACTTATGGTTGTTGTGTTAGAAAATAATGTTATAAGGGAAATAAGTCTGGCAATTTCTGAGCCAATGATTTCAAGGGTAATAACCTAAACTACTCAATAATGTTCTTAGAAAACATTTGTACTTTTATTTTATTAACTGAAAATCTAAAACCTATGTATTCTATTTCCACTAACCAATCAAAGCAGAAATCCAAGCCAAGCAAAGCCAGTGCAAGCACGTCTATTTCTCCGACGACACTTCCCCCTTCTCATATAAAACCACTAAAAAAGAGAATCATCAGTAGTTTTTGTTAGCAGAGAATTAATGATGCTTCCTGTGTTTTTTAAAAGTCTATACTCTCAGCCCTGGCCTTATGAGTACGGTCCACATATCTGGGCTCAAAATAAAAACAAAAAACATCACTTAGGTAGCCAGGTCATCATACTGAGCTGAACAACTGGGGTAAAATGAATTCAAAGAACTAGTTTATTAAGTCAAATTTGGATCTTATGAAAATTTGGTTCCTCTTTGTTAGGAGTCCTTTACAAAACATGTAATGTGATTTTCATACTTTCAAGAGTCTCAAGCAGCTTTTAAGAAGTTAGAATATAAATATGAGCTGTTTTTGTGGGACAGGCCCTCAATGGATAACCTTTCTTTCTGTTCTCTTCCAGTGGTCAAAGGCATCTCAGTTTTAAACTAATACTAGAGACCATGTAACTTGACGATATTTTACAATAAATTTCAGCAAAAGATCCAGCAGCAATCCAGATTACCAACGAATTTATCGTTCAGGTTTCTAGTTGGTAAGGAAAAATAGTTGGAGTGTTAAGCCACATAGCGAATAGCTGACTAGATCTTAATTTGAAACCGTGATTTGGTTTTTTGAATCTTTTTTCTGGAATTATGATGACAATGTCTAAAAGGAGACATGTGTGGACTAGGAAGGCAAAGACCAAAAAATAAAAGCAAACAGAGACACCTGGTATGACCCAAAAACGGAAATAAAGTAGAAAAGTGTTACTTAATACCAAGTATGACTTTAGACAAATTATTTTTTCTGTACCCATCTTTTCTCATCTATAAAATGAGTATAATATTACAAATGATATTATTACACAGATTAGAGATACTGTACATATAAAAGCTTCTGACATACAATACCTCAATAAATGGCAGTAGCAATTGTTCCAATTTCTGTACTTACTGTGATTTCTCAGTTTCAGCGGAATATCTGTTTAGTAAAAGGCCCTCATATTACTCTGGTAAATCTTATACATTCCAGATCCACTGTCTAGAAATTCTTAAACGCATACACATACTAACACAGTGTAGGCAGTTATACAGAGGTGAATCAAAGATAATTTTAAGTGAAAAGAATGCATTACAAAATTATAATCTCACAGGTGGGAGTATAGCTCAGTGGTAAAGTGCATGCTTAGCATGTGCGAGGTCCTGGGCTCAATCCCCAGTATTTCCATTAAATAAAAAATTAAAAATTAGAAAAAATTATTATCTCACTATGATTACAACTATTAAGATTATGCATATATACAGGTAAGGGACAAAAGGGAGCACAAAAAAAAATTTATGCATTAGGGTGGTAGAGTTATATGACTTTAATTTCTATTTTTAAAAAACGATTTTTATAATTATGGGAAATATAGTAAAAATAAGAGAGAATAATGGAAACTTAAAAAAAATGAAAAACAAAATTCAGACTCCTTCTACGCTGGTCTGTTACTTCATCCCTCACTACCTTCAACTAACTGCCCTTTAAGCTCCAGCTACACTGTGAAGTCTCCACATGTCCCTGCTATGCCTTTGCTTCTATCATCTCCCTTACTAAAGGATCCCCCCCATCCCCTTTCTGTCAGGGTAAATTCCATGCTTCTTTCAAGGCTTGATAATGATTCATTTCTCCAAGAAATCTTTTCTAATTGACCCCACTCCACAGTAACCTTTCACTTAATCTTCTTGCCTTTCCCACAAAGAAGATCTGACCTGAAGAATACCTTAATCACAAGTCATTCTAAATTGTGACTTAAGAAGAGTGATCTAGGCCCTTCTGAATTACAAAATGAAAGGAATATTGAATACTCCTTCTTATAGTTTTATTCTTGGAATTTTATTTTATTGAACTATAAAAAGTACGTATAAAGGCTTTCATAGGCTCAGTCAAAATCTTGGTCCTCTTCATTCTAACCCTATTCCATAAAGACTGAATTCCCCAGCCCCTGAATTCTCCTATAGTGGGGTTCTCTGTTACACAGCTTTTAAGCTGAGGAGGAAATAGTGTATGTGATATGCACCAAGAGTCTCCAGCCTTCTTCTCAAGCTTTAGTGGGGAAGTGAGCCATCAGCGATGGGTGGGATGAAGGTCATAGGTTACCGCAAGTCAGAATATAGAGATTCAAATGTTGAGCCTACAACTTATGATATCATGTTAGGCAAATAGCTTAACCTAAGACTCAAATTTAATAATAAAGTAAAATTTAAAACTCCTAAAAAAAATTTCTACTTCACAGGACAGAAATCTGGATGAATAAATCAGATAATATGACTGAACATGTTTGGTACTGTAATCTTCGTATGTTATTAGTTATTTTTACAGATGGTTAAAGAGTTAAAATTTTATTTTATTTTACTGAAGTATAGTTGATTTACAATGTGTTAGTTTCTGATGTACAGCAAAGTGACTCATACATATATATATTCTTTTTCACATTCTTTTCCATTATAGGTTATAATAAGATATTCAATATAGTTCCCTGTGCTATACAGTAGAACCTTGTTGTTTATCTATTTTATATATTTTTGTTTATATCTGCTAATCCCAAACTCCTAATTTATCCCTCCCCTACCCACTTTCCCCTTTGGTAATCATAAGTTTGTTTTCTGTGTCTGTGAGTCTGTTTCTGTTTTGTAAATAAGTTCACCTATATCATATTTTAGACTCCACGTATAAGTGATAGCATGGTATTTGTCTTTCTCTGTTTGACTTACTTTACTTAGTATAATAATCTCTAGATCCATCCATGTTGCTGCAAATGGCATTATTTCATTCTTTTTTTATGGCTGAGTAGCATTTCACTGTATATATACACCACATCTTCTTTATCCATTCATCTGTCCATGGACATTTATGCTGATTCCATGTCTTGGCTATTGTAAATAGTGCTGCTATTAACACTGGGGTGCATGTATTTTTTTGAATTAGAGTTTTCTCCAGATAAATACCCAGAAGTGGGATTGCTGGATCATATGGCAACTGTATTTTTAGATTTTTAAGGAACCTCCATACTGTTTTCCATAGTGGTTGCACCAATTTACATTCCCACCAACAGTGTAGGAGGATTCCCTTTTCTCTACACTCTTCCCAACATTTATTGTTTGTGGACTTTTTAACGATGGCCATTATGACTAGTGTGAAGTGACACCTCACTCTAGTTCTGATTTGCATCTCTCTGATAATTTGTGATGTTGAGCATCTTCTCATGTGCCTATTGGCCATCTGAGTGTCTTCTTTGGAGAAATGTATATTTAGGTCTTCTGCCCATTTTTTGATTGGGTTGTTTCTTTTATTGAGTTATATGAACTGTGTGTATATTCTGGAAATTAAGCCCTTGTGGGTGGCATCATTCGCAAATGTTTTCTCCCAGTCTGTAGGTTGACCTTCTGTTTTGTTTATGGTTTCCTTTGCTGTGCAAAAGTTTACAAGTTTGATTAGGTCCCATTTGTTTATTTTTGCTTTTATTTCTATTGCCTTGGGAGACTGACCTGAGAAAACATTGCTGCGATTTATGTCAGAGAATGTTTTGCCTATGTTCTTGAGTTAACAATTTTAAATCAAGGAACATTGAGAATCATGGAGGTAAGTACTGGTGGAAATAAGATATCAGTGTACTAAATACACAAAAACTGAGGAATAATTTAAAAACAGTGTTATGTGTCTTCTTAATAACACACTGCAGTAGCCCATTCCTATTTCTATGCTTTTTAGACATTTTTGAAAGTGCTTTAGTTCATAAAATGATTTCTAAATTTTCAGCATCTCTATAGTAGATGGACTTCAAGGATCTAAAAGCCTTTGTTAAGAATACTGTGAGTTTAACAGAAGAAAAAAGAACCTCAAATTAAAGGTAGTAAATTTTCCAAGGTGAATGAGGAATCAGCCAGCAAAAATTTCAGTCTTCAGCACAGACTTACATTAAATTTATGTGTTGCAAAATCTCAAATTTCTTACCCATTCTCTCCTTTTAATAAGTATCTTTTGATTTTCAATAGAATAGAAATTTTATTTAAAAGGTAGGCTGCATGTGTATCCTGTTGGCATTTTTCACCAGCACATTATATGACAACTGTCCAAAGTATACTATAGACTCTAGCTTCACGCTCCACTTCATTTCCTGCTCTATAATAGCCTTAAGCTGAAGTTAACTAAGAGCTCCAACAATATGTCAGATAAATTTTATTAATTAACAAGAAAAGGAAACTCAGGTCTAGAGATAGTCATTACTGGATCACCAGTCAGAACAGATTTTACATATTATATCCTGGAAAGCCTCTGATTTCACCTTCCCACAGGTAAATGCCAGCTTTCATTTGACCTCAAAGTGAAAGCAGTTATCTGTATAATTCCCCTAGTGCCCCATCAGGTGTAATGTAATCTTATTACTGCAAATTTGTTAGAACTCTTTTCTTTTTTTAATACTATAACCAACACAAAAAATGGCTTCCTAAGTGACGTTAACTCCAAGCTCTGGTTCAGTGCCATACGGAGTTAGCTCACCTGCCAATTATGTCTTGAAGTAGCAACTACAAGGGGCATTGAAATAAGGCAGTTTAAAAACCCAGTCAACCAGAGAAAAGGACTTTACACCAGCAGGAAAGAGCAGGTAATCTCTTTCCTCAAGTTAAACTGACCTGGTTGCTACACCTGCTAATCAATCCTAAATACACAGTTTCTAGGCAGGAAACCATTTCACTTGCTATTTATTAAAGGAGGCTCCCCTTGGCTGGATTCCAAGTGAACAAGAATTTACAAATCTCTCTCCCGGAACTGTGTTTCCTGGTTCAGGCTGGTTCTAAATAGAACCAGATTCTGTGGCTAAGTAATCAGCAAGCTAAACAATCATGGAGACTGGAGGCTTGCCAAGGCGAAGATGTGATGCCCTACTCTTAGATCTTTATTCTTTTCCAAATGAGCCAACAATATCTGATATAATAATAATTCAGGGCAAAGGGCATGGCACTTCCTCCCAGAGAGTCAGAAAGAGGAGAGATCAGTTACCTAGAAAAATTACCAGGGGAAGCTAGAGTTTATTTAAGGTGAGTTTGGGAGAATTGGTTGGATTTAGATAGGTATAAAAATATAGGAGAGCATTAGACTGGAAAAGTGTCATTAATTATTATATGAAAGAGGAAATGTGAATATTATGTTCTGAGATGAGTAATCTGGCTGGAGCAAAAACATATATAAGAAAAACAGAAGTTATGACATTAAATTTCTAGCTATAAAACCTGATAGGGAAAATTCTAGATACAGAACAAAGCATCAGTAGACTAGCAGATGAACTATCTATCCTAAAAATACCTTTTGGTTATGATGACTCAATGGGCCATTCTAACACTTTGCAAGTGATAAAAGTAGGGGTCGGCAACTTTTTGGAGGCTTTATTCTACATCTTCGTTAATTCATTCCCTCTTCAATTCTACAGAACAGGAGGACTGAGGCTACCCACACTCCCTCTATCTCTTGTCTGCCGTGGCATGAAGTGACCAGACTAAGTTTGTGAACTGAGACAGGCCACAGACAAGTAAGAAAATGGATGGATGCTTGGGAGGCAGGTTCTCTGTTCACGAAAACTTCCTCTCACATTTCAATCCATGTAAATCTCACAAATAAGCAGAATGGACAGTCTTAAATCCCCAAGTATCAACTTAGCTGCCTGTCTCCCTATCATTTTACTTAATATGGTCCTTAGGTCTTTTCCATTTTCAAAAAAGTCCCTTATAAAATGCAAATACCCCTAGAAAGCAGAAAGTATGGTTTAAAAATTAGTTACCACCTTAATATCTAATAGTTAAAACAGCTTCAGTGTTCTAGAAAAAAATCAGAATATATTTCTCCTCCCAAAGACTTTATAATCAAATACATTTGAGAATCAACAAAGTATGGCTCCATCTTACAAATTCACAATGCACATTAGCATTAAAAAGGCATTAAGAAGTCTAGTAGTAAAAAAAAAAATTTTGTAAGTATTTTCAAACCTATTTAACTACTAAGCTCTATTTTCAATACAGAACACATATTAATATATTTCAAGATATGAGCATTTTTAAGAAAATTTTAAAAAACACAAAATTCAAATAAATGATTAATAATAGGGCACAGAAGAGACTATTAGGGTGGGGTGCATTAGGAAAGATAAAAGGAGGTAGGAAAACAAAGACATCTTTTCTACTTTATAACTTTGTTCAAAAACATGTCCTTGGTCACAGGTTCCTGGCTAAGAGACAGGATGCATGATCTATTCTGTAATTAGTTGTCCCTTTCCAAACAATATTAACCTTAGGCCCATTCCTAAAGCATTAGGAGTTCTCTCTACCATTCATTCCCACACTGTGACCACAAGGAGAACAAAGCAGAAAGCTAAATAGAACATAGGATTTTTAAGCCTTTTCTCACTATGTAGCGTAGTTAAGAGTCAGGAATTAAAGAATTTTGTGAATGGCTGACCATCTTAATAAGTGATCATTTTTGTGCTCCTGATATCAAATGCAACTTACCAGCTCTGTAATTCAGCAAAAGCTTGTTTCATTTTCTTAATGGAAGCATCCATCTCTTCTTTAACTACAACTCGATACCGTGCAAGAGACACCGTGCAGCGCTGGAGGTCTTTCACAGATTTTTCAATGTTGGAACCTTGGGAAAAACCCCAGTTAAAAAAGGAGCATAGGTAACTTGAAAGTTGGATCTGCCTAAGCATGTAATGTAACAAATGTCACATGGACTAAGAATGTTTCCTAAATGGCTACCCTCCCTCAACCAAAAACCAATGTTTCTATATATTAAAAAAAAAAAAAGTATCCTGGCCAAGATGGAGTAAGAATTGGATTTACCTTCCTGTCTTAAAAAACTTAACATACACACACAAAATATATGAAACAATGGTATTCAGACAAAGAACAACAGGCAGTATTCCCCACTACCACTCCACCCTACCCTACTGAGAAAACAAACTGAAGAAGTAAGGCCTATGACTGCCCCAATTTACTGCCACAAGAGAGTTCCAGGAGGAGATGCATGAGGAAGAGAATCCTAAACTGAGCCTGGAAGTCTCCCTAAATCAAGGGAATAGAGTTGAGAAATCAGGGAGGCCACGGTGACTAGAATTCTCAGGGCACAATGCTGGAGAGGAGAGAGCTACACAAAAAATGAAAAAGGTATACAAAGAGCTACAGAAGATTCTGAGTGTCTTGGCGTGCAGAAACTGTCTGAAAAAGGGAAACGAACCACTGGAAAGGAGAAGGTATATTTCATGCAAGGAACATTTCATGTTCACACAAGCTGGAGTGGGGCACCAGGTAGAATACTTAGAAGGGTATTGTCTCAGTAATTAGCTCTGGACTAAAGGCTACTCTATTTCCACTTAACAAAGCTTAAGAAAGCAAGTTTCAGATTGTTTCCAAATAACAGTCCCAGAGTAAATCACAAGTATATTTAAAGAAATACAAAAATATCTACCAATCAACAAAGCAAAATTCATAAGGTCTGGCATCCAATAAAAAATAATTAGGTATATAAAGAGGCAGAAAACTATGACTGATCCATAATGAGGAGAAAAGCCAATTAACAGAAACAGATGTAGAAATGACACAGACATAGAATCAAGTAGGTAAGGACATCAAAACAGCTAATATAATCAGACACCATAAATTCAAGAAGGCAGAGGAAAAGCATAAGCATGTTAAGGAGAGACATGAAAGATATTTAAAACACCCCAACTGAACCTCTAGAAATGAAAAATAAAAGTCTGAGATGAAAAATACACTGGATTGGATTAAGAGCATATTAAAAACTGTTAAAAAAAAAGATGAATAAATTTGAAGACGCAATTCTAGGAACTATCCAAATGAAATGAAACATAGAAAAAGACAAAACAATTTTTGTAGGTACAAAATTTTCAAAACTCTCTACACAACAGGATTTAGATGAATACAATTCACCACGTAGACATTACAAAATTGATATGGTTCTCTCTTGGTAGTACAGTTTGAAGCATTACATGTGGGTAGGCCAACTGCACAGATAAAGATGAAATACATTACCTACCCAACACATTTTAACCAGTTCCCAAGAGTTCTTAAATTAACCTTTTTGTATTCACCAAAGTTATTACAACTGGTAGCTGGAAAACTGATCTAACAAATTTATAATGTGCCAGGATTCATATTTTCAATTTTTAATTAAATTCTTCCTCATATCAACTTGATTTATTTCAAAATTTGCCTAAAAGCTTTCAAGCCTTGTGCCTTTATTTTTGCTTGACTGAACAGTCTCAGATTTGCCTTTCTGCACCAAGTTGAGGGCTGTGTTAGAAAGATGAAAAAGGAGAGCTTCCTTTTTTTAGCTCTTATGGAATAAGTAATTCAATAAAGAGCTACAGGTTACAAGAGTCTTTTACGTTTCTCTGTTTCATTTGTTTAGCGAAGTGGATTGTCATGCTTTGTGTATGACAGTCAGAAGGGCTATTATCTCTATCTGTTTAATTACTGGCTGATTATTTAAATGACTATTATAATTTCAAAAAAAAAAAAGCAAAGGGCTATTACCATCAGTCAATGCTAAGTACTTAAGAGAACTTAATGACCTTGTCTAAAGCTATGTTCTGACAGGCATCAGTAAGAGCACGAAGTTGTGAAGGGGAATTAAAATATTTCTTTAAAATGTAACGTCAGAGATGGCAAAGCTTTTTACTGTTCCAATAAAAATGAAGGTAACAGCACAAAAATATTGCAGTAAAGCAAATAAAACAAACAGGCTAATGTTAGCAGAAAAGTCATCCTCGCATCCTTCGTTCATGAAAAGGATCCCTATTATTGTAACAGGACTGCATAGCATCTAAACTACCATCAGACTCTGTGTACACAGAATTAGGAAAGGCTGCCCAGAAAACAGAAAAAGTACTACCTGCTGCCCTTCTGAAACCTCATCTATGGGAACAGAGAAACTCTGTCCTCTTGAGCTAAAAACACAGATTTGTTTTTGTTTTTGTTTTCTCTCGAAGGCATGCCTCTGATTTACCTAGCTTTTTGTTGGTGAAAGAGAGTGGGACATCTTCCTTGCCCAGATTTGAAAACTGAGGTCCTGTGGTAAATCTTGAGAGACATTTGGCAGCATTCCTGTTTTGCTGAGAATTCTGAGTAGAGTGCATAGTTGAAGACTTGGACTCAAAATCAGAGACACCATTCTCCAGCATAGATCCTGGCAAAGAAAGAGGCCAGTATTTCAGAACACAATAATACATAAAGAAAAAAGGTAAAAATGTTTGAGGCAAAATGATGCCTCTTAGAAGGCTGTGAACAAAATCAACTGACAAAATAGGACAAAGAGCAGAAACAGCAAGGCTATGAGTAGCGTCTGGCTTAGCCCTAACTGAGGAAGAAGAGGATTCTGTGTTAATCCATCTCCAAATAGGTTAGCTCGTCCCCTGTACCTTGGTAACTTCTGCAGTTCTGGACACAAGGAAGTGAAGAGAGTCAACATCACCAGCTTCTGAAAGCTTCTGTAAGTTATGTTGAGGAAAAGAGTTTTACATTCTCCCAGGGAAAGTTTTAAAAGCTTTGGGGAATAGAAAGGGCCAAGAGTTAGGAAATGAAAGGAAAGTCAGCTTAGAAAAAAAATGGATGCCACTGACTATCTTTGGTTTGTTTGAGGTGCTATATCTTCTTTAAGTCGTTTCGTGGGGGGAAAAATCTTTCTATGTGTGTGCGCAAACTGATCAACAAAAGAACATCTGAAAAGTACAGCATAATTTTTAAATTGGCATTACATTTATAAGGCCAGTAGCAACAGAGCAAGGGGAACTGGATACACCAACAAGTAATTAAAAAGCCTATTTTAAAACAGATATTCCCAATATCTTCCCAGCACTGATCAAAATGGTTAATTAAACAAAAAAGTAAAAAAGTGGACAAGATATTTGAATTTACAACTAACACTAATCTTAATTCTTGACTAGAAAACAAATGTGGGACTACACATATTCCACTTCTCATGAAAGCCATGTTACAATGGTGATTATATATTCTTTACTATGTTACGTCTTAGAATAATAATATCAACATCAACTCATCATCATCATTTTCCTTAATAAGTGTGCATTAAAAAAAATCGTAAGGTCACCTTCTGTAATCTCTAAGCACTATGGAACTATTAAATTAGAAGATTTCCACAAGGCTGGTTTAGACCAAAATTAAAATATGAGACAATGGAACAAGAATTATATTTTTCTAGGCCTTTGATAATTATAAAATGTGAAACTTTCACAGAAGAGGAAACAAAGAATAGAAGCAAAAGACTAAACAGATTTAATTTATCATTTTCTCAACTAGAAAGTCATCTGTATTTTTCAATAAAATCCAACTTTTCAAAGACCTGTTAATATACTCACCTGTTCTATCCAGCAGATCTGGTGTAGCAGACTCAGGATCCTCCAATTCTCTGGCATCTATTGAAAGTGTCTCCATACCTTCACTGAATGACTCCACAGACTCAGTATCATTGATGGCACCGTTGACATGGTAACCATTAACACCTCCTTTCTCTGAGGAAGGTGCAGACTGCTCCTCTTGAATGGAAACTGATTTATTGGAATCTGGGATACTGTTACTTGCTTCTGCTGCAGGTTTTGGTTTGTTCTTCTTCTTTTTGTTCTAATGGTTATTAAAGATTCGAAAAAAAGAAAAGAAAAAGTAGACCCCCACAACCCAGAGAGGTAACTCTAGGTAACCAAAGGCAACCAATGTTACCAATTTCTCATTTGCTCTTCCAGAAAGTGAATATATTTGTGTATATATTGAACTACTGACTAAAATAACTACGTAGAATACTTTGGATAAACTCCAACACAAAATATGAAATATTAATGCATGGAAAAACCCACCATAAGATCAAAAGATAAATTATAAAATATGAAAAAAAATGTGTAACTTATATACAAAGAGTTAAATACATAAACTGCACTATCAAAAAACAAAATAACAGCCCAAAAGAAAAAATGGCATAGGATATAAACATATTATATGAGTGAAGTGCAATTTCAGTCTAATAAAGACATAAATCTGCACTGTAGAGAATTCTGCATCAGAAATCTGTCTCCCCACTTAGACAACAATTACACTGGCAGAATCTGTCTAACTATTTTGGAACTCTGGAGTCTACTGATGGCATATAATTTCCAGAGGAAAGGCTTAGATGGTAAATTGTGGTTAATTTCAGTCAATTTCAGTTCTGAGCACAGTAATAGCTACCCACTCCCCACCCCCAGCTAGGAAACAGGCAGCTGTGCACCTGTTCTCGGAGTAACTTGCACACAGCTTGCTGGAGCCAGGGTAGGCACAACTGTCCTCCAAATATCGGGGATCTATGCTGTGATCACGGATTGCTGCTTTTGATCACAAAAGTATAGACAAAGAGGCAGGCGGCCACTGTTAACTGTACCTCCTCCCACTGTTGCAAGCCCTTTTCCCTCTGGCTGAAGTTACTTTCAGAGGAAATTAAAGGGGTGGTACCCCTCCTCCAACTTTATTTTTCTTTACTCCCTTTTGGGAGCCGGACATCAAAGACTAGGACATTCAAAAACAATTGCATATATGGAAAAAAATTGAAAGTAATCATGCATGCCTGGGGAAAACCTTAGGAAAGACCTGAGAAGACCTTAGGTTTACACTTTAGGCTGACACTTGGTACAGAGACAGCTTACAACAATTTTAAAATGTAATAACAAAAAAACAGCAAACCCAGAGGAAGGGGGAGAATTTGATTTCCAGAGTTACTACATTATTAGATTCAAATAGCTAGTTTTCAACAAAAACTCACAAGGGACACAAAGAAACAAGAAAGTACAGCCCATTCAAAGGAAAAATAAATCAACAGAAACTTTTTCTGAAAAAAAAACCTGCTGGTAGATATATTAAAGTCTTTAAAACAACTCGATGCTCAAAGAACTAAAGGAAGATGTGGGGGAAAGTCAAGAAAACAAAGCATGAACAAAATGGAAACACCAATAAAGGGAAAGAAAACCTAAAAAGAAATCAAAAAAGAAAATCTGGAGCTGAATAGTATGGTAACTAAAGCTTAATAAAAAATCAGTAAAGGGATTCAAAGGTACATTTGAGAAGGCAGAAGAATAAATCACTGAATTTAAGGACAGGAAAATGTAAAGTATTGAGTCTGAAGAAGAGAAAGAAAAAAGACTGGAGAAAACTGAACAGAGTCTAAGGGACCTGTGGAGCCCCATCAAGCAAACCAATATATGCACCCTGGAAGTTCAAGAAGAGGAGAGAAAGGGAAGAGAGAATGTCTGAAGAAATAATGGCTGAAAACTTTCTGAATTTGGTGAAAGACATAAATATTAACATCCAAGAAACTTAACAAATTTCAAGAGACAGTGAGTAGATTATAATTAAACCTTCAAAAGACAGAGAGAGAATTTTGAAAAAAGCAAGAGAAAAGTGACTTGTCATACATAAGGGATCGTCAATGAGAACCATGAGCAGATTTCTCATCAGAAACTTCGGAGGCTAAAAGGCAGTAGGCATATTCAAAGTACTAAAAGAGGAAAAAAAAAAAAAAAAAAAGGAAAAAAAAAAAAAAAAAAAACCCCAAACCTGCCAACCAAGAATCCTGTATCTGGCAAAACTGTCTTCCAAATCTGAGGGAGAAATTAAGATATTCTCAGATAACAAAAGCTGATAGAGTTACGGCACCAGATCTGCTCTGCAAGAAATGTTCAACAAAGGGGGTTGTGTAATGTGAAACTGAAGAACACTAGATGGTAATTTGACAGGATAAAGCTGGAAATCAATAACCAAAGGAAAACTGGAAAATCCATGACATTATGGAAATTAAATAACTCATTTTCAAACAATGACTGGATCAAAGAAGAAATAACAAGGGCAACTAGAAAATACTCAGAAACAAATAAAAATGAAAATACAAAATCAAAACTTACAAGTGGTGCTAAGGAAGAAATTTATCAATACTTACATTAAAAAGCAAGAAAGATCTCAAATTAACAACCTAATTTTGTAACTTAAGAAGCTAGGGGAAAAAAAGAACAAACTAAACCCAAAGTTAGCAGAAGGAAGAAAATAATAAAGATTAGAGTAGAAATAAATGAAATAGAGAATAAAAAAGCAATAGAGAAAAATCAATGAAACCAAAAGCTGGTTCTTCAAAAAGATCAACACAATTGACAAACCTTTAAGCTGGACAGATTAAGAAAAAAAGAGACAAGACTCAAATTATTAAAGTAAGAAATAAAAATGGGGACACATTACTACCAATTCTACAGAAATAAAAAAGATTCAGAGAGTACTGTGAACAACTGTTCACCTAGATTAAATGGTCAAATTCCTAGAAACACAAAACCTACCAAGACTAAATCATGAAGAAATAGAAAATCTGAATAGACCTAAAACTAGTAAGGAGATTAAATCAGTAATCAAAAATCTCCTGACAAAGAAAAGCCTTGGATCCAATGACTTCACTGGTGAATTCTACTGAACACTTACAGAAGAACTAATATCAACTTTTCTCAAATTTTCAAAAAAGCTGAAGAAGAGCAAACACTATTTAATTCATTCTATGAGGCCAGCATTATTTCCTTGATACTTAGCCAGCCAGAGACATATATGAAAACCATAGAGCAATATCCCTTATAAACACTGATGCAAAAATCCTCAACAAAATAGTACCAAACCGAATTCAGCAGCATATTAAAAGGATTATACCTTGACCAAGTAGGATTTATTCCTTGGATGCAAGAATGGTTCAACTTAAGAAAATCAATCACTGTAATACAGCATGTTAACAGAATGAAGGGAAAAAACACAATCAGATCAATTGATACAGAAAAAATGTGACAAAATTCACCACCCTTTCATGATAAAAACACTATTAAAAACAAACAAAAAAAAAAAGGTGAAGAGAAGGAAGCTACCTCAAGAAAATAAAAGCCATATATCAACAACCCACAGTGAACAATAGTGAAAGAATAAAGCTTTTCCTCAAAGATCAGGAACAAGGTAAGGATGCCCATTTTTTCCATTTCTATTCAACATAGTACTGAAAATTCTAGCCAGGACAATTAGGAAAGAAAGAGAAATAAAAGGTATCCAAACTAGGAAGGAAAAAAGTAAAATATCTCTGCAGATGGTAAGATCTTATATGTAGAAAACTCTCAATATTCCACAAAAAAAGTGTTAGAACAAATAAATTCAGCAAACTAGCAGGATACAAAATCAACACACTGCATTTCTATACATGAACAATCTGAAAAGGAAATTATAGAACATTTTTCTTTCTCCAAATTTTAAGAAATTTATGTCTCCAACACATACTTTTTCAGCTTCATGCGTATCTTACATCATTAATAACATTATCTTGGGCCAATAAATTAATAAACTGGTGTCCTTCAGAACATACACAGCCACTCATGTTGGGTGAAAGCAATGGGAAGTTAAGCAAATATTCAGTTACAGGTATGGAGAGCTTCAGGAGAATCTGTAGTTCTTCTTAGAAAAAAAATCGATGTATGTACAAGGTTATTCAGTGGAATATTGTTAATAACAGCAAACGAGTGCAAACAACTTTCTTCTTAGAAAAAACTCAAGGGTCACTGGGTCAAAACTGGTTTGAACTCCTAATGAAGTGATTTATGGTCATCAAGAAAGCACTCCAGAACTCCAGTACTAAACTAATAAAGACCTCAAAGAGATTTCATAGAAATACTTGATTAAAGTCCATACTTCAAGTATTTCCTGAAGGAAATAATTTACAGTAAAGAGCTATGGAAAGCATTTTGAGACTAGCTACTATCCTTGGGGGAAAGTATTTTGGTTTTAAGCAGATAAGGAGAAGGAATGAGAACTAACACGTTAGACACTGCATTAGGTATTATGTTTGTTAATATTATTTTCCTATTTTAGAGACGAGCAAACTAATGCACACAAAAGTTAAACAACACTCCCAGGAAACAAAGCCAATAACTAGTGCTACAGGATATAAATACAGTTCTGATTGACTGCACAGCCCAAAGTGACTTCTATCTCCCTGAACTGGAACATCAGGCCCCTCTGCATAGCTAACAGTAGGAAGCTTCTCTTTAGTCTTTAAAACAAAGCTCATTAATATCAGAGACTACAACACAAGTGGTCTGACCTAAAAATCCGAACTATTTTAACTGATCTATAAGATGAACAATGTTGAAAACCACTAGACTAGGTAACTTTCTCTAGAGGAGCTCTGCTTTCCTTGACATGCTCTTGTTTAATCCCTGCCTCGTATTAATACAACCTCAGTAAATGCGCTGTGACAGTCATTCTGCTTCCTGTCTAAAATCACATTTAGGATACTCCGTGGTACTCTACGTACACAGCTGTGTTTCAATGTCACAGAAGAAAACTTAAACCAGGTGAATTGAAGATGCACATGCATATCTTTCAAATATTTTTGCAGAGCCTAAATTTTTATATAATACAAATACTGATATCCTGCTCTTAAACTTAATTCATTTTTACCTTTTTCTTGCCTGTTACTGTCCATTCTTTGAGTACTTCACTGGCACTACCTGTAAAAGAAACAAATTACAGATGTTTTCTCCTACCACATGCATGCTCAAGGAGTTAGTGTCCCTGAATTTCGTACTTGCTGGAGAATTTCCAAAGTTCTTAATAGGAAACGTTAAGGTTCAAGTCTCTGAGCTAATACAGTAAGATAATCATGTCATGCTTACCTTTTGGAATACCTGCTCTTTTAGATCACCCTTCTCCATGTAATTTCCTCAGTAAGTTTTTCCAAGAAGAGACTAATGCAGACTAACCATTTTGAAGATTCTTTTATTCACATAGCTTTGACCAATACAAAGGTGGCTGGTTTCAGCCCAAATATGCCATCCCCTCTCCTACAGAAGATTACACACCACCTTTGCTACGCTGTTTCAGAGAGAACTGTACACTACCCTAGGCCCAAATACTAACATTATAAAGAAAACAGATGATGACGAAGAAATACCTGACAGTATTTGGATCTTATTCTATACTGGCAAATTCAGAAAAATAGAAACAGGGAGACTTACTCTGATGCCACTATCACTGTTCAATGATGCAATAGCTTTAGGCAAAGCTTTCCCCAAACAAGTTATGTGGAAAGAAGTTTGTGAAACACTCCTCAACTCCATAAATCAGAAGGCTTGACTAACCCTACCATTCTTCTGTATATTAATTAGATAAGGAAACTAAAATCCATACATTTGAATCACTTGCTAGAGCCAAACTAAATGGTACTGAAGCCTGGAAAAGAATGCTGAGTCCCTGAATTCTCCATCTGTGGCTGAACCACTGGACTATGCTTTGTCATTGTTTCTTAAATTCTTATTCAATCCAACTCTGATCAAGCCCTTTATTCTACTGGCCACCTAATTTCTTCTTAAATACCATTAGAGAACATTTTGAATAAAATCATGGAGTCTTCTCAGCTTCTCAGCTTCCAGTTATCATATAGCTTATGAATAAATTACTTCTAGAGCTGAAAGAGGGAGCTTTAAAGAGACAATCTTTTAAAAATGGCATGGTCTGCTATATCACTTATGAAACACCAGGTTGTGGAAAGAATGTTACAGAAGTCTGAAGCAACTTCTATTTGAACAAATATGAACTTACTAAAAAAACTGAGCAAGAATTACCTTCCATGAATGCTTGTACTGTTTTGTCCACACAATTATCAAAGTGCTGCAAAACCAGGATAATTTCATTGTTGCTCTTATTGGGGACTATTGCACGCACTGCATTTATCTGGAAAAGAAGACAGGGTCATTTAATCCTAGTATCAGTAGGTCAGTTGGAAACTGAGGTCTATACAGAGAACAACAGAAAAAGTAACATCTCATTTTTAACAACGTGTATCACTATTTAGTGTCAGTGAGAGTACACACAACCATCTCACTGGGAATGATTAACAGATGAGTGATAATAGCACATGAAACATTAATTTCTAGAAATAGAAGAATATTTCTAGAAATAGAAGATTTGTGCTAGATTTTATTTCAAGAAAGGGTGGTTTAATTTAGGTATCAGGTATTAATTTAGCATCAACATTTTCTCATTTTTAGCAAACTGTAGAAAAAGGTGGAAAGTTTAATGAACCACCAACAATAACAACTTAGATTTTTGTATAGCACTTTTCAAAACATTTATTTCATACCATTTACTTGTATAATAATGTTATAAAAGATAATTTAAGTTATTATAAATGATTTCAGGCATGTAAAACATAATGAACACTTACTACATGACAGCCAGTTTAATAAAACAAAATAGATGCAGTTGAAATGCCCATGAAGTCTCTTATAAATTGCATTTCCCTCCTCTCCACAGAGATTTCTACCTTGAATTTTGTGTTATTTTCATACAAGTTTTTGTACTTTTATGAGGTATGTATGTATCCACAGGTAATACATACTACTGCTTTGCATTACATAAATATTATCATATTGTGCATGTCTATATTCAGTTTGCTTTTTTCATATTAACATTGTTTTCTAGATTTTTTTCATGTTGACAAATGCATCTCTTATTCATTTATTTTAACCGCTACATAGCATTTCCATTGTATGAATATAGCCAATTTATTTATTCTGTTGATGGACACGTACATTTTTTCCAATGTTTGGCTATTATAAAAAATGCCTATGTATTAAACATTCGTATGCTTGCTTGCTGCTGAATACTCAGTACCTGTAACAAATTGTAAAACAACAGAAACAACAAAAAAAATGGGTCTTCTGTGAACAGTGAGAGGCTGTCTCTATTGTATATAACCACCAGTAGAATTCCTGAACAGTAGGGCAGCTACAAATTCATTAGAAATGCCAAACTGCCCTTTAAAACAGATAAACCAATTTTGTCAGCTATTCCTAAGGTTATTTTGTATGTTTTGAGAGTAAACATATATACTTCAAAATAATCGCATGTTGTTTTCATTTTTATAATCCATTGTGCATCTAGCAATTCTGATGACTTCATTATTCCTAATAATTTGTTGCTTTCTTGGTTATTCTATGTAGACAATTATATTGTCTATAAATAACAGGAGATTTTGGGTTTTGTCCTTTCCAATCTTTCTAATTTTGTTTCTTGTCTTACTGCACAATGTAAATTATTCTTCAAATAGACCTGACTCTTTTTGGCAGGAAGAGGTAATTAGAAATGAAGATCTAAGAAGTCTGTTTATTGTTACTGGGGAGCCATTATTTCTAGGTTCTTTCAGTGGATAGAACTAGGAAATTTAGTTTTTTAAAATGTAAGTTCATATTGAAATCTTTAGTTCAAATATAGTATTGAAAGGATTTTCTAAAATGGTTTTAAACATTGTATCTCCTTTCTCCAAACCAGAAGTTTTAATTCTTAAAAATATTAACTTACTTATTGATTTGCTTTATTCTGCAATATTCATAAAATAATGTTACTAATAACAGTATAATATTACTACTAATGAAAAAATGTTGAATAAAATTTGATTTATTTTCAATTCTTAAATATATCCCTCTAAACATGTACAGTAGGAATACTATATTCAAAAGTCAGTGGGAAGATTTCTTCTAGTTTACCTTCCCATGAAGGTGAAATATTTTTAGGATCTCAACCTGACATAAGTTCTCAGCTCCAATTCCTAACCCAGGACAAGCTTTGGGCTAAATTTCAGGGCTTGTGTGGTAAAACCCATTTGTTTCTGAGGCAGGTAAAAGACATCAGAGCTACCTGGCTCAGGCTTACCACTCAGGTTTTTAGTTCCTTCTATATTTTTGGCCCCTAGGGATTTCCTCTACTTCTTGTATTCAGCTATAAATTTAAAATGATGTATGTTATTTTTCACTTTGTATTTCTAGGCATTTTATATTAGGTGTGTTTTCATGGTATCCAGTCAGCCATACTGCTTGAAAGGAAGTCCTCTCTTAGATGAAGAAAAGTAAAGTATCTTTGTTCAAGTAATAAGCAATCCGTATGAGAACCTAAGTCTTATTTAGTATACTTGCTTTCATATCATTCTATGCTTTTTTTCTTTTGGGCTTAATTGAACAATGATAAGGTTTAAAACTATACAAAAGTGAGAAGGTATATAAGCTATATTCCAAAGAGGGCTAATTTGGGGGGGAAAGTTATAGGTCAGTGGCAGAGTGCGTGTACCTAGCATTCCTGGGTATCTCCCATCCCCAGTATCTCCCTTAAATAAATAAGTAAATAAATAAAATCTAATTACCTCCCCTACCCCGTCAAAAAAAAAAGGGGGGCTGATTTGTAATACACACTTTTGAGGTGAGCAAAAATTTAGCACTGATCACTAGAAAATGGACTTTAGGCAAAACTTACTGATTCAGTGATAAAGGTAAGATTCTGATAACTTACAATGTGAGAGTGTTTATAATACTGAACCAACATATATCTATGACTCTGTAATCAACAATATACTTTAATAAGACAGAGAACACACATAAAGCTTTGTCTTATGTCTTTCTCAATACAGATTATCAAGGGTTATATTACTAAAAACAACCTGGCTTTCTTCCAAAGGTATGTTATTTAGAAAATCTATTTCTCTTCTTGCTCTAAAGTCTCCCAGACTTAAAAATTCTCTTCAAGTGAATGGCAAGTTCCTACTCAGACTGCTCCTTAAAGAATGTTGCCAAATGAGATACACACTTAGGCACATAAATATTATTTGTTATAATATTAATTAACATTAAGATGTCTTCAAGAAAATTTAGAATGAATATACGTATATAGATATATGCAAAGAAAATTGTGTTTGCATTAGTAAGCTCTGATTCCTTAAAATTTTCATGATAGTTACTCTCTGATACACAGTGGCATTCATATAGTTTTATTCTCAAAATTTCACTTTCTTAATCAGTCTGTGCAGCCACTGATTGTATTTTACCATGACATTCAAGTTTCCTATCCATAGTATCTAGTCATACCTTCTCTTTCATGTTCTCAAAAGCTCCTCCCTGGGCCAGTACAGTATTAGACTGCAAATCAAAAATGAATCCTGATGAATCTGAAAGAATGAGAAGGAAAAAATATATTCAACATGGTCCAAAACTAACATGTAATCCATCCCCCAAAACGGAAGAAGGGATTTCTTCCCATTAACAGTTAATAAGAACTTAGTTGCTATTTTGCAAGTTCTATTATGTAGAAAACTGAAAACTACATTTGTGTTAAAATTATAAATAGATTTGATAGAATTTTTAATAGAACTGTAACAGCTTGAGAAAAACACTGAATACATCAACTATATTACACTGTCTAGTAATCTTTGATACTTTGTTAACTATCCCATCTTAATTTTAAAGGCCCTCTAAAAATGCTGCAAGTAAATAGCTGCCCAAGGTAAAAGTTAACACTAACAAATATGAAAATGTGAGCAAGAATAAGAGCTTCTGAAACGTTAATAACAACAACACATACAAGTACTTTCGTCTTCTAGACTGCACCACACACTTCATGTTCTTAGTTTATGACTCCATGAATACATTCATGTTTGTGTCCCCACAGTGTTTGATGAAACACTGTAACTGCCTTTACATTAACCTGCACAATATGGGAAATCTTAGTTTGATGTAAGTGATTATAGAAAAGAGTATGGCTTCCCTGTACTTATAAAGAAAAGGTTGTTTGAAAATTTAGTCAGTTTCTTTATCTGTGACTATATGACCAACAAATTACTTCCTCTTTAACACTTGATAACTTTGTTTTAACCTAATGAGATGCAATCCTAGGACATCTCAAATTCTGATGCTTATACTTACCATGGGGAATCTCAGGTTAAAATGCAGGTTTTGATTCATTAGTCTGGCACAGGGCCTAAGATTTTTACTGAGTGATATCAACAGTGCAAATCCATACACTATACTTGGGAGTAACTCGGGGGTTAGAATTTTACCAAAGCAAGTAAAAGGGAGAATTTTGAGAGAAGGAGTTTTTGTGGTCTGAATGCTTGTGTCCTCCCTCAAATCCGTATGTTGAAATCCTAATGTGATGGCATTAGTAGGTGAGGCCTTTGGGAGAGTAAAGCCCTCAAGAATGGGATTAGTGCTCTCATAAAAGAGATTCCACAGAGCTCCCTAGCCCCTGCCACCACATGAGGACACAGTGTGAATGAAGTCTGTGACCCAGAAGAGGGCTCTCACGGAACCACTCTAGCACCCTGATCTCAGACTTCCAGCCTCCAGAACTGTGAGAAGTAAATTTCTGTCGTTTATAAGTCACCAAGTCTGTGGCATTTTGTTATAGCAGTCTGAATAGAATAAGATGGGGGTATAAAAAAATACAGTAATATTCTATACACTTTTCAAATTCTTTTATTACTGTTGTTACAGACATGTTTTAATTAAAGCCTCTTTTACAGCTCAAACCTTATCTTGTGTTTTCAAATACCTCCTAGTTGCTGTGGAAGATTGATAATTTGTAAGTTAGGATGATAACAATATTTTAGTACTATAAGTGGAAAAGAGGATATAAATAAAGTCTATGTTATTCCAAGAGAAACTATGTTACCAATTACCAATTATAAATTAATCTAGATGTAACCTCTGTAATGCTGGCAGTTACAAGACTGTTACCCAAATGAAAGATTAGGTTGTACTTAACACAAACTCAGTATTTAAGCCTGAGTTTTCCAAATGACTACATGATACGGTTAACTCCCAATTATCTTTGACTGAAGAGACAGTACATACGATGAAAATTCTATATAGCCAAAATACTACCCAGTAAACTTTTCAGCATTGCTTTAGGTTAGCTGGATAACTTGACTGTCATAAACACAGTTGATCCGTGAACAACACGGGTTTGAACCACCTGGGTCCACTTATACATGGATTTTTTTCAATAGCAAATACTACAGTACTACACAACCCATGGAATCCATGGATGCAGAATCTGTGGATACAGAGGGCCAATTATAAGGATTTTCCACTGTGCACAGGGGTCAGTGCCACTAACTCCCATGTTGTTCAAGGGGGAACTGTACTCTCTCCCAAAGACATGTTAACGAGTGGTGAGATGATACAAAGGACATCAGTAATCTTATCAAAAAATCAAACTTCCAAACACTTTAAGGGGAAAAAAGGGGATACTTAAAGTAAAACAGCATTTTGGCATCTATATTTAAATAAACCATTGGTATTACTAGCTTCTTACACATCATCTAACACCTTTTATTTCTTTCCTTTAAAGACACACTAGGTGGAAATGAAGTGTGAGGAAAACAAAGGGTAGCTCTGCAAACATCTTGTTATTGCCCCCTCCACATTATCATAAGAATTATTAGGGTTTATTTGGCATACCAATTGGGATAATGATTAAAAATGCATAAAGCTGCTATTTCAGCCAGGATTCCAGCAGGAAACAAATGGCACACTTAGATTGGGAAATCTGAAGAGTTCAATAAAGCAACTGTTTTTGAAGGAGCTGGTAGGGGATAGGGAAACCGCAAGATGGAGAAAGTCCTCTTGGCTAATAATAGCAACGTACTTTGCTACCAGAGGTTTTAAAGAGGGGTAAGGAGGGAGTAATTACTGGAACCCGGAGAAAGAGGGCTCTTTAATTTTTGTTTTGTTTCATCTGGTGTGGAGATGACCATAGGACAGTAGTCCTTTAGTAAAAGGCCACTGTAAGTCCACAGTGGCCCCTCAGGGAAAGATGAGGGGAATACACACTCCTACCTTGCTCTCCTACCTGCCTCTGGTCTCCTGCCTATGCTGCCCAACGGCCAAAGCCAACCAGAAGCCCAAGGGCAAGAGAGCCACTGAGGCAGCCTGTACAGGTCAGCCACCCAGGGCACAAAAGCCCATTTTGTTTATTTATATTCTAAATCAAGAGCTCGCCAAAAAGGGAGAGCAATAATTTAATGTCTCAACTTGTCTATTTAAGCAGCTAATGCTGCCTCTTTTTACTTAAACCATCAACTCAAGTAGATTCAAAACCTTGTTTCAATGAACTGGAGCTTAAGTGTCTCTCAACATTACAAGGAAAGTCATTTTTAATTCCTACCAACAATATTTAGTGATTTAACAATTCTCTTATTGTTTTATGCAAAGAAAGCCTAAGATTTACTTCATTCCACTGGTAGGAAATAAGGTAGGATATCTCATCCTTTGATATCTACCATATAAAAGAAAAGCATATATACTCTATGAATGAATTTTTAAAGAAAAAAATGAAGTAAAGTACTCTTCTCAGGCAAGATTCATAAAGGATACCAGGAACCCTTGAGATTGAGCTTTCATATTATTATTTATTTCATTCTATCAGGAGCCATCTTACAAGTTTCTTGGAATTATTTCAAATAGCACACATTTAGGAACATTTTGGAAAAAGTATGTTATTTACAGACATATTTGTAAATACTGTAGGCTTTGTTATTGTTTTCCCTGGCTTCAAAAATCAGGCAAAAGTTGTTTTAGTCAATGAGGACAACATAGAAATATCTGAGACTGATTATCACATGTATCAAACCAAACTTGAAAAAGTTTTTTTTAACTGAGGTGTAACTGACATACATACATATAACATTATATTACATAGTTTCAGGTGTACAACATAATGATTTGATATTTGTATATATTGTGAAACAATCACCACATATAGTTAGAAAATAAGAACTTTTGTGATCTATTCTCTTAGCAACTTTCAAATATGCAATCCAGTATTAACTATAATCACCAAGCTATACATTATATTCACAGGACTTATTTATTTTATTATTGGAAGTTTGTACCTTTTGACCCCCTTTATCCTTTGGCCCTCCCGCCATCCTCCACCTCTGTTAACCACCAATCTGTTCTTTGTCTCTATGAGCTCGTTTCGGTTGTTGTTTTTTTTTAGATCCCACACATAAGCGAGAACATATGGTATTTGTTTTTCTCTGCCTGACTTATTTCACTTAGCATAACGTCCTCAAGGTCCATCCACGTTGTCACAAATGGCAAGATTTCCTTCTTTTTTATGGCCGAATAATTTTCCATTGTATATATACACCTCAGTTTCTTTATCCATTCACCCATCAATGAACACTTAGGTTGTTTCCGTAACTTGGCTATTGTAAATCATGCTGCAGTGAACACAGGGGTATATGTATCTTTTCGAGCTAGTGTTTTCATTTTCTTTGGATAAATACCTAGAAGTGGAATTGCTGGATCATAGGGTAGTTCTATATTTAATATTTTGAGGAAACTCCATACTGTTTTCTGTAGTGGCTATACCAATTTACATTCTTACCAACAGTTCCCCTTTCTCCACACCCTGGCCAACACTTATCATTTCTTATCTTTTTTATAATAACTATTCTAACTATAATAACTATTCTAACTATTTTATAATAACTATTCTAACTATTCTATTTTATAATAACTATTCTAACTATTATAATTTTTATAATAACTATTTATTTTATAATAACTATTCTAATGTAATATTGTACTATGGTTTTGATTTGTATTTTCCTGATGATTAGTGATGTCAAGCACCTTTTCATGTGCCTACTGGCCATCTGTATGTCTTCTCTGTAACTGAACACATATCTCAACACACTGTGAAATACAATCTAATTCTGTTTTTAATTTATAATTTAACCTGAAGACCATATTGTACTGAATGTTTCATAAATTAGGTTAAATTTCTGATTATAGTCACAACTCTCAGGATGGCCATTATTAAAAAAAAGAAAGAAAACAAGTTGGTGAGGATGTGGAGAAACTGGAACCTTCATACAATGCTGGTGGGAATGTAAAATGGTACAGTTGTTGTGGAAAGCTATATGGTGTTTCCTTAAATAATTAAACAGAATTATCATATGATACAGCAATTTCAGTTCTGGGTATACACACAAAAGAACTAAAAGCAGCAAATATAACAAATATTTGTATAACCATGTTCATACTAGCATTGTTCACAATAGCTAAAATGTGCAACAAAATGCCCATCATCAGATGAATGAATAAATAAAATGTTGCATACATATATATATACACACAATTGAATATTATTCAGCCTTAAAAAGGATGGAAATTCTGACACATGCTACAACATGGATGAATCTTGAAGACATTATACTAAGTGAAATAGGCCAGTCACGAAACGTCAAATGCTGTATGATCCGCTCATCTGAGGTACCTAGAGTAGTCAAATTAGAAGAGAAAGTAGAAAGGTGGTTGGTATGGGCTGGAAGGGAAGGGAGAAAGCAAATTATTGTTTAATAGACACAGAATTTCAGTTTTGCAAGTTGAAAAACTTATGGAGATGCATAGAGGTGATGGTTGCAGAGCAATGTGAAAATAATAACACTAAACTGTACACTTAAAAATGGTTAAAATGGTAAATTTTATGTTACGTAAATTTTATCACAACTTAAAAAAATCTTTAAGTTCTAATTATAAAGAATGGTAAGAAACAGCATTTTTTCTAATATAAATTTTTAAATGTAAGGATCCCTTACTGAGATTCCAAATTAATTCCTGCAATAAATAGTTGGTAAACACCTACCATAAGCCAACCTAGGCAATGAGAATACATTCGTAAACACCTAAGGTTGCTGCCCTCAGAGTTTTACAGTCTAATGCAAGAGACTAGAAAGAATATATAAAAATAAAATAACTATTTAATCACTATTTTATAATATTTGATAACTAATTTATCACTATTTAATAGTGATAGCAACTATGTATTTGTTTATTAAATTGCACAGTACTAAACTGATATACTAGACCCCCACATTAACACTGTTATGAGGTGGAGATTACTAAAAGCTCTACTACTTAGGTTTAGCAGAGTTAATATTATGAGGACACAGTAAGGCTCTTTAAAAGTACTGAAGTGAATTCAGTCTGATTATCAACGAGAAGACATGTAGAAACAACATATGGCAAGCATAAACCAATCATATAGACAATTACTTTAAATGCGAGTGGACTAAACATATGGTGACTACAAAACATATTCCTCAGATTCCAAGACACAAATAGACTGAAAGTAAAAGGATGAAAAAAATATATTCCCTGCAAATCGTAACTGTAAGAAAGCTCAAACAAATGTATTACCATCAGAAAAACCAAAACTTAAAAGACAGGAAATATTACCAGAGATGAAGAAGAACATTTTATAATGATAGGAAAATCAATACATCAGCAAATATAGCAATTTTAAATACATATACAGTTAATAAGTCCTAAAATATGTGAATTAAAAACTGACAGAATAGAAAGGAAAAATGTACAATTCAACAATTACAGCTGATGATTTCAATAGGTTTCTCACAGTAAATGACAGAACAACTACACAGAACATTACTAAGGATACAGATGACTTGAAAATCATGATCCAACTTGAGCTCACTGACAGATAATAGAACACTCCACCTAACAACAGGTCGATACACTTCCTTTTTAAGCACATATGGCATATTCTCCAGGACAAATCATACACTAGACAAACACATCACAAGAACAGAAAACTACAGATCACTATCTCTCAGGAATATAGGTGTAAAAGTCTATAACAAAATATTAGCAAACAGAAACCAGTAAAAGAAATATATACTATGACCAAATGAGACTTATACTACGAATGCAGAACTGGTTTAACATATGAAAATTAATATAATGATCTATTTTAATAAAGGATAAAACCACATGATTATATTAATAGATCAGAGTTTCTCAACTTCAGGAGTACTGACATTTTAAGGAAAGCAATTGTTTGTTGTGGAGGGCTGTCCTGTGCACTGTGGGGTAACTATAGCATCCTGAACCCAAACCCACTAGATGCCACCCTGGCCCCAAGCTTGTGACCACTAAAAACGTCTCCATACATTGCCAAATATCCCCTAGGGGGCAAAATCATCCCTGTTTGAGAACCGCTGAAATGGATGCAGAAAAAATACTTGACAAAATCCCAATATCAATTCATGTAAAAACTCAGCAAGGTAAGAAAAGACAGAAACTTCTTCAAACTGACAAAGGGCATCTAGGAAAAACCTACAGCTAACATCATACTTAATGGTAAAAGACTAAATGCTTCTTCTCAAGACTGAGAACAAGGCAAAGATGTCTGCTCTCATATTTCTTTGCAACAATGTTCCAGAAGTTCAAGCCCAAGCAAAAGGCAACAAAAAAGAAATTATAGACCCAGAATGGAAGACAGGAAGAAAACCAACTTTATTCATATAGGACATGATCTTGTATACTGAAAATCTAAATTATCTACTAAAAAAACTAATTGAGCTAATAAGTGAGTTTAACAACAACAAAAATCAGATGTCTCATCCACAACAGTATCAAAAAGATTACTTAGGAATAAACTTAACAAAGGAATTGCAAGAGCTGTGCACTTAAATCTGTAAAACACTGGTGAGAGAAAGTAAGATCTAAATAAATACAGAGATACACTACATTCATGGATTGAAAGACTTAATACTGTTTAGATGACAATTCTCTAACAAAATGTTCTATTGATTCAATGTAATCCCTATCAGATTCCAAACAGATACTTTTGTATGAACTGACAAACTGATTCTAAATTTTATAGGGAACTATAAAGGAACCAGGATAGACAAAAAAAGCTTTGGGGGGAAAAAAGTAGGAGGACTTAAACTACACCTTACTTACTGTACTATACTTTAAGAAAAAATATACTGGGCTTCATCAAAATGAAAAACTTTCGCTTTTAAAAAGACACAATTAAGAAAATGAAAAGACAAGCCAGAGATTAGGAGAATATATCTGCAAATCATGTACCTGATAATGGATGTGAATTCAAAATTTAAAAAATGCTTACAACTCAGTAAGAAGACTGCTAACTCTTCATAGTAACTGTAAATGGAGTATAACCTTTAAAAATTGTGAATCACTATGTTGCACACCTGAAACATATATATTATCTTAAACCAACTATACCTCAATTAAATAAAACATTTTAGAGAAAAAGACCTACATCTCAATTTTTTTAAATGAATAAAGAATTCAAATAGACATTTCATCAAAAAAGATACACAAATGGCTAATAATCACAAAGAAATAGTCAACATCATTAGCCATTAAGAAAGTACAAATCAAAATCACGAGGTACCATTACACACCTAGTAAAATAGCCATAATAAAAAGACACCATACCAAGTGTTGGCAGGGACATGAAACACCCAAAACCAACATTTGTTGCTGGTGGAATTATAAAACAGTCACTTTGGAAAACAGGCTTTGGCACCACAGTTTCACTCCCAGGTATTTCCCCAAGAGAAATGTAAGCATATGTCTACATAAAGACTTGTAAGCAAATACTCATAATTTATAATTATTCAAAATAGCCAACAGTGGAAATAATCCAAATGAATAATCAATTGGTAAATGGATAAACAAAACAAAATGTGATATAACCTATGATATTGTAATATAATAAGAAATACATATTTCGGTCTTCACCCCTGGCTCCTGGCTAGAGCACCTAAAACCTCTGTAATTTCCTTAGCAGTAAAGGTACTAGGAGCATCTTGTGTTCTAATCTTAGGTATCTGACTCCAGTTCCTAATTGAGACAGCAAATGGCTTGAAATTTCCTGGGTGATAGGAGCACTTTTTGTTTTAATCAAGCAACTTGATGAACTCCCGGATAGCTTTGGGGGCTGGTCACCAGAAAAATCAAGCCATGATTAGAGGCTTAGAGCTTTCAGCCCCACCCCCATCTGCCCATACAGGAGAGGAGAAGAGTTAAGAGATAAATTAATACTCAATCACTTTGTGATAAAGTCTTGAAAAAAATCCCTAAAGTATGAGGTTCAGAGAGCTTCCAGGTTGGTGAACCCATCCATGTGCTGGGAGGGTTGTACATCTCACTTTATGGGGACAGACGCTCCTGCACTGAGGACCCTTCCAAACCTCACCCTTCATCTGCCTGTTCATTTGCATTCTTTATCACATCTTCCATTATGTAATAAACCAGTAAAAGGAAATGTTTCCCTGAGTTCTGTGAGCGTTATAGCATTACTTAACCTGAGGAGGAGGTCATGGAAACCACCCATTTGTAGCCAAGCTGGACAGAAGGATGGATAACCTGGGGATCTACTATTTGTGATTGGCATCTGAAGTGGGCGCAGTCTTGGGGGACTGAGCCCTTAACCCACGGGAATCTAAAACTAACTGCAGGCAGACAGCATCAGAATTTAACTGAACTGTAGGACACTCAGCTAGTATTGGAGAATTGGTCGGTGTAGGAAAAACACCCACTCGTCTAGTCACAGAAGTGTTATGAGTAGTAGAGGGTAAAAGAAACAGGGTTTTGCCTTTTCAGAACCTTAATGCTACTCAGCAGTAAAAAGGAGCAAACTACTGATACATTCAGCAACACTGATGAATCTCAAAAACATTACACTAAGTGAAAAAAGCCAGACACAAAAACTTATTGTATTAATCTATTTATATAAAATCTCTAGAAAAGGAAAAACTAAAGAGACAGAAAGTAGATCAGTGTTTGCTTGGGGTTGGGAGCAGAAACTGATCATAAACAGGTAAGAGTGAAATTTCTGGGGTGAGGAGGATATTTTAAAATAGGATTGTGGTGATGGCTGTACAATTGCATACATTTACTAAAAATAATCAAATTGTGTATTTATAATGAATTAATTTTATAGTATTTATATCTCAATAAAACTGTTTTGAAAAGGGCTTGGATGTTATAGTACAATTAAATCACTATAGAAGAGTTTCTAAACACTCTTCATTTCTAAATATTTCTCTACTTCAGAGACAGGCACCAGTCCACTGATTACAGGTGGAGAAGCATTGATCTGACTTCTGCTAGGTGTTGCCTAAAAGGTTTGGAGCAATCAGTATTTGTAATTGAAGTTGACCTCAATTAAATTTAAGCCATACAAATTTAACTTCACTAAATATGTCATTAAATAAGAAATTTACAAGTATTACTGACAAAGGAAAATATGGAAACATGGTCTATTGTGGAATAAAAACATAACATTACAAAATGACACTTAGTAAATGAGTGTCACTAGAGAACAAAAACTATCATAGTATCTACCTTTTTAATGTGTTATAACTAAGTTGATAAAGTCAGTATAATTATTTGGATTAATAAAACCCAAAACAATGAAATTTTAAATATATAAATGAATAAATGAGATAGAATTTTATAAGTATTTTATATTTTTTTTGTTCAAGTATCAGTTATGTATATATAGATTTACTTCAGAGAACGTCCTAATGACGCATAAGCTTTCTTTTGTTTCCAACTAAGTGTAAATCCAGGCTATGTTCAATTGAAATGTGTTAGCACTTGAACACTGGAATTTGACACAACACTGTAAAGTGATTATAAATCAATAAAAAATGTTAAAAAAAAAAAAAGAAATGTGTTAGCACTTAATGCCTATGATGTGATCTAAAATTTATATTCATTTTATAGTAACTGGATACCAATTACAGAAAGCAATGATACTTTTTTATAGCTCTGGCAAAACATAGGCATGAAATAAACACTCTAGTTTTTAAAAGATCAAAGCAATATGCTGAAGTTAACTTTTTTAGGAAAAATTAAATCCTAAACTTTTTAGATGAAATTATTTTACTTTAAAGTCCAGAATCCAATTTTTACTACAGCATTTCTCACTTGCAGGAGGAAAACAGATACTCAGTATTTCAAACCTAACTTGGAAAAAGCAAACTGAATTATAATGACTAAGAAGAAACAAACTTGGATTATAAAAACTTTTCAGTTGGTAAACCTCATTCTGTAGAAGAGTTCAGCTTCTTTAGTAATCTAACCATTCCTTAGAACTCAGATTTTCTTTAAACAGATTTATTATACAGTGTTCAAAACCACACGTAGCTCTGGTATGGTATTTTCTTATAACGAAGTTTTTAAATTGCCAAGTCAAAATTAAATTTAAAATCATTTCCTTCATATATAGCACATGAGACCTAGATCTGTAGCTTTGTTTTGTATTAAAGAACATTAACTTTAAATTGAAAATTAAACTGTTACAAGGTGGAAAAAATCCAGGATATCTATGATCATTCTTTTAACAAACATATTCCAGTTATGTGTAATATTTCTAGTGCTTTTTGTCCCTTGAAATTTCCGCAGTTATTCTCAGAAAGTTGAAAAAGTGATTTCATTTTTCTTTGTTGTCCTTTCCTTCTTATAACTATTCTTGATATGCCTTGACTCTTTGCAACTTATATTTTACTTTATACAAAAAGCTAGAGTCATAATCCCGGAAGGAAAGCTTAAGAAGGAATCGACAACTGGAAGCATTTACTCTTGCTTCATTTCCTGTCTACAAAGAAACATCAACTCACAGGATACACTGGATATAGAATATCCTGTAGTAAGTTATCTCCTACCACACTCCCTGTAACATATGTTCACTCTCCAAAAATGGAGACTCTTTCAAGATGCATTTGGCTTTCCTGAAAGTATATTACAATCTAGTAAGTTTATAAGAGTAGAAAAGCAATTGTTACATGAATTAACTCCCAAACTGGTAACACAAAAAGCTATAATCTAACATCCACAAATACGTAGGTAGTTAAAAGCACAAGATAGAGTTATGAATGTTCTGGACTCTTCTAAAATTAACTGCAGTCACGACAAAAAGATGTTTTAACTATCAGTAGTACTATACTAGGTGAGGGAAAGTATACCACCACTCAGAACACATTAAGAGAACATTTTTTAAAACTACCTATAGATAGAAATGGTGATCATAACCCCACAACTATGCTTTTAACAATTTATGCCCACATGTACTCTTACCCTTCTGGTTCTGTTTCCTAGACATTTCACAGTTTCTTTAATCCCAGAGAATACAGAAGAAAAGTATCTCCGCCTTGTTTGGGTTCTGATTGTAGTTATCTCTGATTTAAAAGTAGGCAACAGAAGTCTGCAGTTGGAGGTGATAAATGTAAAATCCTGGTTATCTGAAATTCTGCTCACTAGCTGTCGATCTCTTTTCCTTCTCTTGTATCAACTTCTTGTCAGGAAATATCACTGCAGACATTCATGTCTCTTTTTCCAGGGAGATTCTGGAGGGAAAACACACACACACATTCACCATTACAGTAACAGCTACATATAAGAAATTTCTAAGAAATACCCACAGGCTTTATTTTGCACTTTTTCCTAAATGAAACTAGTTATTAAAAGTACTCCAGAAAAAACACAGTTGTAAAAAGCAGTATTTTGCTTCCTAAGAAACTTAAGTCTTAGAATCAAAACATCTTAGTTTAGAAAGCACGGTTTTTTATTCTTCTTGTATCCATCTCAAAAATCTTATCCCCATCTCTGCATCACAAACTAATTACCTCTTATCACTCTCTAAGATCTCTCTCTCCACCTGCTCTTCTTGTCTAAATCAAGGGTCTTTTCTCTTCCTCTACAATTTCCTAGATCTAACCCCTCCTCAGGTTTCCCAGCTCAAACACGGTTGCAAGGAACTTGGGGGTGGGGTGAGTGAGGAGAGCATAAAGGAAATTTAATAAGAAAAATTGAAACATCAAAATTTAGATTAGTCAATACTGCAAGAAACTTTCATAAATTGCAAAGATACAAATGTTTTTTCCCCCACATTACTAAACATTTAAAAAATACATGTTCAAGATTTCTGGGTAAAGAAAGCATGAGGAGGACCACAGAACTCTTATACCTGGACACATGATAGAAAAAACATTTTACAAAATGCAACCAAAGAAGGAAATGAGAGTAACCTTATATGAAATAATCTCCAATGTGGAAGAAGGAAAATGAAAGGGATGAGTAAATAGTCCTGGGTAAGTTCTGGTTTTTTTTTTTAAACCATCAAAAGTAAGAGAATCTACAAACCACTATGGGACCACAGGAAAAGCATGCTGAGTCTCTGGGGCTTAACATCTTCCAGCGAATTGAGCCATACTGGGAGAATCAGCCAAAGTCTATGGAAAGACATGGAATTTACCACTGGATAGAATAAGCCTGATAGAAAACACTTTATGAGATTATAGAAAAAAGGTGGAATTCAGATCACTAGAAATTATTAAACTCTTCAGTGGAAAACCTTTCTCTACCTTCATGCCCTCAGCTTAAAGAAAAGAGGAAGAAAGAAACCATAAAAAACTAACCATAGCTGATGAGCAGAATTACGTTAGGACAGGTCCCAAATAAGGTGAGAAACACCAAGGATATTATATCCATATTCTGTCAAACAAAAGATGTAAACAGAACTGTCCATATAAACCATAAAGAAGATTAATAAAAATGACATAGCAACTATCAAACATCCTGTAATAAAAGAGAGACGAGAGAAGAAATTACCATGTAGCAAGAAAGAACCCAACCTGGAAAACAATGTAACCCCCCAAAACCAAAAGCAGATTCTCCCTTAAAGACTGATTTGAATACTTTAAATAAGAATTTAGATTCAATTTTAAAAAAGCTAGGAAATAAAGGACAGAATGAATAAGAATAAATAGAATGAAAAGATGACTGCAAAGCTAAAGAAAAACTGAAAAAGAAAACACCATCACAGATTCAATAAGATGTCAGAAATAGCAAGAGATGGAACAGATGAAAATAGAATGAACAGAGAAAGGCTTTCAGAATAAAAATAAAAGAGATTAAAGCAATCAGAAGACAATATTAGAATATAAAATGATCCAATCTAAGGATAATTAGAATCAATATAATAGACTCAAAAAATACAGGAGTCAATAAAAGGAACAAAAAAAAGCATTCAGAGCTAATATAAAGGAAACTCCCCTTGAAATAAAGAGATCTGAATCTGCTCACTCCCCACCTCCAATCCATCAGAAGAAATCCTATCTATTCTACCTTTTACATACACCAGAACTGGACCACTTTTAACCATCTCCACTGCTAACACCCTTGTCTAAGCCACAATCATTTCTCACCTACAATGCTACAGCAAGACTGTAGTAGTCTCTTAACTGGCACCCTTCTATTCTGCCACTCTCTGGCTGCTTTTAAAATTGTAAGACAAATTATGTCCCAACCCTGCTGTTTAAAGCCCTCCAGCAGCTCCTTGCTTCATTCAAAGCTAAAGCCAAATCCTTTACAGTGTCCTAGAAGGTCTTATCTGCTCTTACACCCTGTCCCCATCCTCCGTTTATCTCTCTGACCTCATTTTCTGCTAATCTTCCCCTTAGGTACTTCATATCAGCCACACTGGCCTCTTCACTGTCCCTTTTATAACCTAGATACATTCTCACCTTAAGGCCCGTAAGGTGTTGCCTCTGCCAGAGACGTTCTTCCCCTGGCTATCTACATGGACTACCTCCTCACCTTCTTCAGGTCTTTTCTCAAATACTACTTTCTCTGTGGTTATTCATGAGAAACTACCGAACTTGGGGTAAGAACAGTGAGGGTCTGTGGCATTATTACCTAAAGCTACTACCATCACCCCAAGGTCAGTGGGAAAGGTAGTTCTAGGTGGGGGAGAGCCATGAAAAGGCAGTAGCTTCACTGACAAGAGAGGGCTGACTTGATTTACAGCAAAGCACAGAAAAACCTCATACCCATCAGCATTGTCAGTAACAGTCTGCATTCTTGGTGGCAAACAAACAAGCAAGACCAAGGAGCCAGCTAGCCTGAGGTTGCTGTCATAGTGCAAGCAATGGACAGAAATCTAAAAAATAAATCTGGAAACAAAACTATAAGGGACCTTGATAAATGCTCTACACATTCACACTGGAGAGCCTGGAGAGAGCCAACCAGGAGACTGCATACAGAGGCAGAAAAGACATGACAGGGCCCAGTGGAAGGTAAAAGTAAGGGCAGACTTTTAAACTGTCTGAACTTTGAAGGAGCTTCCCCAACACTCACAAAGATTAGCAGGGAGTGGAAGCCTTACTGGCTCAAGGTGTTTAACACTATCTTTGACCAATCAGTCACTGACCATTAAGCAATGCAGATACAGGTATGACTTCAGGAAGCCAGACTTAAAAATTAAACAAATTAAAAACAAAAACTGAGCAGATATTAGCAGCTACACTCCAAGGAGAAAGATTCCACAGATTTAGTCCAGGCAAGTTACCTATAAAACAACAACAATAACAAAGCAACAACAACGCTCAGAAGGGGGGAAAGCATCAGAATCCAAAACTGTTACATTATATTATGTAAAATGTCCACAGTTTCAACAAAAATTTATGAGATGTAAAGATGCAAGAAAATGTGACCCAAACTCAGAAAGGAAAAAGATCCCATGTGATTGACCATGTCCCTGAGTAGGCCCAAAGCCAGACTCAGCAAACACAGATTTCAAAAGTCTGTGTTTTGCTTTTGCTCAAAGGCCCATGGAACAGTGTCAAGTGTACTAATATACATGAATTAGGAGCTGCAGCAGAAGTGGAGACAAAGGATAGAAACCATGACCAAATTGATTTAAAAAAATTAATATAGAGATTAAGAAGCTCAAGGAACCACAACTACAATAAACACAGAGATCCATACCTAGACATATAGTAAAACTGATGAAAGCCCCAAACAGAAAACGTTGGGAGTAGTAAGAAAAAACAACTCATCATTTACAGGGAAGTAAAGATATGACTAGTGGCTAACTTCTCATCAGAAACAAAGGAGTCCAGAAGGCAGTGAGATGATATATTCAAAATGCTGAAAGAAAATATTGTCAAGCAAGAATTCTTTATCCAGATTTCTAAACTGTCTTTCAAAATGAAGGTGAAACAAAGACATTTCCAAAGATAGAAAATCCACTGACACCAGAGGGTAACCTGAATCTACACAAAGAAACAAAAAGCACTGGAAAAAATAGATACATGGGTAAAAAGAATGTATTTTTAAATTTTATTCTCTTAAATTATTTAAAAGATAAGACTGTATAAAATAGTAATAATAACACCGTATTGTTGGGTTTATAACAAATACAGATATAATAGGGGGAAAGAAAAGCTATTTTACAGAATTAAACTAGTATTAATCTAAAGTAGACTGCAATCAAGAGGCATTTGGTATGCCCAGAGCAAGCACTAAGAAAATAACTCACCACCTGAAAGCCTTTGTATTTTAAATTATCTGCTTCTTTTTAATTGACTAATTAATTATTTCCACCTTGTCATTTGGCAGGTAGGTGTCGATTCCTTTTCACAGCATTAATGAACCCATTCCCCTTTTCCTCCATGTAATTAAGACTACGAGTTACAGATCACATTCTTAAATTGACTTAGTGTACCACCAACTCGGTCTTTATTAAACAAAATATATGACATCAGGTATTTCCCCCTGAAAACAATGTTGAGTTTCTACCGAGTTATCCTGCAGTTGCTGTTATGAGAAGGATAACCGTCCTTTTTATTTTTCAGAGAAGAATCACCAACATTTATGGTGTTTCATTCTTAATCTACTTAAAGTTTGGAGACACAAGGGACAGATGATTAAGAAAATAACTCAACAGTAAAAACAAAAGACAACAGCAAGACAAAATAATTTAAATTATACATTAAAAAAAAACTAACACAAAATAAGGTAATAAAGGAGGAAGAAGGAAACAGAAAATACATGAGGCATACAAAAAATGAGTACCAAAACAGCAGAATGAAATCTAAAGATATAAAAATTACATTAAATATGAATGGACTAAAGATTCCACTCAAAAAGACAGAAACTGTCAGACTGGATGGAAAAGTAAGATCCAACTATATACTGTCTACAAGAGACACACTACAGATTCAGATATGAAAGACTGAAAGTAAAAGGATGAAAAAAGATGTGTCATACAAATAGTAACACTAAGAGAGCTTACTATTAGACAAAATAAACTTTAAAAATTACTAGAGACAAAAAGACATATTATTATGATAAAAGGGTCAGGACATCCCTTTTCTGGATGGAGGAAGCATGTATCTCTGAGAATGAACATGAAGGAACTTTCTGAGGTGGAAAATGTTCTATATCTTGATCTGGGGGGGTAGTTAGTGAGTGCATATATATGTTAAAATTCACTGAGCTGTACTCTTAAAGTTTGTGCATTTTACTGTACACAGAATATAAATTAAAAATTAAAAAATTTTTTCTGTAAAAACTAGGGGAAAAAAACTCAAAGAATACTCTTGACTAAGCTGCTCATTTGTACACAAGAAACCAGTCAAGCATTTTTCCCAAATGGGGACAAAATGTCTATAATACCTCATTGTACTGATTAAATTAAAGCCTCAATGTGGGAAAACTAGTAATCAATAATGGACAGATATATTGAAAAGCAAATTAAATGATTAAATCTGGATGTTTTCTATTAATCTGTTGCTCCTTACTGAACAGTAAAGCAAATTCAAAATGGTTAGTCTGGGATTAACGACTTCAGTGAGCTAGAGCTCAGAGCTAAAAAAACCAATGAATCAGATTCCATCTTCAGTTAATTTTGCTCTAAAGAAGTCCATGGTCACAGACCACACCTCCAGTACCTGCTATGGAAACACATGGTGCTGGTTCCTAGGTGCCCTGAGCCCAAGGGTACAGCTCAGTGACTCTCAAGGTAGGGAAATGGGAAGAGGATGGGCACATACAGTTTTAAAATCTATTATTTTGAGTTACTGCTATATGTTGTATTTATTTTTCATTTCAAATCACAACAAAAGAGGACATAAAGCTTTTCTATTTAGCAGAATGGGAACATGGGTTAAAAAGGAATGAGAAAAAGAGAAAGTAGAATAGAGGTTACAAGAAGCTAGGAGTAAGGAGGAAAAGAAGAGTTATTAACGGGTACAAAGTTTTTGTTGGGGATAATAAAAAACTTCAAGGATAGATCGTAGTAATGGTTACACAACACTGTGAATATATTTAATGCCACTGACTTGTATATTTATGAATGGTTAAAATACTAAATATTATGCTATATATATATTAATTTCAACTAGACTCAAATAGACAAAACAATCTTGAAAAAGAACAAAGTTGGAGGCCTCACACTTGTCGACTTCAAAACAGATTACAAAGCTACAGTAATCAAAATAGTGCAGTAATGGCATAAAGACTAACATTTAGACCAATGGAATAAAACAGGGGGCTCAGAAATAAACTCTCACATATACAGCCAAATGATTTTTGACAAGGGCACCAGGACCACTCAATGGGAAAAGAAGAGTTTCCAACAAATGATGTTGGGAAAACTGGATATCCACATGTGAAAGAAAGAAGTTGAACCCTTCACTTACACCATATACAAAAATCAACTCAAAATAGATAAAAGCCCTAAACATAAGATCTAAAACTCCTAGAAGAAAACACAGAGGAAAAGCTTCATGACATTGAATTTGGCAATGATTTCTTGGATAAGACACCAAAAACACAGCAAAAAAGGGCAAAAATAGACAAATAGGACTATGTGAAAATCAAAAATTTCTGTACATCAAAGAAAATAATCAACAGAGTGAAAAGGCAATGTATGGAATGGGAGAAAAATATCTGTAAGTCACATTATAGGATAAGGGGTTAAAATTCAGAATATATAAAGAACCCCAACAACTTAACAACAGAAAAATTAATGACCCAATTTAAAAATGGACAAAGAACTTGAATAGGCATTTCTCCAAAAAAGATATGCAAATTGCCAACAAACACACAAAAAGATGCTTACCATCACTCACCATCAGAGAAACACAAATCAAAATCACAATGAGGTATCACCTGATACTCATTAGGATGTCTGCTACCAGACAAACAGACAAACAAAACACCGAAACAAACCAATCAACCCCAGAAAATGTACTGTCAAGCATGTGGAGAAACTGGAACTCTTGTGTACTGTTGATGGGATATAAAGTCGTGCAGCTGCTATGGAAAACATAAAGGTTCCTCAAAAAATTAAAAACTGAACTATTGTATGATCCAGAATCCCACCTCTGGGTATATATCCGAAAGAACTGAAAGTAGGCTATTGAAAAGATATCTGTACACCCATATTCACTGTAGCACTATTTATAAAAGACAAGAGGTGGAGACAACGGATGACCAGATAAACAAACTGTGGCATATACATATAACAGAATATTATTTGGCCTTTAAAAAGAAGGAAATCTTGACAAATGCCACAACATGAATGAACTTGTGGACATTACGTCAAATGAAGTGTCTGTCATAAAAGACAAATATTGTATGACTCCACTTACATGAGAAACAGAAACAGAATGGTGCCTATCAGGGGAAAGAAGGACAGGGAAATGGGATATTGTGATTTAATAGGTACAAACATACTCAGAGATATTGCAGGTTCAGTGCCAGATCACTACAATAAAATAAACATCGCAACAAAGCAAGTCACAGGAATTTTTTGGCTTCCCAGTGCATATACAAGTTGTTTACATTACACTGTAGTCTACTAAGTGTGCAATAATAGCATTATCTCTTCAAAAAATGTACATACTTTAATTTAAAAATACTTCATTGTTAACCACGATCTGACAATGCAGGGTTGCCACAAATCTTCAGTTTGTTTAAAAAGAACAAAAACAAAAAGAAAAACAGTATCTGTGAAGTACAATAAAGAGAAGCACAATTAAACAAAGTATGCCTATAATTTCAATATTGTTCTCTTGGAATAGGGAAGCCTGAGGAGAGGGAGAGAGACAGGGGAACAGCCAGTTGTGGAGCAGTCATAACATATAACAACATTCACCAATTAAGTTTGCTGTCTTGTGTGGGCATGGTTTGCGGCACCCCAAAACAACTAGAATAGTAACATCAAAGATCACCGATCAAAGACCACTATAACAAGTATAATAATACTGAAACAGTTTGAAATACTGCAAGAAATATCAAAATGTGATAGAGACACAAAGTGAGCAGTATGTTGGAAAAATGGCACCAACAGACTTGCTTGACGCAAGGTTGCTACAAACATTCAATTTGTAAAAAAATGCAATATCCATGAAGTGCAATAAAGCAAATCTCAGTAAAACAAAAGGATGTTTGTAGAAAGTTTCCATTTTACAAGATGGAAAATTTCTACAGATCTGTTACACAACTACATAAATATACTTGACTACTGACCCATACATTTATAAATGATTAAGATGGTAAATTTTATATTATGTATTTTTTATCACAATAAAAATTTTTAATTTTTTTTAAATTTTCAGGAATATACTGATTTGGAAAAAAAGAAAGAAAAAGGGATGAGAAATATTAAACATGGATGGATTGGCATAAATCCATCACCACTCATGGAAAACCAAAACAAAACACATGCTCTACTGAGGTTAAGTACATCACTAGTATAGATGCAATGTGGTGAGTGGGTAAGTGAGGGCTTTAGAGCCAGACTGCCTGGGTATCCATCCCAGTTCCACCACCTCCTAGCTGAATGACCAAAAGCAAGCTACTTACCTTCTCTGTGTCTCTGCTTCTTCATCTGTAAAATGCAAATAATGCTAGCATCTTCCCCACAGGGCTGTTGTATGATATAAGTGAGTTCATACAGATGTAGCACTTAGAAGAATGTCTGGCATTTATTGACAACCACTGGTTGATAAACACTGGCTGATATTAACTGCAATGAAAGATGTGTCTCCTAAAACTAACAGGTTCCAAGAATCATATATAAGTTACTTAACAAAAATGAATGGAAACTATACCAAGACTATGAGTTACTAGCAATAGGTGATAATTTCAGGTACTGTTAGAACTTTAAAACAGCAATCCCATCTAATTTACATGATGTGTAGTTAGGAAATCAGAATGATTCAAAGTACTCAAGATATAGAGGGTATGATTTCCAAATCTTGGGGTGCATAACTTTTCACATTGGCATGCATTATAAGAACCTGACACACTAACAAATAAAAGGTAAATTAGGCTGTACATAAACATATTTGCAGTTATTTTAAATTTAAAATATAGATTGTTACAAAATCTACCTATCAGTAGAACCAGTGAAAAGGGGAGGATGGGTGAAGAAGGAAAAAAACATAAGAAAATTAAATCCTCATCTTCCATAATAGGATTGCCCCTAAAAAGATTAAGAAGTCAGTATAGCCATGCTACTCAGAAATATGGAGGTTAATGCCAGAAGAAATGCTTGTAATTACCCATGGAAAACTAGAATAGGGAATAGTAGGGGAGAGGGGAGAAGAAGCAAAGGACTGATTTTTTTTTTTTTAATTATTATAAGCCTTGTAATACTCTTTGACTTCTTATACCACACGCAGTCAGTCCTCCATATCTGGTTTCTGCATTCTCAGATTCAATCAACCAAGAAACAAAAATATTCAGAAAAAAAATTCCAGAAAGTTCCAAAAAGCAAAACTTGATTTTTGCCACACACCAACAACTATTTACATACCATTTACATTGTATTAGGTATTATAAGTAATCTAGAGATGATTTAAAATATACAAGAGGTTATTTGTAGGTTATATGCAAATACTACACCGTCTTATATAAGGGACTTTAGCATCCGCAGATTTTGGTTCTGTGGCAGGTCCTGAAACTAATCCTCAGCAAATACTAAGAGAGGACTATGTGTATACTTAGATTAAAAAATATTTTGGCCTATTTTACGCAAATTAAAACTACTAAGACACCGTTTTTTACCTTCAGATTGACAAATATCCCAAAGGATTACACACACTGGTAGTAAGGCTGTGGAAAAACAGGCTACCTGTCTAAGTGAGAATGTCGATTTGAACAATACCTGTGGTAAACAACTAGACAGTAGTTACCAAAATTAAAAATGCATATACTGACCTGAACAAGCAGTTCTCCAAGGAAGACATACAAATGATCAATAAGCACATGAAAAAAATGCTCAATATCACTAATTATCAGAGAAATGCAAATCAAAACTACAATGAGGTATCACCTCACACCAGTCAGAATGGCCGTCATTCAAAAATCCACAAATAACAAATGCTGGAGAGGCTGTGGAGAAAGGGGAACCCTCCTACACTGTTGGTGGGAATGCAGTTTGGTGCAGCCACTGTGGAAAACAGTATGGAGATTCCTCAAAAGACTAGGAATAGACTTACTATATGACCCAGGAATTCCGCTCCTGGGCTTATATCCAGAAGGAACCCTACTTCAGGATGACACCTGCACCCCAATGTTCATAGCAGCATTATTTACAATAGCCAAAACATGGAAACAGCCTTAATGTCCATCAACAGGTGACTGGATAAAGAAGATGTGGTATATTTATACAATGGAATACTACTCAGCCATAAAAACCAACAACATAACACCATTTGCAGCAACATGGATGCTCCTCGAGAATGTCATTCTAAGTGAAGTAAGCCAGAAAGAGAAAGAAAAATACCATATGAGATCGCTCACATGTGGAATCTAAAAAAAAAAAAAAAAAAGCATAAATACAGAACATAAATAGACTCATAGACATAGAATACAAACTTGTGGTTGCCAAGGGGGTGGAGGGTAGGAAGGGATAGATGGGATTTTAAAATTGTAGAATAGAGAAACAGGATTATACCGTAAAGCACAAGGAAATATACACAAGATCTTATGGTAGCTCACAGAGAAAAAAATGTGACAATGAATATATATATGTTCATGTATAACTGAAAAATTGTGCTCTACACTGGAATTTGACACAACATTGTAAAATGATTATAAATCAATAAAAAAGTTAAAAAAAAAAAAGAAAAAGCTAAAAAAAAATGCATATACTGGGGGGAAGGGTATAGCTCAGTGATAGAGCCTGTGCTTAGCATGCAGGAAGGAGGTCCTGAATTCAATCACCAGTACCTCCCTCAAACAAATAAATAAACAAATCTAATTTCCCACCCCCTAAAAATTAAACAACAAAAATGCATATACTATTTGACCTAGCAAGGCAATTTCTAGGAATTTACCCTACAAGCATATTTACAAATGTCTGCACAGATGAGTTCAAAGTTATCAAATGTAACATTATTTGTTAGAGCAAAAGATTGGAAACAATCTAACTGTCCATCAACAGGACATTAGTTTAATAAATTATGGTTTATTCATACAATGAAATAGTATGCAAGTATTTTTGAGAAAAGAGAAAGTTCTTTTACATATTGATATGTAAACAGGTAGTCTGTTTTTCCACAGCCTTACTACCACTGTAGTAAGAAAAATACCATATAATATCATTTATATGTGGAATCTTAAAAAAAGACACAAATGAATTTATTTACAAAGCAGAAACAGATTCACTGACATAGAAAACAAACTTAATGTTACTGGGAGGTGGGGAAGGAGGTAAGAAGGGATAAATTGGGAGCTCAAGATTTACAGATACTAACTACTATATATAAAATAAACAACAAGTTTCTACTGCATAGCACAGGGAACTACTATATTCAATATCTTATAGAAACCTATAATGAAAAAGAATATGAAAAGGAATATATGTATGTATATGTATGACTGAAACATTATGCTGTACATAGAAATTGACACAATATTGTAAACTGACTTCAATAAAAAAAGACTTTTCAATCTACCTTTTTATACTTTGGCATTAGAACCATACAGACATCTAATCTGTTCAAAATACTTGTAATACTTCTTTTAAAAAGATCACTTCCCAGTAGATTAAATCAAAGCTGAAAATCATCAGTTGAATCTAAATACCATTTGTTGCAACTCAGAAACCCAATCAACAGGATGAAGAAATGTCACTAAGAACTTCCAAACACTAACTCTCTAGACCTGCAGAATAACAATCAAAAATAAGAAAGTGGAGGTGTTCCAAATAAAAGAACTTTCCCCTGACTTATAAAAGGTTTTGGTTGTGAGAAAGTAAAGAAGAGTTCTTATTCCACAATAACTCGGTTTGAAAATAAATAATCTCATTAGCTTTATAAAGGAATATGAATAAGGAGAGAGACCCAAAGTAATGCATTCATACATTCTAAAAAATAATTAGGAAGAAAAGAGATGACTTCGATAGGTCAAAAAGGTGAATATGAGACATTTCCATGAGTATGTTTTCTCAACAAATGTCTTTATTCATTGGCACTAACTTTCCAATTCATATGCCATCCTAACTGAAAAACTCCCATAATTCTAAGAAATGATCACTATAAATTTTATTTTTGAAAATGAAATTTTCATTTAGAAAAACCAATAAATTCCCTTTTTAAAATATAAACCTTGAGTTGGAACAACACAGAATTGGAAATTGGAACAAAATAGAATTCCTGGAAATTTAAAATACATTCTAATCAGAAAAATCAGAAACCACGTGATACCACAACTGTTTGCTACTATTAAAAGACACAGGACCCTCTAAATTGCTTAACGTTTGTCACCATTGGCAGCTGTAAGTGTGGGAGCAGAGGGGTCTCAAAAGGAGCAAAGCAGGAATACATATATGTTTGTCTTCCTATTTCACTGCCAGCTGGGTGATAAGAGTTGTCTGTACCCTCCCCCTCATGCAGGTGGCTGTAACCCAAGTCCAATCAAGCCAAATTATCCTCATCTATATAAATTCTTCAATAAGGTTTTGAACAATACTGATCATTTCACCCCTACCCCACTCCACACATACAAAAAGGCCATTCCTCCCATCTCCCTGAAGCACAGATGCACAAGCAGCACAAGGGAATGGAGGCAGCTATAAGGCAAAAACAAAACAAGGCAATTAAGAGCAACTTTATTCACTGATTGTAATCCATAAAGGGAAATCCTATGCATATAGAAAAAGTGGTTTCTAATACACCTGCTAACTTAAAAAATATTAATTGATCAATTAATAAGTATTTAAGATGAATCACTATGTGCCAATACTCAACACAAGCTAAAACATGGATAAACCTTAAGGACATTATGCTAAGTGAAATAAACCAGTCACAAAATACTGTATAATTCTACTTATATGAGGTACTTAGAGTAGTCAAATTCATAGGGACAGCCACCTACATGTGGAATTTAAAATATGATACAAGTGAACTTACTTACAAAACAGAAACAGACTCACAAACATAGAAAACAAATTTATGGTTACCAAAGGGGAAAGTGGGTGGCAGAGGGCTAAATTAGGAGTTTGAGATTAGCAGATACAAACTACTATATATAAAATAGTTAAATAACAAGGTCCTACTATATAGCACAGGGAACTATATTCAATATTCTGTAATAAATCATAATGGAAAAGAACATGAAAAAATATATGTATACACATACATATAAATGAATCACTTCACTGTACACCAGAAACTAAAGCAACATTGTAAATCAATTTTTAAAAGAAGAAAACGTAAATAGTCCTATACCTATAAAAGTAACTGAGGTCATATTTTTAAATTCTCTCATAATGATAAGGATCTCATCCCTGATCTACTGCTGGTAGGAGTATAACTTGGTACAACTTCTTTGGAATACAGATACTATTTTGTAAAGTAGAACATTTATCAATCCTATGACACAGAAATTACATTCAGTGCCAAGAGAAATTCTTACTCATGGTACACCAGAAAACGTAGAATTCGTAACAGTGAGAAATGGAAACAACCCAAATATCAACAGGAAATGAGTAAATTGTGATGTATTCACTAAATGAAATATTGTATGGCAGAGAAAATGTGTCAACTACAACTACATGCAATAATACAGATGAATCTAAGCAATATAATGTTAAGCATAAAACGAAAGAAATTTCCAGATAACATATACATGATATTCTTGTTTAAAAAATTAAATACAAGTAACACTAGACAATATATTATTTAGATACACATATACATCTAATAAAACTATTTTTTGAAAAGGTAATGGAAAGAGTTAAAAAAAAAGAAAACTTAGGATAGTATTTACCTTGAAAGGCAAGAGGACATTAGAGGGGAGAACATATAATACTGTCTATATTCAATATTAAAATTCTTAGGTTAAATGGTGGGTTCATGAATATTCTATATAATATTTCTAAAAACCAAATACACAACATAAACAAAATGACAAAATAAATACATAACGAAGTTTTTTTAAAGGGCTGTTGAAGGATGTGGAATAACTGATTTCTACACATTACTAGTGGGAGTGTAAAAACTATTCAGTAGAATCTACTAAGGCTGAACATAAGCATATCCTATAACCAGGTGTCTCACTCCTACGTATATGCTCAACAAAATGCATGTATATATGCATGTATGTGAGACATGTAAGACATGTATAAGAATGTTTATAGCAGAATTATTTGTAAGAGGCCAAAACTAGAAATAAACCTAAACATCAATCAGTGACAGAACGGATGCATAAACTGTGGTATATTCACAGAGCAGAATACAATACACTGCAGTGAAAAAGAATGAGATACTGACATAACATGAATCTATTTCAAAACCACTGCTAAGCAATGTCTGGTTTCTTATCAGATTTCTTTAAAAGCAGTGATTCAAAGCCTTAGTGAGCCTTCAGTGATAGTACTCTAAAGCTTCTAATTTCATTCATTATTCAACTAATATTCACTGAATACCTACTACCTTCCAAGCCTTGTGGGAGTTTGATTGGGAGGGTGCTGTTTCAGATTCAGGGGAGAATTACAGTATGTCAGAATGCAGGGGTTTAATGTGAGAGCGGAGATGGAAAAGTGGCAGCCAAGCCCCTTACCTATTCAACTGAGAAGTCTAACAATAAGGGAATGAAAGAAACAGGATATTAGCCAGAGTTTCAGCAAGGCCAAGCAAAAGGGGTTTTCCCTTAGAGTTTCCCCCTTTTAAAAAAGGAATGCTTTCTGAAAGAGGAGAAGGAAAGATCAAACATACTACAGAGAAGGGTAATACTTATAAAAGTCTAAAATAACTTAGAGAGGCAATATCAAATACAAAATTAGCCTTACTTTCAGCTCCAATTAATCTTCTTTTAATGCCTACTATGTGCTAGAAATGTACTAAGCAATTTCATACACATTTTCTTATTTAATCTTCACAACAACCCTGTGAGGTAAAAGAAACATACTTCTGAAACAAACAAACAAGACAGGAAGAAGTACGGATATAGAAGAGGGAAGACAAGGGAGGTTATACTAAATGACCCCAACTGTCTGAGTAATGGAAACAAGAGGAGAGAAAGCAGGGAGGCTTGAGGGCCTGCGGGGAGTAAGAAAGAAAATACTTTCGGCCCACCATGTGCTGTTACATCCCTTATAAACCAAGTTCATGTAATCCTGCTTAGTATTTGTTATCTATTTAACTGAAGAACTTGAGACTGTGAGACTTTCCCAAGTTCTAACAGCTGGTAAGTGGTGGGGTGGTGATTTAAACCCAGGGATATGAGACTACAAATTCTATTTCTTTCTAGTATACCACGCTGCAAGAAATCAGGAAAGTGCAAGGGAATAAATACGAGAGAAATTAAAAAGGTCATGAAGCAGCAAAGGTCCAGTTAAAAGTAGACACCATGAAATATAGATGGAAAATATCTGGAGTTTGAGCCTGAGCCACTAGGTAGCTCTACAGCAGCGACATACATGGGATTGTCTCATCTGCAGACTGGCTTGAACCAAATGAATGGTAAGATTCTTTCCAGGTACTGAAGCTCTGTGGTATTGTAAATAAATTATGGTCTCTGCCAGATTTCATGGCAATCTTATTATTTATTCCTTCATAATGTGCAAAAAGTAGATTCACTGATTTAGTTGAATATCAGAAACCAATTTTGTTCTTAAAACAATATAGTAACAGTATTTTTCGAGTGATATAGTTTAATATACTTAAATTAATTTTGTTATAGAATAGATATTTTAGGAGTTGCTGAAGTAGGTGATAACCCTGATTGAAGCCTGTAGATTCCCCAATGTGAAATATATCAGAATTAGAATGGGATCATGGTAATACAAGAATTAGCTCTTAATAAAGTCATAAAATATTTTTCCTTCTCTCTTATTTGCTTTTCTTGTATATTGAAAATTGTTCATATTGGATTTAATTAAACCACAAACAAGTGCATCGAATTCTTACAATTCCAACTAAATGACTTTTTAGCACCTTTGTACAAATTAATGTAAAGACACTAATAATGGATATCCTTTGCTGAGATTCATAATTAAAGCTAACAGTTTTCTGTGGAAAGAGAAAAAAAATCGACATCATGAATTTGGAGCAGATAATGCCAACTCCATGCCCTCTCCCCCGCTGGGTTCAACTACCCAGGTAAAAAGTATTTAACACTGGGAAGTTGCTAAAGTTGTAATAAATTAATACTTTTTTAATGAATTAAAATAGGGCAGGAGGGTTCTACCTTCCTTCAAATTATTACTATGTCTTTACTAATGGAGTATCTACAAAATATTAGGCATTGGTAGTCTTATGAAACTTGCTACCTAATCATTCAAAGCCACTGGCGGTTTAGGTAACTGCTAATAGTCCAAAATTCAACACTAACCTAAGTGTTCTAATGTCTATCAAGATACTAGAAAAATCCATCCATTAAGAATAACTTAATTTTCCTTCATTTTAAAAACTGACTTCATTTACAAGGAATGAAAGTGTCTAAGACTAACACACATAGAATTGTTGTCAAAAAACAGAATCCAGATCTATTTATTTTGTCCTTTTATGACAAACTGTGAAAGACTTTGAAATGGACCAAAAAGATCATCTGGCATCTTCAATGGTCAACTAGGCATTGTGTAATATGCACTTTCCTAGTTACCTGATTCTAAAAGGTTGGCATTCTTCATGATCTTTGAGCTGTTTTATAACTGTAAGTTGTAGATAAATGACAGTAATACAAGGCATTCTTGTCCATACACTTGCAAACAAATTCTGGCCAGTGAAGAAAGAATGATTTCCTCATGTCCCTGTGGAAAAAGCCAGTTTTGCATCCATTTGTAAATTCATTTCAGCATACTTGTTCCTAGATATAGATATAGACATAGATAGTACTTTGAACTTTCCTTGGAATTACTTTTAACATCTTACTGGTTCTCCTGTTAATTCATGAGTTAAATAACATCTTTTACACTTGCTTATTTTATATTTCATGAAAATCATGGTTCTAACTTTCTAATCCTTTAGCAATGAATTTCATATAACATGTAGTAGCTACCATGGAAAATGAAAAATATAATGCAAAAGCTCAAGGGAAGGAAACATCATTTTCTACTCATATATATGTGAGTAGAATGCATAATGCATATGTATAAGATATATATATATATATATATATATATATATAAAGAAAACCAGACAAAAATTAGGCCTTGACTCTTCCCAGTTCTGAAATTTTAAGACTCTAAGAAGCAGTCATTGTTGAAGTTGGTCATTCTTGAAAGAGCCCATAACTCACAAAAAAACTCTTTGGAGTGATATTTGCAGCTGCTTTTATCCCCCAGTGCATAGTGTAAACAAAGCACTGTCTCAAGAACAGAAGCTTCATCATTTCAGAAATGCTTAGAATCTTTTCTCTGAACTACTTTTATTAACCAGTCACTAAAAAATAGATGGTACATCTTCATATTGAACTAAAAATCTACATTTGACAAATGTTTTTTCGATCCAAAAGATTTTTCTGCCAGTCAAATCTGTATGATCATAAAAATATTAAATACATTTGCTGTTTTCAAAATAATAGTTGTCATCTATTGGTGTATGTCACATGAAAGGACAGAATAATTACGTATTTTTTAACAAAGTAACCTGAGTCAAATATTTACAAACAGTTTAAAGAAGCCAAAGACAGAAATCAATATACAAACTAAACATCAAATCAACAATATATTTCAAATTTATTAATGCAGGAGAAAAAGGTGTATCAATGGTCAAATCTTCTGGCTTCTAAGACCCAGATTAAAAATATCTCTAATACCACTTGTCTCTAAGGGATTACTGGTTTCACAAAGCAGCTTTATTCCTCACTCAAGATCAAACTAATCCCCTGACACTCTGAGGAAAGAAAGAGTAAAATCAGGTTTTACCAAAAATCTTTACACTCAGCATTCATTCAGATCCTTCCAAACCACTTTTATGGCTTGTAACATGCCAGAAAAACATTACTCTAGCAAGTAATTATTCTGTCCAAAAACGACCAGAGTAATTTAAATTGGAAATAATTTGCTGCCCATGTCATTCATAAATCCATGCTACTATATTATAATTCTTAAAATAATGCATAATGCATGCAGCATATCATGCGTTAAATATTCTAAAAGGTAAGTTTTCATCTAGTTAAACTTAGTTAAGTAGATACTACCAGATTTAAAAGCATGACAAGTTAACCCTTCCTTCTCCCCTCCTCTACTCCCTCCAAATCAACAGGAACCTTTCAGGAGGTAATAATACGTGTCAATTAGTAGGAAAGAGGAGGCAGATGAATAAAACAACCGGAAAAGGTACAGAATGCTACTCTCCCAAAAAGATGTTACCTCTTCCAAATTGCAACTGAAGTTAAAGAACTAAAGTGAGAAGTCTTCAACATTTTCAGTAGTTCAAGGTAATACATTGTTCTTCTTGGGAGTGTAACCCATTTCAAAACTTTCTTTTCTGACTCTTCTCGAGGTTCTTAAACTTTGAGTACTTTTACAGAGTAAAAGTATTTTTCAAAGACCAAGTAGAAAAAAACAAAAACAGAATCATCTAAAATAAAAGCTAATGACTAAGTCAAGTAAGTCAGAGAAAGACAAATATATAGTATCACTTACATGTGGAATCTAAAAAATAGTATAAATGAACTTATTCACAAAACAGAAACAGACTCACAAAAAAAAAAAAAAAGAAAGAAACAGACTCACAGACACAGAAAACAAATTTATGGTTACTAAAGGGGAAGAGGGAGGGATAAATTAGGAGTATGGGATTAACAAATACACACTACCAAATATAAAACAGTTAAACAACAAGGATTTACTGTATAGCACAGGGAACTAACTACATTCAATATCTTGTAATAACCTATAATGTAAAAGAATCAAAAAAAGAAGAGACATATATATACACACACACATGCATGTAATAATCATTTTGCTGTACACTTGAAACTAATACAATATTGTAAATCAACTATACTTCAATTAAAAAATAGAAAGAAATAAAAGTGCAAGATAATTAAATATCATTTTGGCTTTATTTTCATCGTACACTATTAAAACGTATTATTCGGGGGAAGGGTATAGCCCAAGTGGTAGAGCGCATGCTTAGCACACATGAGGTCCTGGGTTCAATCCCCAGTACCTCCTCTAAAAATAAATAAATCTAATTACTCCCCCTCAAAAACAAACAAACAAAAAAGTATTATTATCTGAAAAATAAATAAATAAATAAACAAACAAACAAATAAATAAATAAATAAATAAAAGCTAGTAGGCTTTTCCCTCTACCCCCAATTCAACAATGTATAGATCTGGATACCAAGAAAAATAAAACAGGTGAATAATTAAATTCAGGCATTTCTTCTTCCCAGAGTGGGAAGAGCAATATGGCAAGCAGCTATTTCTTTAACAACTTCCTATTCACTAAGCAATTTTCTTTTTTTTTTCAGGTCGTCAGACAATTTGGGTGAATCTCTCATGATATACAAATCCAAAGAGAAAGGTAAAGAAAGAAGCAACACTGGAAGAAAAAGAAAACAAAATGAGAACACAAAAATGCAATATTCACATTGCCTGTTTGCCCTAAACAATAAAGCAAAATATACTGACACCTTCTTTTCATCTAGAGAAAAAAGGAAAAAAATAACATAAAAGCCTCTACAAACACATATCAAGAAATACTCCAACTTTTTCAAATATTTTACCTCCAGAGCTAGGTCACTATAATAAGGTAAGCAAAGTCTTCTCAGGCAGTCAGGCAGTAGAGCGGTTCGAGACCATTCCCTAATGCTATCCAGAGTTTCTTACAACCTGCTTTACCACCTGCTCTAGAGTCTAGAGTTAAAATCACTTCTATCACAGATCCCCTCTTCAAAATTTCCCTTAAAAGTATCCCTGCAGGCATTAAGAAAGCTAGATATTCAATTTAAGAAAAAATCAATTCAAACCAGAATTTTTAATAGTTAGGGAGTTTTTTTCCTTTTTCTTTTTGTTCCTTTTGTTTCCTCTTTTAGGATGGAAGCACTATTACGCCTACACTCATACAAAAGAAAGAAGACAGAGGAAAAGGAAGGCCAAGTCCAAAACTTCCAGGTCCTCTCTGCTGAAGAAAAGAGGTATTTGTTACCGGGAAGTCTCCTTCCAGGGCTCTTTACAAATCCATTGCTCAACATTAAATAAAGGGAGGATATCTCCTACCTCCACCACCCCATGAACAGGGAGGAGAAAGTCTGCCCTAACAAAGCATGACCCACCATACAGTCTAGCTTCTAAAAAATTCTGATAGGTGTATGTATGGGGCATTTTGTATTTTAAAACATCTCTGCAAATTCTTTGATCTTACTTCCATCAAAAGGTAGAGTCTAATTCTCCTCCCCATGAAGAGGATGAAGCGGAAGTGACACTCAGCAACTTCAAAAGTTAGGGCATAAAAGATGATAAAATTTCTGCCTGGCACCTCCCAATTCAGGCAAGCTTGGAGTCCTGAGTTACCATGTAAGACATCCAGCCACCCTAAAGCCCTCATGCTGGAGAGACTATGGGAGAAGGCCGCGGAGGGGTAGAGATGTCTAAGAGTGTCAGCCGCTCTAGTCTTCCCAGCTTAACCACCAGACTTGTGAATGAGGAATCCCTGGAGATGACTCCAGGTCCAGCTACCATCTGCCTCTAACTGAGTAACAGACTTTGGCGAGGAAGACTTTTAAATGATTCTAGCCCCAGCTATGATCCAATCGCCTGCACATGGAAAACCATGAGAAAGAACTGCCTAGCTGAGCCCAAACATCAGAGCCATAAAAGATAAAAAGGAGTGCTGTTTTACAGCACTCAGTTTGGCATGGTGTATTACCCAGCACTAGGTAACCAAAACGGATTTTGGTAGAGGGAATGCGTTGTTTCCATAACAAAAAGTTAAGATGTCTGGCTTTGGGACTGTGTGGCAGGAGAAAGCAGGAAGGGCCTTCAAAGTGTTAGTAAAGCCTGAAGGATCTTAAGGACACTGGTAGAAGCTGTCAATAAAGACTTAAAAAAGGGGTCAGCAAACTACAATCTACTGGCAAAATTCAACCTGCTGCCTGTTTTTGTAAATAAAGTTTTACTGGAACACAGTCACAGCCATGTGTTTACACACTGTCTATGTCTATGGCTGTTTTCTCACTACAACAGCAGAGTTGAGTAGGTGTGCCAGAGATCATATGGCCCAAAAAGCCTAAAATATTATCTGGCTCTTGACAGAAAAAGGTTGTTTGCTGATCCTTGCCTTAAAAGAAAATGAAAAAACTATTACTGGAAGCTATAGGTAAGGAGAATCTTACTAGATTATGGTGGAAAGTTTAGCAAAGATGTCATCTACAGTAATGTGAGAAACAGAAAATATAACTAATGAACTGGTAAAGAGATTTCCAGGTAGAATGTCAAAAGAGTCAAGTGCTTTTTTTTTTAAGCTGTGTGCCACAAAGTACAGGTAGGGAAAGATGAGACAAAAAAGGAATTATATGATTTCCAGGCAGAATATAGAGGACATATAAAGGAGTCAGAACTTGCTAGGTCCAAAAATAAATGTTTCTTATACCCAGGGTCCCCATATAGCAAATGTTTCTCAAATTAAGAAATGCCCTGGGCAAAGATCAAACTAAGGCAGAGTCAGGGAAACATGGCCTGAAGATTAAACTTTTGTTTAGACCAAGAGTTGGCAAACTTTTCCTGTAAGGGGTCAGATAAATATTTTAGGCTTTGAGGGCCATAGTCTCCGTTCAACATTCTTCTTCTTCTTTTTTTTTTTATAACCCTTAAAAATGTAAAAACAAATCTTAGCTCACTGGCCATGGTTTGCCTACCCCTAAGACTTCAAAGAGTTTAAGATGGAGCCTCAGAGATTCTGTCAAACCAAAGGCCTTCTAAGAATCTTAAAGGTGTTGTACCACAAAAGGCTTAAAGGGAGCTGACAGGGTTCAGGAAATGCCACCCCAAAATATGACACCGTGGCATATTGACTGTTTTAAGATGAAGGATCTTGAGAAAATAGCAGAATGAGGAATGTCACTCTGACCTTCCCCTCAACCCTTCTCCCAGAAGGAAAAGAAAAAGCCCTGTAAGAGGGAACTCCCTACACTTGAAGAAAGGAGCATCCTTATCTCCAAAGACAAAGGGACACAGAAGAATCTCAACAAACAGGCTTTGCTAAATTTCCCCCAGTTTACTACACTTACTTCATACTCTTTGATCCATCATATTTCTCCACTGTCCCCTCTTCATCAAACCTAGCATAAAAATACTCAGGTTTAGATTTACAAATGTTAGCCATTATATATAAAAATAGATTTTAAAAAACAGTTTCTTTTGTGTAGCATAGAGAACTATGTTCAATATCTTGTAAAAACCTTTAATGGAAAAAATATGAAAACGAATACATGTATGTATATGCATGACTGGGACATTGTGCTGTATACCAGAGATTGACACATTCTAATTGACTATACTTCAGTCAATCAATCAATCAATCAAATTATCCCTAGAAGGCTAAAAAAAATGCTCAGGTTTAAATATTTAGGCCTTCATTTATGTCTCCCATTTCACATAAAACTTACAGTAAACAAATTTGTATATTTTTCTCCTCTTAATCAGTCTTTGTCAGTTTAATTTGCAAACTCAGCCAGTGACCCTAAAAAGGTTGAGGAAAACTATCTCTTTCTCTACAAAGCCTAAGGTAGAGAAGGGTTTATATCAAAGTGTAAGTGTGGCTTTTGTCTAGGAGATTGAACTCCTCAATAAGATTCACAGGGAATTTTATGTTCAGCAGCATTGTCATCTTGGACTAAAAAGGACAGAAACAGTACAGAATGAAAAAAGGCTTTTGGGACCCGCATCCCACCCCGCCCAAACCTCTATGGGCAGGAAACAGGCTGAGAAAATTACTCACCTGCAAACACAGGATTCATTTTATGGGAAAGGGAGGATATTCAGAGGGAAAAACCAAGAGCTGAAGGGGATGGCTCCTAGGCAGCAGGGGCTGAACCCTAATCACAGAACTAGCAATATGTGCCTGGCTGGACTTCAGGTTTGGTGCGGAGCAGTGACTGTTCTGTTCCTTACATTTTTCTTTATTTTTGAAGAGGAGCATCTATAGCTGTTATCTTATGCCTGTCCATTGCAGCAAATTGGGTAGGCTGGGTATAGGGGATGACAGCATGACTCTTTAGTTTACAGGTCTTCAAAGTGAAAGCAGGGTACTCAAGGACTAAATCTAAATAGCCTTAACTGCATCTGGATCTGATTTAGATGACATCTTGGATCTCAAGCCTCAGCCTGAAGCTATACTAGATAAGACTCTGGGGGCCTTGAGAAGGGGTAGTGTGTTTTGCATGTGAGAGGAATGTAAATAATTCATAGCCAGAGGGAAGAAAGACTAAGGTGGCTTTGAAATGGTCTGCACAATTTTGACACTCCTCCCAGCAAGAGGTGGAGTCTAGTTCTCTCCACCCCCCACCCTTGAATACAGGTCATTCTTAGTGACTTGCTTCTAATGAATAAAACACAGTGGAAATGACAATGATTCTGAATTCAGGTCATAAAAGACAGTATCTTTCTGGCTCTCTTACTCACAGTAAGTGCTGTTGGAGCCCTAAGCCTCCATGTAAGAAGTCTGGCTACCATGAAGCCCCGATGCTGGAAAGGATATACAGAAATAGAGAGAGAAAGAGATGTTCAAAGAGCCCCAACTACTTCAGCTTCTACTGATTTGCATTTCCCTGCTCAGGTGCCAGACATGTGAGTCTGGAAGGAAGCCTCCAAGGTAACTCTAGGCCCATCTGACTACAAGTGCATAAAAGAACTCATGCAAGAATCACTTGGCTGAGTCCAGTCAACACCCAGAACCATGAGAGCATTATGCCAAGTTTGGAGTGGTTTTGTGCCTTAGCAATAGATGACTGCAACAACATGCCTGGAGACAGACCCTATCCTGAAATGGTGGAAGGTCAAACTTAGTGTGCCTTCCTTTATTAACAACCAAATAACATGAAACAACATCTTCATGTTCATCCACTTCCTCCTTCTTCTTCCCCCAGCTGAAATATTTGATTTGACCGTGGTGAAAAATATTTTATGACTGATTTAAATGCATACAATTATAACATGATAATTATTATCTTTCAAATTATGTATCTGTTATTTGAAATCACCCATATTTACACACACACACACACACACAGTCAATATTTTACTGCTTACTAGTATATCATTTCACTTACTTTACAAATTTTTTTTAATGATTAAGTAATTTGAGACTGGTAGTCATACTACCTCCTCTGCAACATAACACTAATTTGTAGTGTTTTAAAAGTGGTTATACCTGCAGCAGAACTAGAATAATCATCACTAATATATAAAAACCACTATTTCTAAGGTCTCTTCATTGTTAAATGCCATGATCTACATGCAGAGAAATAAATATTTTACACTGAAGATACAAAGTTCCAACATGTTTTAGATCACTGAAAGGAATTTAACATTCTAGCTCTTAAAAGAAATGGAATTTGATGTTCACAGATTATAAACATGGTTAAGCTCAGCTTCTTTTACAGAAACTCAAACAGCTGAGCCAAGAACTAATTGGCCCCAGCAGAATGGCAGACGGTGCTCTGGAATAGGAAGAGTAAGGAGGCCGGAGGTCAAGATAACTTACTCTGAAAATGTAATTACTTTCTCCATTGTATAAGCACTTCCAACCAGACATTTTAAGAAAAAAAGCCTTAATCCTCCATGCCATCAAATAACTAAAACATCCTAAATTATTTAGCAGCAGTTTAATTGACCTTTGTTCACTTTTTCCTAGACTGTCAAATGTCTGGGGTTTTTTTAGGAAGCAACTGAGAAGAAAAAAATCAAACATAATCATAATCAGTTTGACAAGAAATTTAAAAGAATAAAATATGCATTCTGCTTCTGCTTTATGATTCTTTTGAGCACTGAATAATAAATATACTCTTAAGTGTACACATACCCAGTACATATCTCACATATTCCCAAGTTTGGGTAACTAAAAGGAAAGAGGTCAGTGTGCAAAAGTCTATTTAACCTGTAACACAGCTGATTTTAAATATCAGTTGGAATAGATAAAAAAAAATTTCTTCTGTATAGCACAGGTAACTATACTCATTATCTTGTAGTAACTTACGGGGAAAAAGAAAATGAAAATGAATATATGTATGTTCCTATATGACTGAAGTATTGTGCTGTACACCAGAAATTGGCACAACATTGTAAAGTGACTATACTTCAATTAAAAAATATATGTATTTTATATGTGTGTGTATGTATATGTATATATACATATACATATAAATGAAAGAGAGAAGAAAGGTTCTCTCTTACTCACTGGGCAGAAGTTTAGGCCCTGTAACAAATTTTGAAATAAATAAAGGTTACCTCCCTCAGACAGTCCACAACTACCTAATTCTTCCTTCCTCATTCAAAAGCCCCTCAATGAAATAGACCTGTCAGTTTAGTGTCAGAAAAACATTAAACTCATTGAACTAAGTCACATTAAAGAACGAATGTTTGAAAGCCTCTAACCTTCCCATGAGATAAAAGACTGTAAGCAGCATAATGCAACATAGTGGGAAAAATTCTGATTTCCAAAAAAAAATTCCCTTTATACTCTATATCAAAGAGATATGGCCATTATACTTACCACTGTACCCCCCAGCACCTGGGAAAGGGATAAGCATATTAGTGAGCACTGAAAACTTTGCACAAATGAATGAATTCTTTGCTTTCACCCCCATATAAGAAACTTGCATTCTAGTTCTGTTCTATCAGTAACAAGCTACATAACCTTGGACAAGGTATCTCATCTCTCAAGCTTTTGTTTCTATTACACCACATAAAATGAGGTAAAGTGGGGACTGGGAATGAGGATTAGACAGTCTCATGAGGGCAATGACTCTTGTCTTATTCATCTGTATCCCAGTATCGAAAAGAGTGGCTAGAGTACATTCAAATATTTACTGGACGAAGTTTCTTCCAGCCCTGATTCTAGAATTCTTTACCATTTAAAAATTATATTTGTTTTTTAAGCATACATATTACAGTCCAATAAGCAAAAGATTTAAAATTCTTTCTGTAGGAGGGAGGGTATAGCTTAATGGTAGAGTACATGCTTAGCATGCACAAGGTCCTGGGTTCAATCCCCACCACTTCTATTTAAAAAAAACGATTCCTTCTCTACACTCAGCTCAGAATCCAGTAAAGGCCTTTTAAAACTAAAACACTTCTAGAATCCTCTCCACCTCTCCACACAGGTGTTTTGTGTGACTGATACTATTTATCCCCTGGATGCAGGTTTTGAAAAGGTAAGATTTGGACAAAGATAGGATGCCAGACATAATACAATTTTCCAGATTCTAAGCTGTTTTTTTCCAATTTGATTTTATTATGCTAAAACACTATTAGAAGTATCTGGAATAACCAGGTTAATCCATTTGCAATCCAAAAACATATTCCAAAGTCAAATGCAAATTTTTTTATTATTATCATCATCATCATCATCATCTATTCCATATGACCTTCCTTTAGCATAAATGCCTGAGAGGAATATACATTTATGTACATTCATGTTTTTCACAGCATGCAGCCAACAACTACTACCTACTCATTACTTACAGTCCTTTCTGTAGCACTAAATTAAAAGGTAATATTTAAAAGGATCTTATGCCTTTGGAACACTATCACTCCAAATTAATTAGCCTTCAAAAGGTTGGCACATCTCTGCTATCAGGTAATAATGACTATAATAAATTCAAGAACTTCATTTAGAACAAATTATTATGGTTGACATATTCCCAAATTATCCTAATTATTAAAGTCTAATAACAACTTTTAAAATATTAACCCATATCTTCACTAGCAATTTAGTGTGTGCCCTGCCAGTCAGCACTTCCTTTATGCTCATTCAATCACCTACCATGTACCAGACATTGTTCTAGCCCAGGGGTCAGCAAACTTTTTCTGTAAAGGGCCTGACAGCAAATATTTTAGGCTTTACAGGCCATACAATCTCTGTTGCAATACTCAACTCTGCTGTTGTGGTGTGAAAAAGCCACAGACAATACACTAATGAATAAGTATGGCTGTGTGCTCATCAAACTTTATTTACAAAAACATGCAGCAGGCCATTTTTGGCTTGCCAACACCTGTTCTATGCCTATGAGGAGATAGCACAGAGACAAGGGCAGAAGCAGAAAAATGAGTCGGATGGTTAACACAATAATCCAAGGAAGAGAGAATGGCAGTTTGAATCTTGGTGGTAGCAGCAGAGTGATCAGATTCAGTACATATTCTGAAGGTAAAACTAGAATAGATGTGAGATGTTACAGAGAGAGAGGCATCAGCTAGGTTTAAGGCTTAAGGAACCGGAAGGACATGATATGATGACTGTGGGAAGAATCTTGGGGGAAACATATTAAGTCTGACATGCATATTAGACATCCATCCACATAGAGATGTTAAGTGGGCAATGGGATATACAAGTTTGTAGTTAATATACTTTTGCATCATAATTGTTCCCAGTATGTTTGATCTCTCCAACTGGGTTATAAAATCCTTAAGAACAAAACCACCTCACCTTCACTTTACTCACAGATTATTATCCCCAAGACTATATACTTACTTTATACACAGTTTTAATAAGATTAGATATCTAGTTTCTGAATCCATAAATGATAGGAACAGCAAATTTAAAATGAGGCAGGGGGAGACAGCAGTTGTAACCAACAACTGACAAAGGAATACACAGAAATTATAAAACACTGACAAAAACTAGAAATATCTAGCATTCTGAGATTACAGTTGTCCCTCAGTACCTATGGAGAATTGGCTTCAGGACCCCTGCAGATACCAAAATCCTTGGATGCTCAAGTCCTTCATACAAGATGTCACAGTATTTGCATATAACCTATACACATCCTCCTGGACACTTTAAGTCATCTCTAGATTACTTATAATACCTAATACAATGAAAATGCTATGTAGATAGTTGTAAATACAATGTAAATGCTATATAGACAGTTGCCAGCCCATGGCAAATTCAAGTTATGCTTTTTGGAACTTTCCGGAATTTTTTAAAAAATATTTTCAATCTACAGTTGGTTGAATGCACCCATGCAGATACAGAGGGCCAACCACATTTACTAAAAAAACAAAGAGCTGGACGTGTATGTCAGTAAGTAACTCCTCAAGGCATTTGTTATACCAAAAATATTTCTAATTATATTTAGTTACATTTAATATAAATAATTTTAAATGACATTTTAAAAAATATTGCTAATAAAGGCTCATTCTGGATGGCTGTGGGGTCAAATACAGACCTAATCGTGGCCCCCACCCCCATACAAATGGCCAGACCTGCACTCATGACAGCCTTGGCACCATCCTCTCCTTACTCACGACCACCAATAAATCCTACTTTCCTGTCAAAAAATATAAATATATTGCTAATAAAAATGGAAGAAATGGTATGTAAGAGAGTAAATAAGTATCAATCATTTGAAAGTTCTATGTATGTGTTATTCTCACAGGATTAGTTACAAGGGAGCAAATGAAATTATACACATGAAAGTCATTTGATAAAAATTTACTTTATCATATAATAACCTTCAATGAAAAAGAATATGAAGACAAATATATGTATGTATATGCCTGGCTGAGACATTGTGTTATACACATTGTAACTGACTGTACTTCAATTTGACAAAAAAAAAAAATGAATCAGAAAACAACAACAAAAAAACATTTACTTGGGACTCAATCTGTGCTGGAAATGGCAGATAAAAGAAAAAGCAAGCCATCTTCAAGCTCAAGTCTCTCCTTGAGAGATGAAAATATAAACAACTAGTTATAATACAATGTGATCAGTGGAATGAAACCAGATTTGGAATTCAGACATCTGGGTTTGAATTTTGCCACCATTCTTGGCTTGCAGTTTGAGCTGCTAACTATACTTATCTTGCCAACCATTCAAAAACCAGCAGCAGTCCAGACCTACAAGCTGCAGTTTGTCAACCTCCGGTGTACAGGAATATTGGGGATAAAGACAGCAATGAGAATAGATGATTCTGTTTCCTGTTCCCCTGGGTAAGATAAGGTTTGGATGTTGGAGAGGCAAAGACAGTCCAGCTGTGGCTGCTGGACATGTAACTTTCTCCCTATTCTCTCTGCCTGGCTAATTCCTGCTCTTTCTGGTCCCTGTTCAAATGTCACTAATGCCAGGATCTGCATTTTTTCCCTCCCTCCCCCAATCTGAGACTAATCCAATGCTTTTACTACAGGCTTCCAAAAAACCCTCACTACTTCTATCAGAGCTTTCACATTAAATTGTAATCTCTTATTTAATTGTCTTTGCTGCTAGACTGTAAATCCAGGTAAGCAAGAAGCTGTCTACTTGCTCCACCTGATCTCCCAAGCACCTAGTCCAGTGCCTGGCACGTAGTAAGTACTAAGAAACATCCACTGAAATGAATGAATCTGGCAATAGTCCAGTCTGCCATCCAGGAACAGCTCTTTAAGGACTCAGTCAGGGCACAAATCCACAGGTAGGTTCTGTCCTTCCAAATAACACTTTCCTTTCCCCTCCCAGGACACAGGTCAAACTCTTTCCCTCTTCTAACTCCTCTGTTTCTTGGTCAGATTTAAGGAATCAAAAGCTGATTCTGCCTGAAACCTCTTCCCTCCCTTCCCTTTCCAACTGTAAAGCTGAGCCTCCCCACTTCCTTATTGTAATCATGTTCCAGCAAGCTAATAACATCATTTATCAGTTTCCAGGATATTTAAGAATAGGGTACTGAAAACATCCAAAGATTCTACTTTTCAGTAAGAAAGGGGAGAAAAATGGACGCAGGGAAGGCAAAAACAACAGAAAACAGAACAGGGAATTCTAGTTTGAAGAGCTGGATTAACAGCTTTTTTACTGCAGACCACTTTGGCCCCACGAGTAACAGCTCCAGCTCTCTGCCTTTCCCCTAGCCTCTCCACAGGCATCAGCAGTAATAAGACCGCTTTACTCTATTCCCACACCTCTATTCTGCACCTGCTTACACAACAATTTGCCTTGAAACATAAAGACTAATCTCATTATGATCACTGTCCCTCTTTATACCACTAGAAGAAGAATTCCAGGACTCAAGTCTTTCCATATCCTCCAACTTTCATCCCCACATAGCTAAGTACATCCCCTTTCATGAACCACCTCTCTTCCCACTCCTCCCTCAATTTCTGAAATCTTTCCAATATCAGCAAAATCCCCTGTATCTTCAACCTCTTGTCTGAATGATCCCTTCACCTTTTTGCTCTTAGTTACCTGAAATCACAGTTTTGCTTTCAGTTATCTGAAATCTCACTGCTGAGGCCATTGCTCTCTCTACAGCCCTACCTATGGCTGTTTTCTGTCCCACACTTATACTACTGGGCCTGGGGGTAGAAAAAGGAGGTATTCACCTTGTACCTTGTTTCCACTTTCAAATTAATCCCCTTTCTTCCCTCCGAAAAAGGCCTCCTGTCAGACCATACCTCCACCTCCCCACCCCCTGTTACATTCATCTGGATAAGCTGGCTCACTTCTGCTCAAACCTCAAGCTTTTAGTGCCTATCTCACTGGCCTGTCATAATTCCAGATGATTTCAAATGTTCACCAAGATGACTGCTCTGATACTGTCCTCTCAGTTCCTTGACCTCCTCACATGCAACCATCTTGTCCTCTACCCTACTTTAGCCACTCGTTCCCTGAGTCAATATTCTAGAACTTGTCAATACGGTAACTATGGTCTCTCCACGATCTCTACTTCATCTGCACTCCGCTCTCCAATCACCACTTCCTATCTTTTCAGGTTGCTCCCTCTAACACCGCAACCCCAACAATACTTTGACCCAACCAGGACTTATAAGCCATTGATTCTGTTCCCCTCTCATGTCCTCATTTCCCACCTTAGATTGGAGCCCAAGGCCCATCATTACAATCACCCCCTTTCATGCACCTCAAGACTCCTGGCCCTTCCCTGATTTCATCGTACTTGCCTGGCAAAACACTTACCCTTGTTACACATAACTCCATGTCAAACAACTTACTTACTTAACTACTTCCTTATTTTCTAATGAAAGTACTGGGGATGGAACCCAGGACTTTTCGCATGCTAAGCAGGCACTCTACCGCTGAGCTATAACCTGACCCCCATGTCATTTCCTTCTTCCTCGAGCCATCAACACCTCTTCATCTTCACTCCCAGATGCTGCCCTTCCTTCAATTATCCCAGTGAAATAGAAAGCAACTGCCACCACTATCAGCATTGGTTCCCATTTGCCGTGTCTTCTCTCCTGCTAATTACTGTGGATGAACGGACTGCTCCTGTCTACGGTCAGCGCCTCCACCTTCTTCCCTTTCTCTTTCAAAAATCACTCCAATAGGCTTTTGCTCCCTGATTATCCCTCCAAAGCCTCTCCTGCTGTTAACTGCTAAATCCATTGATCAATGTTCAGTCCTCATCCTATTTACATACCTGCAACATCTGGCATGTCAAATATATTTTTATTTTGTCTAAACATTTCCCTCCCCAGAATGTAAGCTCAGTGAGAGTAGGGCTTTTTCTTTTGTTCACAGCTATATCTCTAGCACTGAGAAAGAACAGCGTCTGGCACATGGGACCATATTTCACTGATTCTAAATGCCTTTTTTCCTTCATATTTTAACATCTCTGAAATCCAAACACAATTGATGACACCTTACAATTGTTATTTGTTTCTTTCAAGCACCTATGACACTACCAACCTGAAACAATTTATAATTAAAATCTCTGCTTGAGTTTTTGATACCATATAGGTAGTGTGAATTCAGACTGAGAACCAGTTCAAATTCCAAAGAAAGTTTTTACCTCTCCTACATAATAACGTCAGGATTGAGACACACAAGTTGCCTTGCTGTCCCTTTCTGTGTGGTGGGTTTCTCATTTACATTCTCATGTAGCTTCCCGGCTTTAAGCAGGGACTCTTACAGATCACCCAAGATGGAGCTAGTTCCCTTTTTCAGTAGTACATAAAATAATGGTGCATCTTACAACTGATGGTACCAAAATAGCAATACAAGTATATCATTTAGAGAAATGGATACCAAAAAGTGTTAACTGAAAAAGCTAAAAGTGCCTCTTTTAAGAAAGGGAAATAAAGGAGGAAAGGTGCTTTATTTTTTTAACAAACTTTACATAACTATTTGATCCTATAAAGTATGTATACACATAACTTTGATAAAAATGAATCCTAAAACCTAAATAAAAGAAAAAAATTAAATGATCTCTGAGAAAAACAGGAGAGGAAAAAATATGCAGACATGGGAAAAATGCAGGGGTCAGAAGGAAGAAATCAATCCCTTGAGTCTATCTGGCAAGGGCAGACTAAAGAGGAAGGACAAAAACAAAGGGAAGAAAAATCTAGAACAGCTTTGCAGGGACTGGAGACAAAGCATGCCAAAACTGCCTAAGATAGAAACAGTCAAAATGTCAGGTTGTTTTAACTGAAATTACAGGGAATAGTACAGAAACAGACTTTCTCAACTGAGCTCTTTATTACCTATCTACATCTCCACCACCTGGATAGCACGCAGGATACTCACACTAAACGTGTCCTTGGTGTAAGAACTGCTTAACTCATACCATTTTCTGGAAAAACAAAAGGTGGGTGGGTTTTGTATACTTACATACAAAGGATTAAGTATGTGTGAGGGAAAAAAAAGAATATCCATAATCCAGCTAAATCAATAATCAATAAAATTATCCAAATTTCCCAAGTTAAAAAAATTAACATGTCTCAATTAAACCCATCCACTCCCATACCTGCCCTTCTTCTTAGAGTGTCTACTCTAGGTAATAGGCATTACTCAGTTTCCCAAATAAGAAACTCAGGACGTGATGCTAGATTCTTCCCCCTCTTCTCCTACCTTAATCCAGTCACTATCTTAACCTAATATACTTCTAAATTCCCTTGAATTTACCTTCTCCATTCCAGGTACCTTATATCAGGGCTTAATCTCTTTCCTGAGGAACAGCCATAGCTTTATAGTGTTCCAACCATCCTCCAAATAACTGCTGAAAAGATCCTTCTATACTGAATATAAGCCTGCTCGTGTAACTCCCCCACTTGAAACCCTCCAAGGAATCTAAATTTGAAGCTTCTCAGCACCGCAAATAAAATTCTTTATCAACTGACCCTACTCTGGCCTCCATCCTTATTTAAAATTACTTATCTCACTCACTGATTCATTTAGTCAGTCACCAAATATTTATTGAGCACCTATAATATGCCAGATTCTGTACTAGGCATTGGGAAATACTCTGGTAAACAAAATAAAATGTCCTTACAGGCTAATGGAGGAAATTACTCAATGAAAAGATTCATCCACTTAACAAATTTTGTTGAATGACTACTTGTACAAGCAGTGCTGGATATATGATGCTGAGCAAGACAAGGTCCCTACCCTGAGATAGTTAGTATCTGAGAGAAACTGTAGAAATGCCTTGAAAATTAAGCTCAGGATGTTATGAGATACATAAGGACAGGGAAACCTGAACCATCTGAGGCATCAGGAAAGACTTCTGAGGAAGTGGTATTTGAGATAAGACTGCAGAGATGAACAGGCAATGACAACAGAAGGCGGTGAAGAGCATTCCAGGCAGAGGGAACAGCCTTTGTAAAAGGCTCTGAGATGAGTGGGAGACCAGGGCATTAGGGAAAATAAAAAGCCAGAGTAACTAGAGAGTAGGAACGGTCCAGAGGAAGCTGAAAACTTAGGCGTTTATTAAATCAAATAAACAGTCACTGTGTTGGGAATAGATGATTAGGAGTAGAAGGGTGGAATCTGAGGAGCCCATTTAAAACCCACTGAAAAGGCTATTACAGTAGTCTAGAGCTGCATCCAACTGATACACAGGAGCCAAAAGAGAAGCATAATATGATACTGCTTTTATAAAGTTTAAAAATTAAAATGCTGTTTTCCTTCTAAGAAGCCATAAATAAGACACATTATCTAACAAGCCACTAAGAAAAAAACTCAGCCAATTAAACTAATCGATTATAAAACACATCACAAATTCAGAGATTAAAAGGGGGGATGTAGAACATGCATCTAGAACCAATAAAATACTTTTCTACATTACTTGTATATATATATATACAAAGTGAAAAACTGTAAAGCATTCAGGGGATTAACAGTCTCTTAATATATTATAGTGGCTACCTCTGAAGGAAGGAGAGCAAAGTCATTGCCACGCTTTCTCTTTTTTCATATACATTTTATTGAAGTATGGTCAGTTTACAATGTTTTGTCAATTTCTGGTGTACAGAATAATGTTTCAGTCATACATGAACATACATATATTCATTTTCATATTTTTTCACAAGTTACTAAAAGATATTTAATATAGTTCCCTGTGCTATACAGTATGAACTTGTTTATCTATTTTATATATATTAGTTCATATCTGCAAATCTCAAACTCCCCAATTTATCCCTTCCCACTCCCCTGCCCCCACCAGTAACCCTAAGTTTGTTTTCTATGTCCGTGAGTCTGTTCCTGTTTTGTAAATAAGTTCATTTCTCTTTGTTTTAGATTCCACATATAAGTGATATCATACGGTATTTTTCTGGTTTGATCATTTTCTTCTGTATTAGCTTGGTTTCTTTTTGGTTTTTGTGACTCTACTGTATGCTTGTGATTTGTGGTTACCCTGCTTTTCAAGTATGTTAACTCTTTACTATATCTGTTTGCTTTAGACTAGTACTCATGTAGGCTTAAACACATCCTAAAAAGAATGAAGAAAAAAAAAGGAGAGGAAAAAAATCTACATTTTCTTGCTCCTCTCTCCCACCTTTTATGATTTTGGTGCCCTTTTTTTTAATCTTCATGTTTATTCTCTTGCAACTTATTGTAGTTATTGCATTTCCAATTATGGTTTTCTCATTTCTATAGTTCTCTGCTTCTATTCTATTTAGAATAGACCTTTCAATATTTCTTTTAGGATAGTTTTAGTATTGCTGAATTCTTTTAGTTTTTTTGCTTGTCTGTGAAATTCTTTATCTCTCCTTTTACTCTAAAGGATAGTCTTGCCAGATAGAGTATCCTAGGTTGCAGCCTTTTCTCATCCAGGACTTCGAATATATCTTGCTACTCCCTTCTAGCCAGCAGTGTTTATATAGGGAAATCAGCTGAAAGCCTTATGGGGGTTTCCTCCTGACCTGGCTTAAATTCCACAGTGTATTATCACAATCACTCCCTTACATATGTCCTCTATTGCCTTGACCCTCTCATGCTTTGTTTTACTATCAGGGTAAAACCTCTCTCTGGTTAAATCTACTCCAAACATACACCCCCTGCAGCTGAATGTGGCTGGAGGAAAAAAAACCCGTACTGACTAATCTCACTTTAAATCCATGACCACAAGCCTCAAGGGGCCCTTAATGCCACCTGGCAATCATACAGTATATCCCGGCTGCAGTCACTCTCTCACTCTCCTGAACAAGTTCACACCTTTTCTCTCCACAGACCTCCATCACCTCCTGCCCACCCTCACTCTCAACTGAGCACTTTGATTCCTTACTCACTGAGAAAATTATAACAACAGAAGAAAACTGTCACAAACTCCTACTGCCAAAGCAATCCATCTACTTGATGGTGGGTTTGAGATATATTTTGAAGATGAAATCAACAAGAATAGGAGATGGATCTGATGTGAGTTGTGAGGAAGAGAAAGCAATCAGAGATGACTTTTAAGTATTTGCTCAAATATTATTTTCTCAGCAAAGCTTTCCCTTAACACCTTTCAGTCTCATCAGTTTCTCTCTCTCTCTCAGACACACACACAGAGTCACATGATCACAGTGTCCCTATCTCCTTTCCTGTTTTTGTTTTGGGGCTCTCCCCTCAATACCAGTTATCACTAACTGAAATATTAAACAGATGCTCCTTTGCTTAATATCTCCCTTCCCCTACGAGAATATAAACTGCATGCAGGCAAGGATTTTTATGCTTAGTTCACTCATGCATAACAGAAAGGCAGTAGGCACTCAAGAAAACTTTGTTAAAGAAATGAAATGTTCCCAGCAGGAGCAAATGGTTGGATGGTGGTGTCATTTACACAGAAAAAGTATACCTTAACAGTGGAAAGAATTAAAGTCTTTGTACAAAGGAGCTTATAATCTAGTGAGAGAAAGAGACTGAAACACATATTTATAACATATTAAGACTCTGATTTCTTAAATTTATGATAAAAGCAAAATTGAAGAATATTCCATGATCCCATTTTTATCAAAAATGTACACTTTCATATATGCATACACATGTGTACATACACACAACACATATAAACATACCTCTGCACCTATACAGAAAAAGCTCTGAAAGGAAAAATGCCAAACTATCAGCCTGCGAGGTGAGAATAGTAGTAGGTATGCAGAATGAGACTGAAGAGGGGGTGGGGAGACTTTCACTTTTCACTTTATACATGTTTTACAATAACCACATTACTCTCATAATTTAAAAAAGAGAGAAGGAAAAATTTTCTTCCCAAAAAGGAAAAAAATTATAATTAACAGATTAACGTCCAGGGTGTAAAAAACTATAAAACCAACAGAAAATCCAATTTAAAAATGGGCAAAACACATAAAAAGACAATTTACAAAGAAATATAGTCAATAAACATATAAAACACACTCAACTTCATGTTTAACCAAGAAAAATAAAACATTGTTTTAATTCATCAGATAATAGCCAATGTTGTAAGTGTGTAAGTTTGTTATCCACAACTGCTGGTAGGAGTGCAAATTGGTATTTTTTTAAAGTAATTTAGTGAGCAAAGTAAATAACATTATACTCCAAAGAATAATAAATGTCCCTAATTCTATAATGTGTAAATAAATTATTAAATAAATGGGCGACAAAGCACAAGTCTCCTTAATTCTAATTAATAAATGTAGATGTAAAAGGGAAACAAACTAACCATTACGATACCACAGTAATAACTGCTGCAGGCAAGATCCACTGATGAATGCTAAAGTTAACAGGTGAACTTTTAAAGAAAAGCAGTGTATTTGCATAGCCTCAAACTATTGCCCTAAAATATCTACTGTGGAGGTTTAAACGTGTGTCCAAATTCTTTTAAGACTTCTTCCTCCAGAAGGTGGAAGTTAATTCCCTTCCCCATTAGTGTGGGCTGGACTTAGTGACTCACCTTTAACAAACAGAGTACAGAAAGAGAAAAGCAGAAATTCTACAGTGATGAAACCCAGCAGATATCCCCTTAAGTAATCAAGGTTAACATCACCAGTACTAAGACATGTTGATGTCATCTACCCTGGATACAATATGATGACAAGGGCCCATCACCTCTGTGGTATTCTTTCTGTCTGATCACAAGAAAACATCAGACAAACCTATACCTGACCAGTACTCTTCGAAAGTGCCAAGACAGTGGAAAAGACAAGGAAAAACTGAGAAACTATCACAGACTGGAGGACACTTGAGAAATGATGGCTAACTGCAATGTGGAATCCTGGACTAGATCCTAGAAACTTTTAGGACATATGTGGAAAAACTGGGGAAATCCAAATGAAGTCAAACTTAATACTGTTGTACCAATGTTAATTTCTCAGTTTTGATAAATATACTATGGTCATAGAAGACATTAACAGTAGCAGAAGGTAGGGAAAGAAAGGTATGGGAACTCTCTGTACTACCTTTACTCTTCTGTAAGGCTAAAATTACTTCAAAATAAAAAGTTTCGAAAAAAGCCATTTGGCAAGGTTCACCAAAATTTTTAGAATAATATATCCTTTTACCCAGCAATTCACTTCTAGCAACCTACAGAAACACTCATATATATCCAAAAAGAAGCCTATAATAAAAGTATTCATTGAAGCATTGTTAGAAACTACAACAGAGAGATGGATATAGATATAGGTATAGATCTACATATATCTTCACCAATTGGGAAAAGATGAAAAAAATAGTGTATGCATAATATAGAATGAACACCTTGCAGAGATTAAAGATTATAACAGATCTGTACATACTGATGAGAAAAATCTCCAAAACATATTAAAAAGAGGAAGTTACAGAGTAATAAATGACCATACATTTACTTATGTGTATTAAAACATTTCTGTAAATGGAACAATCTGAAAAGATACACACTAGGCTTATAACAGGATTACTTCCGGAGAGAGGAAATGTTACTGGGGAGGAGAGTTACTATAGGAAGGACAAGGGTTAAGGATCAAGGTAAAGGGAATCTTTCACTTTTCACTCTATATATTTCTATAATGCTTGAATTTTTTAATACTTATAAATTACTTTGCAATAAAAAATAAGGAAAAAATTAGCATTTCATACACTATAAAAATTATTTATCAGCCAAGAATAACCTGGAAGGACATACTTCCAGGAAGTATCACCAGTGACTGCCTTTGGGGAAGAGAACTGGAAAAATTATTTTCACCATTTACTTCCGGACTCTTCAAATGTTTACCATGCACATGCACTAATTTTTAAAAATTTAACATGCATTTTTAGAAGTACACTATGATAATCTGCTATTATGAAAGTATGCTACATGTTTAAAAGCCCAAAAAGTAGTGTTTGGTCTGCCTGAGAGACTTTAGGAAGGCCAGAGTCCCCAACAGACCCAGAAGGCATTCCAGGCAGAGTTCACAAAGTGGGCAAAGGAACAGAGGCATCACAAAACATAGAAGGGTTCAGAGCTGAGGCATAAAGAACAAAGCTTGGGAGTGCAGGGGGAGAGGGCCTTCAGGAAGAATTTCAATAAACACCAGTTCCTGAAAGCACACTGCTTTTTGCTGCCTTTTTCAAGAAAATAATCAAATACAGATTTGCACACAGTATATTCTGTATGTTCTGCCTAAGCTACTGCCCTACTTCAAACCATGACATAGTGAAATGAGTATGCTTACCCATAAACCTGGCAGAATATTCATCAGTTCAAAATGGCACAATCCTGACTAAAGGGCAAGATGCTAAATTAATAATTACTTTGATCCCCTATTCTCATCTATCTTCTTTTGACCAGCCCATAAAGCCAAGCTGCAAAAAGCATAAAAACAATGATGATACATCAGCTGCATACCATTAAATATAAAAAGTAGGCTTCCCTGACCCAATTTTCAAAAAATTTTGCCTGTGGCATTTATAACAATGTCTCATAACGGGGTAGAACAAAGACAACCTAAATCTCAGCTATAACTAGATGGCACTACTGCTTTATAGTTCTTAGTAATAAACTAAACATTGATGAAATACTGATTTCTACCAAAGATAAACTGTTTTTATGTGTTCCTAATTCCTTGATCGGCGGGCATCAATCAAAAGAAAATTATCAACACTGACATAGTCAAATCCTTATTGACAACAAATGATAGGTTTTGTTGCCTCTCCACTCCTATTTGGAAAAACTAGGCAAAGTTTCCTTTCAACTTAGGCCACATGTAGAAAAAAAATCATAACTTAATGTTTACTGAGTGTGTACTACATGCCCTCAGTGGTCTAAGTGTTTTACAACCATTAAAGGCAATGGTCATGCATACAAATAGCCAATAGGCACATGAAAAAATGCTTAATATCACTAATTATCAGAGAAATGCAAATCAAAACTACAATGAGGTATCACCTCACACCAGTCAGAATGACCATCATTCAAAAGTTCATGAACAATAAATGCTGGAGAGGCTGTGGAGAAAGGGAACCCTCCTGTACCGTTGGTGGGAATGTAGTTTGGTGCAACCATTATGGAAAACAGGATGGAGGTTCCTCAAAAAACTAAAAATAGACTTACCATATGATCCAGCAATCTCACTTCTGAGCATATATCCAGAGGGAACACTATTTTGAAAAGATACACACACCCCAATACTCATAGTAGCACTATAAACAATAGCCAAGACATGGGAACAACCTAAATCTCCATCGACAGATGACTGGATAAAGAAGTTGTGGTATATACATATATACAATGGAATACTACTCAGCAACTAAAAGAATAAAATAATGTCATTTGCAGCAACATGGATAGAGCTAGATGATCATACTAAATGAAGTAAGTTAGTCAGAGAAAGACAAACATCATATGATATCACTTATATGTGGAATCTTTAAAAATGACACAAAAGAACATACTTATAAAACAGAAAGAGACTCAAAGACAGAAAACAAACTATGGTTAGCAGTAGGGGAGGGGCAGGAGGGGATAAAATGGGAGTTTGGGATAGGCTTATACAAATTACCATATACAGAATAAACAACAAGGTCCTACTGTATAGCACAGAGAACTATACTGAATGGCTTGTAGTACTCTGTAATGAAAAAGAATATATATGTGTGTGTGTATATATATATATATGTATAACTGAATCACTATGATGTACAACAGAAACTAACACGCATTGTAAATCAAAAATAAATAAATAAAACTGGGGAAAAAAAGGCAACGATCATAACTCAACAAAAAGATAATCTAATTTTAAAATGGGCAAAGGACTTAAATAGACATTTCTCCAAAGAAGATATACAAATGACCAATGAGTGCCTGAAAAGATGCTCAACATCACTAGTCACTAGTAAGGAAATGCAAATCAAATTCACAATACCACTTCACACCTACTAAGATGGCTACAATCAAAAAAGAAATAGGGAAAATAACAATTGCTGACAAAGATGTGGAGAAATTGGAACCCTCTTACATTGCTGGTAGGAATATAAACTGGTGCAGCTGCTGTGGAAAACAGTATGGCAGTTCCTCAAAAAGTTAACTATAGAAATACTACATGATCCAGCAATTCCATTTTTCAGGTAAAGACCAAAAGAACTGAATACAGGTATTCAAACAAATACTGGTATGTGAACGTTCAAAGCAGCATTATTCACAGCAGCCAAAAGGGAGAAATGATACAACTGCCCATCAACAGATAAATGGATAAACAAAATGTGATATATCCATACAGTAGAATAGTATTCAGCTATAAAAAGAAATTAAGTGCTGATATATGCTACAACACAGACGAACATCAAAACCGTTATACTAAGTGAAAGAAGCCAGACATAAAAGGTCATATATTGTATGACTCCATTTACTGAAATATCCAGTAGAGGGAAACTTGCAGAAACAGAAAGCAGACTGGTGGTTACCAGAGACTAGGGGAGGGGAGACTGAGGAGAGACTGCTTGATGGGTATGCAGTATCCTTCAGGGTTGATGCAACACTTCTGGAACTAGATACAGTGATGACTATATAACACTGTGAATGTACTAAGTACCTCTGAACTGTATACTTTAAAAGGGTTAATTTTATGTTATGTGAATTTCATCACAAAAAAAAAAAATCCAAGTCATGACAACTCTGTAGCAGGGATTAACTGCTGTACCAATTGTGCAGCTTCAGAAACAGCTCAGAGAAATTAAATGACTTGACCAAATCCACAGAGGGAGTAAGCAGAGATAGAGATTCAGAGCCAGATTTGTTCACCAGATTTGTGCTTTTTCTTCTTTATGTTCATAGAATGTAGGACCTTGATAGCCCCTCTTCCCAACAATTAAAATTTTATGCAGAGCTGTCCATAATCCAACTTATCAACAACTCCTACCTGATACAACTAACACTTCTGTACTCTTAACAAACGTTATACAGTTTCCCTATTTTAATTATAAATTAGGAGAAAAAATCATAACATGGAAATATTATAAATATACCATCAGTATTGGCTTGATCGTAACTAATACCATTCAGCAGATCCACATTTCAGGCATCAAAAAGTCCAGCTGTCAAGAAGTTTAATAATATACTTGGGGCTATTTCACAATTGAAATGATTAGCCAGTAGAGTATGAAAGGATCATGTGTTCTCAGATTTACTGCCCAATCAAAAATGTAATCATGTAAAAATTGCATATAATTCTACTTAATCTTACTTAAATGGTAAGATTTCAGGTATCAAGTAACACGATGAAGGTGCCAAATATCCCTCCTTTTTCAGGAGCTTTTTCTACTTCATCAGGTTAGATGCCCTAACACGAATTTAGCCATCACTGCTGCTGTGTTGTTTCCTGTGCTCCCAAATTACAGTAACATCACATAACAATACACTGAAGTCTAACTTACTGGATCATAATAATATTATGGGCTGGCAGACAAATGACGAATGTCAGATAACTTTAAAAAGACTTCCATAAAATACAACCTTTGAATAGTGACAGAGGTAAAAAAGATTACCCAACTAAACTCTGTTTAAAGTATTATCAACTTAATAAGAAATTAGATAACCATCTCAAGAAACCTAGGGTGTACTGACTAGTAAGATACAATAAAACATCAGGTTTGTATCTAAGCTAAATGGCTGACTTAGTTTGTGGTAGTTCTGTACCACCCACTAATCAGGTACAATACTCTGATTTCCTGTCATTCCATCTTAGTTATAGATGAGTTTCACTGTTTTCATCAAATGTGAGGGAGCTTCTAATGATGAGATCCTTGTACTGAGGACTCGTGTGGGATATGCAGGTAGGTTATGATGGCAATTTACTATAAAGATATGAAGATAACCAAAGTAAGCAGAAGAGTCACTTCTACCACACACTAGGGCACCCTTCATAAATGAAGATATCTTCATTTATCTAACATGACCCATCCACACCCATAGAACAGTCTCATAACAAACTTCCTTCTCCTCAGTCCCAATACTCTTTAGCCAATGCTAAAGAAGAACACACACATACTCCACAGCTAATAATCATGACATCTTACTAATTAAGTCGTATAAAAATCCTTACCAGCAATCCAACATTGTCATTTAAGGTTTGAACTAGTAAGAATCCCTGTGTAAACCTCAACCACAGATTAGTCATAGGACAACAACTGCAGAGGTTGCCTTTTAGCTGATAGCGATGTCCTCAGACCCTGTAGAAAAGTTTTAAGGGCCTGGGGTTGCTGCAGAATCTGGGTGGAAGATGGATGTATATTTCAGGAATTCACCCTAAACAGCTGTCATAGTGGATTTGAACATAAAGAGTAAATGCTGGCCTCTGGCCAATCCTTAATATCCAGCAACCTCAAGATAAGGTGTTTAGAAACCTTAAGTCTTTTTAAAATATTTCAGAATAAACAGACTACATCCAAAGTAAGTGTGGTCTCACTAAGACTCCTATGACGCTCTCAGAAGATGGCATGTGAGCCTGAAGTCCCTTTGTAAACCAATAATCTCAAGAAACAAGATGGAGGGATAATTAACCTCTTTGTGACATTTAGAAAAAATGAAACGGGAGGTTAGATCCATTCTAAGAGACAGTTCACTGGCAATCTGCAGCTACTTCAATCTGTTTGGTATTATGTGACATCTCTTTCTCTCTCTCCCTCTCTCAAATATATATAAAGGGAGAGAGAAAAAATGGAATCAAATAACACTTTCTGTATTACATTACCTTCTGGAAATATTTAAAGCATATAGCAGGGACTCAAACTTTTTCCAGTGAATAAAGAAGGGATACAGAAGGTAAGCAATACTCAGCAGCTCATACATGTAAAACATTTTTAAATGGAAAAAGTACCCTGAATCTCAAAGGTAGCAAAGTAAACTGAAGATGCTCTACACTATTTTTCCCCCTTAACTGAGGTACAGGGGATTGAACCCAGGACTTTGTGCATGCCAAGCATGCACTCTACCGCTGAGCTTTTCCCGCCACCACATATACACTATTGACACATTTTTCAAATACACATACAGATAACCTTTTTAAGATAATCATCCACATTTACAGATACTTATCTTTCCACTGGAAAGATCTGTATATAACAAATGGTTCCAACACACTGAATACATTTCATACTTAAGAACTTAAAATCCCATTTTCCTCATCAACTCAACAGTCTAATAAAAGATTTTCAAAAGTAGTTTCATTGCTGAGTTGAAGTATACTTTACTGTGCTTGCTAGATGTCTTGATACATAAATATAAGTAGGCAGAAGCTAAGAGAGAGCTATGAAAACTGAATAAATCATTTCCTTTTTAATCATTGCCAGTGTAAGTATCCTTCAAACAGTACAGAAAAAGTCAGAAGAGGAAACAGCAGCCCTCAAACATAAGGTGAAGTGCTCTTCAGGTGAACACATAATAAAACCACCACTTAAAAGTAACCAAACTACCACAAAAAACTAAACATAGGACTACCATATGATCCAAAAATCTCACTTCTGGTTATACACCCAGAAGAACTGAAAGCAAGGATTCAAACAGATATTTGTACACCAATGTTCACAGCAGCATTATTCACAACAGCCAAAAGGTTGAAACAACCCATGTCCATGACAGATGAATGGATAAACAAAATGTGGCATATGCATACAATAGAACATTATCATTCCTAGAAAGTAATAAAATTCTGACACAAGCTAAAACATTGACGAACCTTGAAGATACTGTGCTAAATGAAATAAGCCAGACACAAATGGACAAACACTATATGATTCCACTTACATGCAGTACCTAAAATAGTCATATTCCTAAAGACAGAAAATGGAATAGTGGCTGCCAGGGGCTGGGATAAGACAGGAATGGGGAGTTATTGTTTAATAGGTACAGAATTTCAGTTTGGGAAGATGAAAATGTTCTGGAGATGGATGGTGGTAGTGGCTGCACAGCCATGTGACTGCACTTAATGCCACTGAACTGTAGATATAAAAAGTGATTTAAATTTAAATTTTGTGTTATTTACAATTTTTTTTTAAGTAACCAAGCAAGAATGATAGTCAAACCTTTATGGCAAAAACATACCAAGAAAAGTGTTAAGAGTCTACAATAGGCATGCTTCACTGTCACCCCCCAGAGCCTAGATGACTTACCTAAAAGTCAAGGCTTCGGAATAGAAGGAACGGATACGCCACTTTCATGCTGCCACAGGTATATATATATTATATTATCAGTATATAATGTGAATATATATTAGTAGGTGAATTATATTCTACAGTAGATCATTTGCTAAATAATGAATGGGCTCCCCTTCCCAACAATTAAATCAGAAACATATAAGCTTTACCTTCCAGTCTCCACTGTGAGCAGCAAGACTGCAATAATCAGCTTTACTTCTAACAAAGAAGCACAGTGGATCCTAAAGAGTGACTTTAAGTTTCCAGTTTTAATATGGTGGCTCTATAATAGAAACTGTAAGCAGCAAAATAATAATAATAAAATAATAATAATACATGCAAACTTCCTTCACCATCATTATGAAGTTTCTTAACCTTTCTGAGACATCTAAAATATGAGGATAATGCTTACAAATTCTTTATAAGGGTTGTTTGACGATCTAATAAAGTAATACATATAAAACACAGAGTTCAGTCCCGAGTAAACACAAATACTTAACAAATAAAAATTTCCTCCCCTCCTGCCATTCACTAGTATCTACAGCCTTTGCTACTCCTGGATCCGCCTCCAGGGACTAGACTGATGTTTAGGCCAGTAACCTCTGGCTCCTCCCTGAGGCCCCAGCTGTTTCTCTCAGTTCTAGCTGTTTTACTCCTGGTTTCTAGGCGGATGCTGTCTATATTTAAAGACAAGTATCAACTGCGGACTCAACAGGTGCTTGGAGGGCACTTGGGCACTCAGGACTTCTCGATTGTTTTCCAGAGTTAATTGGTTTTGGCTCCACAACTGGCTGTCTTGACTTCTACAGGAAGAGTGCCACGTATGCATAGTACTTCAGCAGTACACTAGACTAAACAGAAAATCAAGCATGCTCACAGGACAAACCTTTAACAAGACGTTTTTGCCTATTATCTGGACCCCAGAAGATCTGTTAAATCACAGAAGCAATAAACCTTCAATAAACTCTACAGATGTAGCCCCAGTAAACCCAATATGCATCTAAACGACTATATCAGACCCAAGTTTCAACCAATTCCTGCTTCTAGCACTACAACCAAGACTGGGAGGAAGAGAGCGCAGGAACATCAGGCAGAGAAGATTTAAAGAAGGCATCTAACAGAGCTAGATCTGAATTCTGCTTTATTTACTAGCTTTAGTAAGTTGTTTAACCTCTTACTTTACAAAAAAGGAAGTTAACTGTGAGGATTAAATTAACCGAGATAATACATGCAAAATAATCTTAGCACCTTGCCTAGCCTACTCTAAGACGTCAATAAACAGCCTCATTATTACTAATGAGGAAACTGCACTCACCTCCTGCTTTGTTCAGTTTTTTTAACATAGAAAAGTGACAACTTAGATCATTATTTTTGGACCTTTATTAAGTAGTCTAATGCTACTATTCAAGACATAGCTGAGAGATATAAACCTTCTGAAAAATTCCCAGAAATCTTAGATGAGTCAGCAAAACTTAGTGCCCAATAAATAAAAAGCTTTAATATGGACTATTTATGAACACATAATGGTAACAACAATTTCAAAATCAGCAATCTTGTATCTAAAACCATTCAGAATCTGGTCTGGAAATCCAAGTATCAAGGAAATGCAAAGATCATAACTCCAGAAATACTTTCCCACGATATTTTTAAATCACCTTAATTCAAACTGGAAGGTACAAAGCAGCCTGATAATTTGAAATCAGTATCAAGAATTTCTTGAGGCAAAATCCAAACTCTTTCCCACAAGCAGAAAACCAGTAACAGATGGTACATGATAATTTCTCAGTGAGAAACTGTAATTCTAACAAAGTACAGATAACTTTGATTTTTATCAAGGTTGTTCATCACCTTTTGGTCTAAATGAAAACAAACTCTTGGTTCTCCCCCAAACATCCTAAACTCTGCATTATCACTGAGGTCAGTGATACTCAAAGCAAGATGCCTACTTTCAGTGATCTGTCCTCTCCTGGTTCATTAACCACAGGTAAATTACATACAGAGGGGAAATATATATTACAGGCAGGTTTTATCAATGAAATGGACTACAAATGATAACCAAATTACTAAAAGAGCGGCTTGCACTACTTGGCAGAGGAACATGCCAGAGAAAGATTCACCTTATAAAAGAACCCAGTCATACTGGATGAATTAGGAGAAAGATGCCACTCCAATCAACCTACCCTATACTCTGTAACTGGATTTACCCTTCTGCTTTAATTCAAGCCCAAACCACGTCTATTTTATTTCTCTGCCCCTCTCTGCTTTATTTTCCGTTGTTTCCTGCTCCCCTCATTCCACGAATGTCCTTCTACCTCTTATTTTCAAATCCCACTTTGTCTCCAAATCCTAGGGACTTCGGACACCCACGCAGATGACCTTAACGCATCCGCGCACAATTCCCAATTCACTGTACTTCTCATACCAAATGATCCATTCTTTCATTCCTTTCGATCTCTCGTTGTTTCTTAAAATCCAGTACCCTACACACGCTCACACCAGAGTTCCCCCTCACTCCATTGTTTCCCGGCCTATGCCTCAGGAAATCCCCCAACTCGGACCCGTGTGCTTCGGGCTGCCCCACTGACCCCAGAAACCTTTCACCATCTGGCACTCCAAGTCCCAAAGGGCTCAAGTCCCCCTCCCCCTCGGTACCCCAACCCCCAACAACTGCCCCCTCCCCCTGTGCCCTCTCTCAGTCCCGCTCTCTGCACCTCAGTGATCCCCCTTCACCCCCTACAAACCCCTCCACTCAGCACCCTCAGCCTCACCTACCCCAGGCCCCCGCAGTCGCCGCGTCCCCCTAGTTCCGGCTCGGCGTCCGGGACGCTCCGGGGTCTGAGAAGAGGAAAGGAGCTCCTCCGCGCCTCCTCCTCCTCTTCTAGAGCCGCCGCCGTCACGCTCCTCCCCCAGCTCTCCCGGAGCCGGACGCCGCCCCGCCCCCACCAATCCTTTCCCTGCTTCCCCCTTCGGCCGGGCGGCGGACTGTGAATCGCAGCCGAGGCTGGGGGCCGGAGTGCCAACGGATCCACACCAACCTCTCCGGTGCTAGAGCTCTTTGCCCCGCCCCGGAGCCCGCTCGGGCGCGTGCGCGCCGGCCTGCCAGCGCACAGGGCGCGTGCTCGCGCCGGCGCGAACCCGGCGCGCTGAGCTCGAAGCCGTTGTAGCCAACCCGCGCGCGAGCGCGGCCCAGGCGCGAGGCGGCCCGCGAGCCCGGGGCCTGCGTGCGGAGAGGCGCGGGGCGGCAGCCAGCCTCCAGTACGTCGGGTTACCGCCCCTCTCGTGACCGGATCTCGCGGTCTCACACCGCCCGGCGGGTCGTGGGCCTGAGTTTAGGGAGCTCGGCCGTAGCCGGGGATTGGGAAGAACCAGGAAGAGACGGGATTGGAAGAGTGGGTCGGGAACAAACTAGATATGAGTGGGGACGAGCGGGAAACGAGGTCGCACGCACGTGCAGAACGGCCCGCGCCAAGAAAGAGCTGGGCGGCGTGGGGGTGGGAGGATAGCGCTGACTGGGAATTGAGGGCCCGAGCTGGAACTGCCGGAAAGAGCCGAAACTCCCCCGGAGGTTGCCGAAGGCGGCCGCCTCGAGGGAAGCGTTGCAAGGGGCTTTTCTCTCTAGGTCTAAGCCGGGACTCGGTCTCCCAGGCCGCTCGCCTTTCAGCGCTACAACTCCGCCCCGACGTATTTCCAGCACTTTCCCCATTGCCTTCTTCCCGACCCAAGTTTTACTGCAAAAGGCCATTTCAGAGCCACCGGCTGAAGGAAACGTCCGGACTCCGCAGCCACTCAGCCTCCTGGGAATCTATCGGGGTTGCTGCGTGGTGTTGGGGGGAGGTTGCGCCTTCCGGACCTGGCGCAGGATAACCTCAGCAGTGAGTTGAGGATTCTCTGCCACGTCCGCTGGACATACTGCCCAAGTCCATTTCTGTGGCATCCATCTATGCTGCTGGCACAGATGGGGTCAGGCACATTGCCCGTCGTATGTTTCTGTCAAATACTCTAATGTCTTCATGGTCAGATTCCCAAGCACCCCAGGATAAGAACGATCTCTAATATGTGTACATCTTTCTAGCAAGTGTCCTCCGTGTGTGAAGCACCCACCCCACAGCCAACAGATCAGCCACCTATTAGGAGCGACTAGAGGCTGGATGTTTAGACAATCAGCATTGGAAAGGTTAATCAGAATCTATCCCCACGTTATTTTTTGAGGCCAAAGCGTAAGGGGCACTGGACACCAACGACAAGCCCGAGAGTGTGTGTGAGTGTGTACAGACACCACAGGCACAATGTAGTTTGGTTTCCACATGTTTGTTATTGCTGTTGCAGTACATGTAGTGGGGTCCTGTAGTAGATCTCTACGAAGTTATTTGGTCCATTGGTTTCTAAATTTGCAGGGGGTGGAAGAGTCAAAAATCCTCTGGAGCCCACTGGCCCCTGGTTAATAATTCCTAATCTGATCCAACCATATTTACAGATCTAAAGAAACAGAAGATGAGGTCATCCAACTAGTTAGGGCACTACACCATGTGTTGCTTATTATTGAATCTTCTTTCATTTACTAAATTGGCCACTCAGTGAGTGGTAGGCATTGTTCTAGGCATGGGTCACTTACAAAGAAGAACAAAACAAGATCATTATCCTCCAGGAAAGTATCCAGTTGTACTGGAGGATAAAAGCTATTAAATAATTAACTATAACATGTGATCAGTGCTGGAACAGAAAACTGCAAAGTGGTATAGGAACAAAGAGGAATGAGTGACTAATTCTTCCACAATTCCCCTTTCTTCCCATACAGCATGGGATGGGATGATATGACCCTGGTTAGTAGGAAACGTCTTACTGAAGAATAGGACCTGAACCAACAGGATCCAAGATCTTATTCTAGAAGGACTGATTTCACCTACCCATAGTCACTTGGGAAACACCTTCATTGTAGTACCTGATGCTGCTGCAAAACCAATGTAGTTTCTTTGGGAGGAAAATTAAATCCTCACTCCTGGAAACCTTACAGCCTGTTAGGAAAGACATGATTCCTTTCCTGAGAACCCCTGGTCTAATGAGAGAGAGTTTTTATAGGTGGATATCGCACTCATGGAGAAGGGAGAAGGATTAAGGAACATGCTTAGGCCCAATCTATGACAGCTGTCGAAACATCACTGGAAATCGAATGAGAGGAAAAATATCTAGCTGATCTCCTCTAAGTGAGAGTCCTGAGTATGGTTGAGAATATTTTGCAAAGTCCCTGGGGTGACAGAAGGGGTAGACTCTTCACAGGGATTTTACTCAAAAAATAATGGCCCTCCAAGGAGGGCAGGTCATATAGAGTGTATGTTTTGTTGAGTGGGATTTCTAAGAGGGCTACTGCAGCTCATGACCCACCTTGGCCCTTTTCTCCATGCAGCACTTTCTTAAAGGACATTGAACAAATGTTTCAAAAGTACCTTTTGGACCTGGGTTATTAATTTTATCACTGTTCTTTATATTACATATGCATTTTCCATTTTATATGCTGTACTTTACAATAAAAGAAAGTGATCATTGCCTGCTTTGAATTAGTGGCAAATTCTTTAAAATCTGCCTACAAATTATATTGGAGGAAAAGAAATCCTGTAATAAATTCAACATATAATACTTGTGGCTCACTCAGAAGAAAACACAAAAACAACCAAATTTCTGAAATGATTAGAGTAACTGCTAAGGACTACAACAGAAGATCATTTAGAAATAACTCATATGTCTCAGTTCAGCCTTAAGGGAATTTACCCCAGGTTACCTAATGAGTGAGGCAAAATTGGAATTAAAGATAAATCATGACAGGAAACTTCACCTTGGCAGATATAGTCATGTTAATACATGACCTAATTTAATATATTTCCAAGTAGATCCTTGAGATCAGAACTTTTCTCATATTTTTGTTTGAGTTGATATTTTGTATCCGAAATGATTGATTGCCAATTTCATGTTTTCCTTAGGAAGAAAAAAGACTGAAGTTAAGATCTCTTTTAACTAAAGCTGAAGTCACAACAGGAATGACGACCAGCAGAGAACATCACATAAGGGTGAACATTTACCTTTGCTTAGACTACCTCTGATACCTAAGGATATTCATGTTGGCAGTCCACACTGTTTGTCTTAGAAAATTAGTTTCATGGGATGCTGAATAGATGTTATCTGAAAAAACTGCTCCAGGTCCAAGTAAGTTTGAGAAATTCAGGTGAAATCAAGATAAATTGGTTTCTTTACTTCCCAGAGCATTTAATATGGTAATGTGCTTTGTTAATTGAAGGGAGATGCTAGGAAAACTGGACAGCTACATGTAAAAGAATGAAATTAGAACATTTTCTAATACCATATACAAAAGCAAACTCAAATTAACGACCTAAATGTAAGACTGGATACTATAAAACTCCTAGAGGAAAACGTAGGCAGAACAGCCTTTGACATAAATTGCAGCAATAGTTTTTTTGGATCCATCTCCTAAAGCAAATGAAATAAAAGCAAAAATAAACAGATGAGACCTAATTAAACTTGAAAGCTTTTGCACAGCAAAGGAAACCATCAACAAAATGAAAAGATAAACCTATGAAATTGGAGAAAATACTTGCAAATGACATGACTGATAAGGGGTTAATATCCAACCTATATAAACAGCTCATACAACTCAACATCAAAAAAACAAACAACACAGTTCTGAAATGGGCAGAAGATGGGTGTGCTCAGAGCAGGGGGCCTGAAGAAATGGATCCTCTGTTTACAACACAGCCAACAGGAATCCGGGTTCACTGTGACAACAGGCACAACACTTGGGGCCCTCCTATGAACACATACCCTACAGGTATTCCCCTGCACCTCCACATGGCTGCTGGGCAGGACCCGTGGGACAGGGCTCAATATTGGAAGAAAAGCCACAGTATTTAGTAGGGGAATTTGCCACCTAGAGCCTGTCCAGTCCATGCATGGGTGGGCCATGAGTGGTTCTATAGACATGAAGGCTTTGAACCTCTTTTCAAGGGAAAAAAGAGATTCCATATGCCATTCTGGAGTAGAGGAGTTTTTAAGAGCAGTGAAAATACTTTGTTTGACATTATAATGATGGAGATCTATACTTTTGTCCAAATAGGTGAACTGTGGACTTTGGTGATTATGGTATGTCAAAATATGTTCATCCTTAGTTTAAAAAATATATATAAATAAAAATAATGACTGGTTAATAAAAATAATGACTATGCGTATGTGTGGAGAGGGAGTATATTGGAAATTTCTGTACCTGTCAATTTTGTTGTAAACCTAAAACTGCTATTTAAAAAAATGGGCAGAAGAACTGAATAGATGTTTTTTGGAAAAGGAAATGCAGATGGCCAACAGGCACATAAAAAAGATGCTCAATATTGCTAATGTTCAGGAAAATGCTAATCAAAACCACAATAAGATATCACTTCACACCTGTGAGAGTGGCTATCATCAAAAAGACCACAAATAACAAATGCTGGAGAGGATGTGGAGAAAAGGGAATCCTCCTACACTGTTGGTAGGAATGTAAATTGGTGCAGCCACTGTGCAAAACAGTATGGAGGTTTCTCAAAAAACTAAAAATAGAGCTACCGTATGACCCAGTAATTCTACTCCTGGGACTATATCCAAAAACACTAATTCAAAAAGATATACACACCCCAATGTTCATAGCAGCATTAGCTACAATTGCCAAGATATAGAAGCAATGTAAGTGTCCATCAACAGATGAATGGATAAAGAAGATGCGGTAAACACACACACACACACACACACACACACACACACACACACACACACACACACACAGGAATACTATTCAGCCATAAAAAAGAATTAAATTCTGCCATTTGCAGCAACATGGGTGGAATTTGAGGGTATTATGCTAAGTGAAATAAATCAGAGAAAGACAAATACTGTATAATATCACTTATATGTGGAATCTAAAAAATACAACAAACTAGTAAATGTAACAAAAAAGAAGCAGACTCACAGATACAGAGAACAAACTAGTGATCACCAGTAGGGAGAGGGAAGAGGGGAGGGGCAATATCAGAGAAAGGGGGTTAAGAGATAAAAACTATAAGGTATAAAATAAGCTACAAGGATATATTGTACAACATGGGGAATATAGCCAATGTTTTATAGTAACTATAAATGAAGTATAGCCTTTAAAAATTGGGAACCATTATATTTTACACCTGTAACTTATATAAGATTGTACAGCAACTATACTTCAATTAAAAAAATATTAGGGATAAATTTGGGAGTTTGAGATTTGTAAATGTTACCCACTGTATATAAAAATAGATTCAAAAACAAATTTCTTCTGTATAGCATAGGGAACTATATTCAATAAACTTTAATGAAAAAGAATATGAAAACAAATATATATGTATATGCATGACTGGGACATTGTGCTGTACACCAGAAAATCGACACATTATAACTGACTATACTTCAATTAAAAAAAAAACTCTTCTTCTGAGTATAAAAATAATCCATGTCCATTATAAAATATTAGGGAAAATAAATGAATTTCACATTACATAAAAAATCACAAATAAAAAAAATACTGAAGGGAATGCACTATATAGTATGCAGCTTTCCCTCAAGGAAACTTTTTTCTCCCAAGAGACTTCCTTGCAGGATTACTGTTCACTTGAACATCTACTCTATAAAGTCCTATTGAATGGGGTTTGATTAAGTTGGCATTTCTCACTTCACAGATAACAAAACTAAGGTCCAAAAACATGGGTAACATACCCAAATTCAGTTGTGTATCGGATGTTTGGAGCTGAAAAAAGCCTTAAATTATCAAAGGTTGAATTGTTACATCATAAAATTAGTGGCAATGTCAGAACCAAAATTGAGAAACACTCAGTTTGGTAAGAATGCCTTGCAGGTTCATTAAACTTGGAATTGATTTTTAGTGAATTTGTTTCTTAGTGTAAGATATTTAACTAATACTGCTTTACTGTAAGTTCATTCATAGAATTTCAGCATACTCTTTCATTTATACAGCCTGTCACTATTTGTTAAAAAGTGATAATGCCACCCTCTATAAAATGTTTTATGATTTATAAAGTGCTCTCAACACATTATCTCATTTAAATGTCTCAACATCCCTGTGACATCATTATCCCCATGTAACAAATGGGGAAACTGAGGCTCCAAATTGTTAAATAACAATTTAACATATTTAGCAAATGTCCTGTTATTTGCACTGGGAGAAACGAAGACAGTCCTTGCTGTCAGGGAGCTTTGATATAGTTAAGGAGACAAAGCTTAACAAACACAAGCTAGAGAATGACGTAAGAAAATGCTTGATAGAATGGTACAAACTAGACAAGAATGCTGAAGGAATTCAAGGAAGAACGATTACTAAAAATGGAATTAATCAGTGAAGGCATCATTTAGGGATAAACCTTAAGCTGGATTGTAAAAGAAGTGTAAAGATTTGAATTAGCAGCAAGGAAAAAGAATTATAGGAAAGACTGACATCAGCAAAGGCATGAACGTGAGACCAAGAAACACACTGATGGAAAAGAATTAGAGTTTGAAGGAAGATGGGTCTGAAATGATCAGTCTTTTGGCTGCGCAGGAAAAGTCAACTGCTAAGGGACAAAGAGTTCCCATCACTGAATATAAAATAATATGGTACCACTTGCCTGGATTGAACAAGTGCTTTCCCACCCAAGTTACACAGAAAAGCAGTAAGCTTACACTCTCTGTTGTGGCCCCAGGCCTGAAGAAGAGAAACTAGCAAGAGAAGCTAAGTCCAAACTGGTGGTTATGGGTAGGAAGGCATGGGGGGGGGGAGTAACATGAGCCTCACTGGCCCTCAGATATTGACTGAGAAATATATGAATAGAAGACATTTATATTTCCTCTATACCCTTTGAATTTCTTTCCTGATACTAATTCATCTGCAAGGTGCCTGACCTACTGATGGTAGGAAAATGCCCTTTTAAGTGATGCTTGTGAAGCCAGACTCTCATGATAACTCAGTCACTGCCAAGCGGAGGATGTCCCCCACAACAATTCTTAGGCCCAGAAATGGAACTAAGGGCTGGCACAGAAGGGGTTAAAATCATTCCCCTCCAACTCTCCCACACAGGGCACTGCTCTCTTCTGTTGAAACTTATCAGTGAGGTTTAAATCTAGAAAATCCAAGGTCTTCCTGAAAGTTATAATAGTTTGCAAGTAAGCAGATGGATGAGAGGTGGGGAGAAAAAAGAGAATTGTGAAGAAAAGGAAAATGAAGAAAGCAACAAATTATTGAAATAAAACCTCACTTAGCTGGAATCCCAGATAAAGTTTTCTGCATTTGTTCTTCAAAAGCCACCCTAGCAAAACAAACAAACAAACAAAACCGGTTCATTGAACAAGTTTCAAATCCTTGCCGTTACTAAGAGAAGGAGATGGCAAAGAACATGAAGAGAAACAAAAAAATCAGCTTCTCAGGGTGTAAACTTCAAAAACCGAAGCAGTGGCATGAAATTTGTGTTTAAGCAAAGCTCTAATATGAGCTAGATTTCCCCAGAGTTTCTGAGGCGATCAAATAACCTCTAGAAAACATACTTCATTTGAAGTTTGCCCTGAATAACACCCAAATCCAACTTCACAGTTGCTCTCACCTTCCCAGCAAAAGGAGGGGATAAACTCTAGTAATGAATCTGCTACGGAGGTGCCACTACCAGATTCCAAAAAAATGAAGGGACATATTTTACCCTGTGACAGCCTTAAGGCGCCATCTGCAGTTCTTAGTTAAGACTGCAGTAAACCCAGACTTGCTGCTAGCTTATTAGGACCACCCACCATTAAAAACAAAACAAAACAAAGAAATACTAAATTCAGGCTAAGGAGTCCTCAAAAGCCTCCTGGGTCCTAAAGTAGATGCAACAGCTTGAAGACACAGTGCCTAGAAAAAGACCTAAGGGTCTTAGTTGGCTATAAGCTCAATGAGCAACCAAAAAAAAAAAAAAAAAGCTAATAAATTCTTAGACTGCTTGATTTAAAGGATGATATACTGTCCAGACCTTGAGAACTTAATAGCTCCACAGTACCTTGTTCTGTCTGAACTCATCTGAGAACTGCATTTAGTTCTGGGCACCACAATTTAAGAGCAATATTGACAAGAGTCATAAAAATGTTCATAGCCTTTGACCCAATAATCCCACCCAGGGGAATTTATTCTGATATAATTCAAGAGAACAGATGAATTAGAAGCATGAAAATATCGATGCAGCATTCTTTACAACAACAAATATACATATCTATTAATAGCTTAAATGTCTCCAGAGAAGGGAATATTACACAGCATTAAAATATAATTCCGTGTTATTTGAAAAAAATGAAAAATATATAATAATAATGCAGGCTACAACATGGATAAATCCTGAAACATTATGCTAAGTGAAAGAAGCCAGACGCAAAAGGAGATATTGTCTGATTCCATTTATAGAAAATGTCCTAGATAGGTAAACCTATAAAGATAGAAAGTAGATTAGTAGTTACTGGGGGCTGGGAGGAGGGGAGAATGGAGAATAATTGCTAATAGGTAAGGGGTTTCTTTTTGGGGTGGTGAAAATATTCTGGAATTCGTATTTATGGTTGTACAATCTCATGAATATACTAAAAACCACTAACCTGTATTCTTTAAAAGGCGGAATTTTATGGCATGTGAATTATATCTGAGTAATTGTATATATATAAAGTCTCAATGAGGGGAAAAAAGTACAAAATTAGATCCCTGATATGATTCGATCATGTAAAGTTAATTACGTACATTTACGGATGAGGACTAGAAGAGAACATGAGTAAATGGAAATAGTTTGATACAGGTGAATTTCTGATTGGTCATTACATTGTCCTTTGAGCAATTAAACATTTTATTTTCTTCCTAACAGTGTCCACAAGAGGGCAGAGAAAAGATGACAAACCAAACCATTTAACAGAAGCCTCAGCTGAAGTTAAAAGCCCAGAATCCAGTGTGGAAAGCAATCTTAAAGGTCATGTAAGTCCAACCTCTTCGCCATACAAGGAAAAGACTGAGGCCCAGAGTGGCTCATCCTAAGTCAGCAGGCTGGTCACGCAAAAGGCAGAAGCTGAACCTCATCTCCTCACTTCTCCATCCATCCTCTTTCTACCAAACTATGGTGCTTCCTTTAACAAGGTGATGTTTAATCTGGAAAAGGGAAGATTTAGAGGGATATAAGGTGAAGGGCAGGTTCTTTTCAAGAAAGGGTTTTTTGTTAGTTTTTGTTCTTTGTAGCAAGAGATGGCAGATCTAGGAATAAATTTCAGGGAAGAAAATTCCAGTCTAATAAGAGAATGACAATTAAGGATATCCCAAAGGTGGGACAGGCAGGGGATTTCTAATTCAATCAAAAACCAGAAGGGTCATCTCTGAGCAAGCTATTCTCATGATCCTGCACTGTGGGGAAGGGTATAGTTCAGTGGCAGAGTATCTGCTTAGTGTGCACGAGGTCCTGAGTTCCATTCCACATACCTCCATTAAAAAAAAAAAAAGCAAAAAACCCAAGAGAGTCTAGAGAAGGGAGGACCACTTGTAACCTACCCCCATCACAACACAATCTTCCTATTTACTTCTTTCTAACCATCATTTGTAAGCATTCACACAGGAAAACAAGAGGAATTTTTTAAAATACAAAATACACTAATTTACTCTAGGAAAATTTAGCCTTACAGATAGAGAGTTCATTCTGTACAGGTGACTCACTAGACACTCAAGCCCTATTTCTTTACATAGGCTGAAAAGGGGAAAGGGAACTACTAGCTACATTTGCTCACTCTACTTATGCCAGCTTCTTTATCACAGCAACCCTTTAAAAGTACATACTATTATCCCAACTTTAGAGGAAACTAAGGCTCTAAGTGGCTAAAGAAACCCAAGATCACAGAGCTAGAAAATCATGGAACCAGATTCAAGCCCTAATCCTAATCCTTCTGACTCTAGAACTCATGCTTAAAGTCAAAAGACAAGCCATAGACTGGGGGGAAATATCTACAACACATGTGGCAAACTGCTAAGGTTCCTAACAAGAAAGGATACCAAGAAAATAGATTTCACCAAGACAAGTAGGAACACGATGAAAAAAAAATAGGTAGATGACACGATCAGACAATTCACTGAAGAGGAAATTCAAGTGCCCAATAAACATTTGAAAAGATGCTAACTTCACTAGGAGTCAGGGAAAGGCAAATTAAAGTCATCAGATACTATTTCTTTTGTGTATGTGTGATTTAGATAGTGTCTTTTTTTAAATTTTATTTTACTGGGTTATAGTCAGTTTACAATGTGTCAATTTCCAGTGTAGAGCACAGTTTTTCAGTCATACATGGATATACATATATTTATTGTCACATTCTTTTTCACCATGGGCTACCACAAGATCTTGTATATATTTCCCAGTATAAACTTGTTTATCTATTCTATATATACCTGTCAGTATTTACAGATTTCAAACTCCCAATCTGTCCGTTCCCAGCCCCCTCCCCCGGGCAACCACAAGTTGGTATTCTGTGTCTATGAGTCATCAGGTACTTTTTCTTACCCATCACTGTGGGAAAAATTTAAAAGAGTGATAACAGTCTATACCAGTTACAAAGAAAGGGCCACTTGTACTGCTGGTGGAAGTGTAGAATGTTATAATCTTCTCAAAAAGTACCCTGATACAATATCAATAAAAATTTAAAACATACATTCTGTTTGAGCTGACATTATGATTTATTGGAATCTAGCATCAAAAAAATTAAAAAACACCAGCACATATATTTAAAGGTATTTATTGTAGCATGGCTCATATTGGAAAAATAGAGGCTGCTCATCAACAGTTCCCATTTGAACAAACTAAAATATTGCATATTTTGTACAAAAACTCCTAAGAAAATTTGAGAACAGTAAAATAATTTTCCAAATCAAGTAAAACCCCAATCACTTTTTGTCTCTTTTTCCTTATAGACTGTTATTTACTATATTTACATTTTGCAGATGTACTACTACATGTCATATTAACAAGTTATTAATTAATAGCTATGAAAATATCTCATTAAAATTCCACATTATAATCTGACAAATTATAAATGCTTTTCAAAGGCAATGTATATCAATTTCTGTCAACTTTAGAAAGGTGAGAAAGTTAATTTGGTCTTGAAATCAAGGTACATAAATTCATTGACAATTTTTTTAATATATGGATGCAAAGAAAAAACATCTACAAATTTCATTCCTATCAACTGATCAGACCATTTTTTTAATTAGTAGGGAACACTAGCCAAAATAATCCTACTTGTTTAAAATATATATACCACTCAGAGTTAACTTCCAGAAAAAAAAAAGTGTAAGGGACACACCCACAAATAAAGAAGAGAATGAAAGCTGGAGTAAAGGTACATAATTCTAACATCATGTTCCTGGTCTCCAGTCTTCCTCTGCAAACTGAAGCATCCTGGGCTAGTTCTTCCACATTTGGGAATTAAATAAGGCCCCCTTGAGATGTTCAAGCTATTGGTTCCCTAGGGTTTCCCCAAAGTCCTCATAAGGGCGTATGAGATATAAAATCATGAATTTTCCCATGAGTTTCTATAAAACAATGTCGTCTGTCTCTTCTGCAACATTCTAATGCATCCTAGTTACACCACTTAGAACGCAGTTCAAAACACTGAGTGAGGTGGACTTGGTACCTGTGTTCCCCCACTGGACTGTAAGCAAAGAGGGAGCAGGATGTGTAGCTCAGAATTAAATCCCAAGGTTTGGGAAGACCTGAGAATTCAGTCAGTCCAGCACCCATGTAGGTTTTGAGGGCATTCCACAATACCCCTTCACGCAGAAGAGTCTATGATGAGGGGACTGTCGCTAATCCACAGCAGCTTCTTTCTTCTTGGGAAAAGTGTAGCTCCTAGAAAGCTCTCCTAATAAATGGAATTAAAATATTTTTTCTGAAATTTTGAAATTTAACCCCAGTCTTACCCCTTGGTAGTCCATAGAATAGATCAAATCCCTCTTGTCACAGGACAGCTTGTGAAATACTAGAATCTTATATTTCCGTTCAATCACCTCAGTACGTGGCATATTAAAAAAAATTTGATAAATAACCTTCCCCCATCACTCATCAATGGACCAGGGGTGAAATAAGGTGGTATAGTCTCTAAAAGATATTTTGTTGGTTTTATAATACGTCTTTCGTTTGACTATCTGGCTTTAAGAAAAAATAATCAGGAATATAATAGTCAAGAATTCAGAAATTCAAAAACATAAATACATTCTTTCATCACAATAGCTTTCTCACCTCTAAGGTTTTCTCATTTCTGCTGCAAATGACAGTTTCTTTAACATTGTTAGGATGCCCCAAGTAGACAAAGCTGGGCTAGGACAAGCTCCCCAGCTCTGCCAGGAAGAGTCTATCCTCAAGGGGAAGTTTCTTCTCACCTTTAGGAACCCCTGGGCTTCTTGAGCTGATTCAGGGCTTCATACGCAGCCTGGATCTCCAGGAAGTGCCTCTGAGCTTCCTCTGTCTGGTGCCGGTTGTGGTCAGGGTGCCAGATCTTCACTAGCTCTCGGTATCTGCGATGTATTTGTTCATTTGTTGCCCCCTCTGAGACACCCAAAACCTTCAGGAAACAGAAACTAACAAATTAGAGCCTCATGAGTTGTCAGGGCATCTGGGCCTCTCCCTGCTCCCTTCCTAAATCATGCTGGAATTGGCTTCCACTTACTGGTCAAAAATGCCCAGAGCCTCAGATTAGAATTCCAGCCTTTTGAAACATAGACAAGCTCTGGATCGCATGGCAAGAACCAGGATTTGCCTTTAATCACAGATACCCATTTTCCAACCTGGAACTTGGCATCTCTGATAAGATGTCCTTCTCACAAGAGAAATAAGCATATATGTTCACCAAATACGTGTACAAGAATGTTCGTAGCAGCTTTATTCAGAATAGCCCCAAACTGCGAACAACCCAAATGTTCACTAACAACAGAATAGATAGATAAATTGTGGTATATTCTTACAATGGGATACTATACAACAATGAAAACAATTTATAATCCCGTGCAACAGTATGAATAAATCTCACAAACATAATGTTCAATGAAAGTCAGACACAAAAGAGTACACACTGAATGGTTCCATTTATACGAAGCCCAAGAATAGACAAAACTAATCTATGGTGACAGAAGTCAGAAAAGAGGTACCCCTCCCAGGAAGGAATTGGAAAGGGGCATAAGGAAACCTTTTTTTTTTTTTAATGGAGATACTGGGGATTGAACCCAAGACCTCCTGCATGCTAAGCATGCTCTCTACCATTGAGCTATATGCTCCCCCCAGAAACCTTCTTACTACTGGAAATATTCTATACCTTGATCTGAGTGGTACTTACATAGGTGTATACAAAAAATTAGTGTACTTTATATATGTTGTACCTCAAGCAAAGGTAAATGATATAGACATACCTTTTTCTGCTCCCTATTAGAGCTCTGCACCTTCATTCATTGCACACAGAAGCCCAAACAGTCTAGAACATCCTTCTGGGGCCTGACCCAGCAGACATGAAAACAGTATTTCCACATAAGGGGCACCAGCTCCAATAAGGCTTAGCCTAACCCCTGGAGCCGACCCAGACAGGACTGAGAGAGGAGAAAACCTTACCTGGCGAGCCAGCTGACACTTCTCATCCTGAAAACTGTGAACAAACTCGTACAGCTTCTTCCACTCCTGGAAGTAGCTGCTGCTGAAGCCATGGCCTCCCATCAGCAGCCTCCAGACTCGGTAAGGCAGAAGGAAGACAGACTCCATCAGGCGGCCAAAGAGGGGGAAGAAGCTGAACCAACTCAAGAAGGAGCCTAGGGTCTCCGCCACATAGCTGAGGGTGGCAGCTGTGTTGTAGAGGGCGCTGTATGCTAGCGGGCCTGTGAAAGCAAGGTAAGCCAAGCCCAGGCGGTAGAGCCGCACACTGAGCGTCTCTGACCCAAGTGAAGATTTGTATCGGCGATGCTTCTGGGCTGTGATGCTGGCAGCCAAGCTGATGGGCAGGATGGCTATGGGGCGGCCATAGAAGATAGGGGAAGTAAGAAATGCCACCCCTAGAGTGTTCTTAAAGTCTGAGGTCTGGTTGCCAACAGCAGCCACCAGCAAGACCCCTAAGCCAACTGCCAGTGGGAGGCCCACAATATAGAAGCTGGCCATGAAAGAAAGGCTAATGAGAGCCACAAGGCCAAAATAGATGCCCACAATCATCTGGGCAGCAAAGCGAATGGGACTCAGAGGGGGTGTCCCCCCTCCTGAGCTCTGCCTCTGCCCCTGGGCTCTGTTGGCCTGAGCAACAAAACTTGGGAGCTTCCAGAACTCCCAGAGCCAGCCTAGCCCACCACCCCCCAGGGTAAGCATCCAGAGCAATGCATGGCTGTCCCGCCCCAGGTACAGGTGGTGGAGCCCAACAGGGCCCCCTACAGCCCAGAGGACATAGGTCATCAAGAGCCCCTTGGCCATCCTCTAGGGAAAGGGTCTCAGAACAAGTCCAGTGGCACCTGACATTACTCAGAATGCAGAAATCTGGGATCCTCTGTGAGAATCACGGCCCCAGAGTTATCCTTAGACCCTAAGACATGGAAAAAAGCAGTTGTAAGACTATATCCAGTTCCCCAGCACAGTAACCCTTTCTCCTTCCAATATTAATCAAGTCCAGATCTTCCTGAGTGTCTCTGAAATTCTGCTTCTCCCATACCCTTTGGTCTAGCACCTCATCTCTGTTTTTCACAACCACACTGACTCCAAATTTAGGGGAGAATGTTTCAAATGCTTTCAGTTGAGTAACTGAGAACCCAGCACACAGACAAAAAGGCAGAAGCTTAAATTTCAGACCTCCCCTCAGATCACCGACCTCCCGAATTAACTCATGCATTGGGGGTGGGGGGTGGGGGTGGGGTGGAGTGAATCTGGATGGATACAATGCCCTTTTAAAGTTCCTACACGTTTTTAAAGTCCTCTGTCACACAGCACCCCTGCCCCCACCCCAATTCCCACTACTGCTGCCCTCAGACACTTGGCTGAGGTTTTATCCCTCTGCAGCCTCCCATCTCCCCAGATCAGGAAATCTTCCCACAAGTCAAACTTGAAAGAGGTCCTAAATTCCCTCCAGCTCCGGAAAACTACATTTTGACTTAGACACTGGCACTCCACAATTCAACCACCAACTTTCGGCGCAGACTTGGAAATTCTCTCCAGAGCGGCCAGGTGAATTCCCAGAATATCAAACCAGATGCCAAAAAGTGCCTGCCAGTCTCTCCCCTCTACACAGAGTGCACCTCATGACCACCAGCTAGTACCCGCTAGTCCCAGTGTGAGCATCCGTACCTGGGGACCTCGGCTCCCAGACCTCATCAGATCAGTCATTTTCTTTGACCACAGAGTCAAAATGGCCCCTCTCATTCCGCTCCCACTTCCATCCAAATGGACTTTGTCTTTCTGTGTTTGCTGTGTCACGGAAGTCGGGCCGTCCTGGTCAGGCCCCTCCCCAAGGCCCTTCCTGGACCCTTAGGGATCATTTTTCAGGCTGGGGCTCCTCTCGCCAGCCCTCTCGGGTAAACTCGGTTTAAGGTTTTCCCGGCGTATTCAGTGTCCCCAGGTTCAACACGGCTGGCACAGCGCCCCACTCCAGGCCGAGAACACCTGCACTGCGGCACCACGACCACCAGGTGGCGTTGCCGTTTACGGACGGGTGGTGCCGGGCGGGTCCCCGAGACTCACCTTGTCCAGACGGCCCCGCAAAAAGCAGCCCAGGGCGGTTCCCCATAAACGCAAAAAAAAGCCCCTGATCGCCCCCTTTCCACTCCTACAAATGAGAATGTGTCTCCTTTCTCACCTCGGGCTGCACTCCTCTCTCCCTACTCCATTGCCCTTCAGAGTCACCGACAGACAGGCTGCAGAGAGGGACTCTTTCCCCGAATTTGCCTCACTGCCCTGCCTCCAGGCCTGCCAGTCAGGGGCACTACATCTAGATCCTAGATTTGAGCCTGAGACCTGAGGAGCCCCCTGATCCCTCAGGAACCCATGTCCGCTGTATCTCGCTGACTTTGGCGAGACGGAGAACCAGAAGCAAAAGGGATGGGGACGAGGGCTTCCCCAGCATGAGAATAGTCCACATCCTCCCGCCTCGATGCTGGGGTGGACCTGGGATGCAAGATGCCTTCATTTCAATGTCTTGGGCTCCAATCTTGATTCTGTTACGTGACCTTGGCAAGTCTTGCCGCTTCTTGGGCCTGTTTCTTCCTCTGCAAAGGAAAATCTCGGATCTCTACGGTCCCCCAGCCTTGATTTGGGGGTGGGCTGGGCCTGGAGGTTCTTCACCCAAGTCGCCTCCTAGCAGTCAGCAGAATGTTTCTGTTCCCTCCACATTCCCAGCCTCCTCAGTCCTTATCCTGGCCTGGGGAGGGAATGTGGCTCCCCATATTGCCCCCGGGGCACACTGGGGCTGGGAAAGGCCCCGAAGCAATGCTGGAGCCGCCAGCTGAGGGGCGGGGGCGGACCGGGACGCTGAATAATGAATGAGACTTAATTGGGCCGGCACTGTGCGGCGGCGCGCTAAGCTCGGCAAACAGCTCCGGCGGCGGCGGCCGCCGCTGGACAAACAAACTAGCTTCCCGCGCAGAGAGCCGGGTGGGGGACGCAGCTGCGGGAGGGGGAGGGAAGCGGCAGGCCGCCCGGGCCCCGGGGCCTCCGCGCGCCGCTAGCTCTGAGGCCGGAGGAACCCCGGAGTGCCGGGCTGCGCCTGCCTCCCGGAGAGCAGGGGACAGGGAGGGGGCTCAGGCCTCCATCTCAGGAAGCTGGAACTAGGGAGGGAGAGAAGGCGATTTTGCGGTGGAGTCAGTGCCCCGAGGGCGATAAGCGCGACGAAAAGATGAAGAAACAAGTGGAGGGAGGAGGAGAGAGGGAGAACTGAGGCAGGGAAAAGCTCTCCGGGGGAGGGGCTGTGGCGGGGCGGGGGCGGGAAAAGAGCCGTTACTAAGAGGAAAGGGAAGAGAGATGGAGGAACAAGCGAAGGGAGGCGCGAGGAGACGGGGGAAGAAGAATTGGAGAAGAGTCAAGGAGAAGGATGGGAGATGACCGGAATGAGAACGAGAGGGCGGCGGGGCGGGCGCGAGGCGCCCCTGCCTCCGCCTCGCCCCGCCGCGCTCCCGCCCTAACGCTCTCTCCAGCCGCCCGCACTCACTTTGTCACAATTACGGGGCCGTCACTCGGCCCGGATTGTTTTCCCCAAATTGTTGTTCTATAAACTGGCGTAGGGTGGAGGGTGGGGGGATCTGACAGGCTGAAGCAGGAGGGGAGGGTCTGAGCTGCGGTGGGGGCCTTGGTGTTGTATTTACCTTCAAGCGGGCCTGGGGCAGGCAGGTGAATCCTGAGACCCACGCAGGAATTATGGTCGCTGCCCTAGCCTCATCGTTGATAAGACTTTTTACCTTCCTGGCCCTTCTCAGCCTCGGGTACCTCAGTTTCCCCAAAAGAGAACTGAGAGGCTTAGAAGGCAGGAGCAGCGAGGCAGCTGTAGGTGGGGCCCGAACTTGCCTGCTCACCCCATTCTCTTTTGTTGTCTGCTACCCTGGTCACATGGAGAGGGGGGTCTATCCACCTCATTCTCCCCAGACCGCCCTCGGGTGCAGGCTCAACCCCGCTGGATGGCCAGACTCCCACCCCCGACAGGTCTGGGCCGCCCCTTGCCCCGCCCGCGTCCTCCAGCCCAGGTGCCGCGCCGCCCGGTGCCCAAGCCACCTTGCTGTCCCTCAATTCCGCAAACATCTGTTGCGCGCCCACTGTGAGCCAGATCCGCGCCAGCCTCCCCCCTCCACCCCCGCCTCTCCCCCGCCACCCTCCCCTTACCGGCCGGGCCGGCCTGTCGGCTTCGTGACAGCCGCCGCCGAAGCCCAGGCCCCGCGGGAGCGGCCGGAGAGGAGCCGCCGCATGGCTGGCTCCGACACCGGTCTCCCCGGCGGCTCCAGGGGCAACGGAGGGTGGCGGCCGCTGAAGCGAGACCGGAGGCGGCCCGCAGAGTTATCAGAGCTGGGCGGGGGAGAGAGGGGCCATGGGCAGGCTTGTCTCTGAATCTCTAAGGCCTGTCTGTCTCCTCATTCCATTGCCCTAGGGTTGGGCCGGGGCCGGGGCCAGGGCCGGGACCCCGCCTGGCTCTGCGCGCCTGGGACGCAGTTGGCTCCCGCGCCCCCTCCCCCAGTCCGGGTGATTTACACGCGGGCTCCGCGCAACGGCCGCTTCCCAATCAGGAATATCGACCCCGGGCGGGGCCTCCGGGCCGCATCGATCCCTCTAAGGCTCGGGATTTAAAAATGTCAAATTTGCCTTTTCCAGGCGGGTGGAGGGGGCGGGGGTGGATTTGGAGGAGGGCCGCTTGGGGGTGGGGGGGCAGACAGAGGGGCATCGACCAGATGCCTGTGCCCTGAATGAGAAGCGACCCGGCCATGGCCGGGCCCTGACACTAGCTGCTTATCCTTACGTTGCAGTCCCCTCTGGATGAGGGTAGGAAGGAAGCCCTACTCCCCCTCCCCATCTCCATGGACCGCACTGTTGCAGTGGGGTATTCCCAGAAAGAGAAGCCCCAGAGGAACAAAGAAAGACCCCCTAAACGTAGGGAGACAAATTTGGAGGAGATTCCTAAATGTGGAGGCATACAGACACAAGGAGGGATGTAGAGACACAGATACAGAGGCTCCAGGAGATACCCTATGTATAAAGAAGAGTAAGGCACATGGAAGGGGCTGAAAGACACACCAAGTGAAGAAAGAGAGTTATTTAGGGAGAGGAATTAGAATGTAATTAGCATTATCTTCCCAAAGTGTCAACTAGCAACTGGACCTGAAATCCAAAAAGTAAGGGTCCCAGAAGCCACAAACCCAGCCCCAAAAGAGGTGGGCTCTCTTGGAGGTCTGATGGCCTTCCCTTCCCTTCTGGATATCCACCTCTTCCTTTCTGTCCACCACCAGCCTGGGAAGCCAGATGGGCTGGAGATCACATCTTATATTGGAGACTGTATATGTGATGGAGACTGCGTGAGTGTGTATATGTATGTGGACTGTAGAAAACTCTGGAAGTAACTGCTTCCTTCTCTAGAACTTAGCAGCTGGGTCTACAGACTTTGGAAAAAATCCACCACTCTCAGGAAGCTTGGGAAAGGGATGATGTTTGGGTTGGAGGTGGTGAAGGGAGCAATTGTCCAGACCAGCACCCTCACAGTTAACATCTATCCCCCACACCCCCAGCAGCACACCTCAGCTGTCACTGTGCACACTGCTGTTTCCTACAGAATTGGAGACAGAGAGCTGAGAGCAAGTAGGGTGGGGTGGCACAGACATACAAGGAGAGGCGGCAGCTCATCCTCAGACACAAGCATCACACACCTCCACTGACAAAATCAGGCCGACACATCCCTACCACTGACAACACACAGTCACTGACCCCCACATGCGACCAACACGCATCAATCCCTGTCACATACACCACCTCTGTGTGCACAGACACGCACAATTCCTCCTAGGTCAGGCCAAAGTGCCTAGTCTTAAAGCCTGTCTACACCCTTTCTTGACATCTTAGACGTTAAATCGCCTTATCTGAGCAGAGGGATTAGGTCCCCGTCCCCGCTCCCCAAATTCTGCAACCAGGGCCAGCTCCAGCAACTAAAAGGCCGATCTCGAGGAAGTCAAGTACCAGGGTCGAGGCAAGGAACCAGAAGCTGACCGGGCAGTGGAGCTGTTATACGCCTCCCTTATTTCCCCTCCTGTCACTGTCTCTTTCCCGGCACGTCCACTCGCGGCCCGCCGCCCGCCTGTCAGTCGAGTAATGAATGCGCGCTCCGGGCCCCGGGCTCCCCTGGAATCGTTCATCACTGCCAGCACCGCCCACCTCTCTGCGCCTGCCGGGAGGGCTACGCGGCCCAGGCGGCAAGACCCCCTCTCCCTCCACCTCCACTACTAATTGTCAGATTGAGATGTTGATTTGTAAGCTAGGAGCTAGCGCCAAAGAATCCGCAGTAAAACCTGGGCTCCTTGAACTTCCTCTGCCTCCATTTGGGGTCGCCCAGCCTTGGAGCCTTTCTGGATTTGATGTGCATGGGTTGGATTTCACTTAAGAGATCGAGAATAGAAGCAACAGTATTATTTTATTTCAATGGGAGGCGCACCAGTCTTGAGATCCTAAGAGGGCTTATCCTGGGCTCTGTCCCACTTCTACAGACCGGAGGCTCTTGGGCTTCGTCCCTCAGACTCCCAGCAGGCGGCGCCTGGGCCACCGGTCTCCTCTCACAGCTAGTCCTGGCTTCCGCACTGGAAGCCCCCAGGCAGCCGTCCCCAGTCCGCATTCAGTGAACGATGGGGGTCATATACTGCCCTCTCTTTCCTCCCGTGACTCCGGCCTCCCGCACCTCCGGCCTTCCGCAGTCCTCCATTCTCCCGCAGGAGGCGCCCCTGTTGCAGGTCTGCTCTCGCCCTGCCCTAGGAGCCTAGGCTGCTGTCCCACCCCCACCCTCCCCCAGCCCGGGCCCCGGAGCTCCTCGGGCGGCAGGCTGAGTGACGGGCGGCCGGCGATTATGCGGAGGGGGAGCGGGGTGCGCCGCGGGCGGCAGCGCTGACCCTTCACATTTCCGATCCGCCGGGACCCTCATCCATCCGAAGCTGCTCTTTGTCTGGCCGCCTAATTGCCGGCGGACAGGATGGATGGCGGGACCGACAGCCGTGGAATCCCTAATAAAGGCCGCGGCCGCCGGGGAGGGAGAGCGGGAAGGAGGGGGAGAAAGAAGGAAGGGATGGAAAGGGGTAGGGGGAAGTACGCGGCCGCGGCCGCCGGCTCAGAGCCGCTGCACGAGGCGCACATGGGAGCCAGGCTGGCCTATGGTGCGGGACCAGGAGTCTAGGTCTGTCCCCGGGTCAGGTGGGTGTAGGGGTTCGTGAAGTCTCCCGCTTGCTGGAGAAGAAGAAAGAGCTAGGGGCAGAAAGCATCCTAGGGCCAACCTCGTTTAGCCGAGCCTTCGAAGATTACAGCCTCGCACTGCCTCTTGGGCTCCCGGCTTTCACCAGCCCAAGCCCCGCCCTCGGCTCCCTACCCCCCCCCCCCGCCTCCTCTGCTCACCTGTCGGTCTCAGCGCGGGATCCAATATCCCACCGGAGAAATGAGGGGTCTGACAGCTGTCTGTGCGGCCGCTTGCCACTTTTCATTAACTGTAGGCTGGAGCTGGAGGACGATGGGGGCGAGGGGGAGGGAAAAGAGGGTGGAGAGAGAGGCTAGGGCGAGGAGCCGCACCTGGCCAGGGGTCAAGGGCTGCGGAAGTTAATCTGCGTGATCTGGCCTGACGTTGGAAGCAATCTCTACCCATCCTCTGTGGAGCCAGGAGCCTGTTCTCAGCCTTGTGAGCTCTGGTGGCTGCCCTTTGAACCTAAGGCTGCACGGAGCTGCGATGCCAGGGGATCCGTGTGGCGGATGAATGGAAGCCCTGGGCCGGGCGGCGGACTTGCCCTCTGGCGGGTCGCTGAGGCCTGTCGACCTTCTGAGAGAGAAGGCAAAGTGCGTGCGGGCTCTTGGGCCGTGATTGCTTACCCCTCGGTGGTGGGAGGAGAGACGTCTTCGGCTTTCCTGCCTTTGGCATCTTGAGCACATTTTTTTCTGCGATTCCTTCATTTCCTTCTCCCTCCCTTTTCTCTTTTCTCTCCTCTTCCGACTGAACTAAGTGACTTCTCCTCAGCTAACTTCGGCCAAACATCCAACATCCATTAGCCAACAACTGAGCACCTGTTGGGTGTTAGGCTCCACAGCGCTGGAGGTGGGGGTTGGGGGACACGTTCGGTCAAGGTCCTGCCTGCCCTGTTGGCCTCACAAGCATAGGTCTCCCCTGAGACCCATTCAGATCTCTCTTTCCCACTCCTGTCCTGCTTCTTGCACCCTTCCACTGCTTCCGGTGTCATTTCTCTTCTCCGGGCAGTGAGAAGGAAACCAGGAAATCACAACTCTAGTTCTAGGGCTGCCATTTACAGGGTGATACAAGATAAGTCATTTTTCCTTTCTGGGTCCTCCTTCCCTCATCTGTAAAATGGAGACAATATATCCATCTCTCAGGAGTGTCTCCAGGATGCAATGAGAACTTGCTGGTAAAAGCTCTGGAGTGTGGGAGGGTATAGTTCAGTGGTAGAGCACGTGCTTAGCATGTAGGAGGTGCTAGGTTCAATCTCCTGTACCTCTGTAAACAAACAAACAAACCTAATTACTCCCCCGACCAAAAAACCCAAAACATAAAAGCTCTGAAATACAGTAAGCACATAATAATGTTATTTCCCTTTCCGTACTAGTCCCTGTGCTCTCAGGTGGGAAATTTCCTTTCTCTTTATATCAGAGGTCTGGTACCAGGCAACCCAGGTTGCATCCAGTTCTGTGTGATCTTACTTGTGGGAGCTGAAAGCCAGTGTGTAGGGGGGAGGAGGGAGGAGTGGAAAAGAACCACACTTTAAATGGCCCTTAAAAGATGAGGAAGGAGAGATTGCAAGGGGAAAAAAAGACGTTTCTATAGATCTTAATGTAACATCAGCCAGGTGGTTCCTCTCCCCTTACAGATGAGGAAACTGAGGCCCGTGAAGGTTACACTGTAAGTGACAGGGGCAGATCAGATCACACTTCTGGGATCTTTCCTCCCGTGAGTCCTCTATTGTTCGTTTCCTCCGGCCCCCTTTCTTCCCTTGAAGGGGTCCAGGTCAGTGACAAGGAGTGTGGGAGAAGGAACAAAAAGAGAAAAACTTCAAGGAGCCAGGACCTTTCTGCTAGACTTCATAAAATTTTAACAAGAAAACTTCCTCAGAGTAGAATGTACATATCATATGCAAATCATATGCTAATCACATGCTAATCTAAAGTCTGGTCCTCAGAACTCTGACACACACCTGGCTGTAAGCCCTGGGGGAAATTCTTGGGACACCCCTGGGTTCCAGGACAGGACAGGTAGGGGTGGGTTCCATTTAGAGTCAAGTTATGGAGTTAGGATTCATTTTAGGATTGGAGAGGAGTCAAGTGTATACTTTGAGATTAGGGTCAGGGCTAGTTCAGAGTTAAGGGCCGAATACAGTAAGGCAGGATTCAGACTGGGCTGTGCTTTTAAATCAGGGAGCCTAGGGGACTTAAAGGCTTTCTCTCCTCTCCCCTCCTCCCCATCAGCCTTGTCCCCACCTCCACTGCCCCTTCTGTGTCCTGCAGCACAGCTCTCTGTCTACTTCCCATTCCAAACCATACCATCCCTCTGAGGCCTCCCAGTTTGGCTGCCCAAGGAGCTCAAGGAGTGTAAATTGTCCCAGACCCCAGCCTGGGCCCCCGTATTTCCTGTTGAGCCCAGACCCCTTGGCTTCTGGCCCCAGGAGCACTGGCTGGCCTTGACCCTACCCAGGTCCCTCCTTGGCCGAATGTGACAGCTGCAGGGGAAGCAATAAGGACCTGGTGAGCTGGCAGCTTCATTCCGGAGTGTGGGGAAAGAGCAACAGAACATGAATAAATTCATGGAGCTGGCCCCTCGGCTCCCTGTGAGCCAAGCCCGCTTCCCCCACCACACACACCCGCTGCTGCCTGCAGCCCTGCTGGTCACCGAAGCTCAGAGCCTGGGCTGGGGATGGGAGGAGAAGGGAAGCTCCAGAGAGAAGAGGGCTGGGACCTGGGTGAGTAGGAGAGGGGGTGGGGGGCCGGGCTGAGCAGAGAGGACCTTCAGAGTGTACATGGGGGGAGAGGGGGGAGGAGAGGGGTGGCAGGACATGAGGTCGATGGGGCTTGGGGATCAGGCAGAGGAGGCCAGGGTGAACCCTGGCCTGCTCTCTGTCTCTGATCCATCCATCATCCAGCTGGGGGAGCAGATTCAGAATTAGACATGCATGGGGCCGACATGGCCCTCAGCCCCCCGAGGAAGACAAATGGCGACAAAGACCTTGAATAAAATTTGTATTTATGGTTGGAGGAGGCCCCTCCCCCACTGACTGCCAATCCTTTTTCTCCCAACCCTTTCAAGCATGTAGGGGCCTCCCTCCACACAGGCCCAGCCTCAGCAACCTCTTTTTTCCTGCACCATTATGGGTTGGGAGGTGCAGGGAAGGGAAACAGGAGATGAGGGAATCACCTTCCACCCAATAATTATGCCCTGATGTGCCCGGTGCTCTCCATTTTACACAATGTACTCTTACATATCACAGTACTGGCTTAGCCTCGTCTCTAAGAGATCCTTTGCAGCTGTCCACCTCCAGGGTCTCCAAACACTCTACTTTTGCCTCTGGCCGTGGGGTTCCTGTGAGCAAAAAATTGCCCCCAGAGGGGTCAGACCCTGAGGAAGGATGAAGATCCCTCATAGAGAAGGATCTATCAAAGCTTGTGTTTCCTCTTGGTCACTCAAATGACAGACACAGTCACCTCTCACAGGAGGGTTCCGAGCACTTAATCTACATTTTAGTTATGTTATTTGCATAAACAATTTCAAATCCCTCCCCCAAATATTTATTCCTTGGGGTCCAACCTCTATGAGTTTCTCTCTAACCACAGACCTGTGAGGAAGAGTGAAAGGGCAGAGATCCTGGGGCTAGACAAGGTCTGGGACCAGGACAGGGGTGGGGCTGGGCTGGGCTGGCAGGGCAAGAACTGCCTTCTGACTTTCTCCCTGGTAGACTCTCCTCTTCAGTCCTGAGGAGGAAGAGATGACATTCGTGGGGTCCCACATTTAGGAACTAAAAGGAAGACAAATGCAAAACCTCCCTTTAAACAGCCCTCACACATACACGCACAAAGACAACAACACAGTCCACAATCCCACTCACCCAGGGACACACAAGGCCAGGGTCCCATGGACACGTCCACACTTGGCAGCACACTGTCACAATGCACAGGCCCAGAGCCTACCACACCGCTGGAAGAACCGCCCCGCCTCCGCGTCTTCCCCACAGTTGATATGTCACATTGGAGTCCGAACACGGACCTGGGTGTCTCTCTGCAGCGCGCCATTTACATTTCTCTCTCGATCTGTCAACCTGTCTTGGCTCCCGTCTCTCTCTCTCCGTCTCTGTCTCTCCCTCTCCCCCTCTGGGGCTGTCAGTTAGTCTCTTTTCCAAGCTTTGTCTCTGTCTCTGCATCTCTATCTGGCTTTCGTCTCTGTTTTCTCTGTCGCTCCTTCTCGGCTTTCCTGTCGGTTTCCTGCTCACTCCCCAGGCTGATCTGTTTTCTCACTCTCTAGCTCCCTCACTCTCTCGATTGCTCTGCGCCCCTCAACACTGGGGGTCGAGGGTAGCAGTGCCTGGAGATTTGCCTCTTCTAGTTCAAACCAACACATACCCGTTGAACACTTTACCATACATTATTGGGTCACGGGCACTGAGTGACATGGGGTAGCAAATTTCTATTTTTTTCTCTCCCTTCTTGTTTGTTTTGAGGTTTTTTCCTTTCTTCTTTTTTATTTATTTATTTATTTGGTTGGGGAGACAGGGAGGATTCTTTTTAGCTCAGGAATCCACCTGTTTTCTGTATGTATCTCAACCCCTTTTACCCCACCGCTGTTTCTGGCCTCCTCTGGGCTCTGGGAATACCAAACTCAGGGAAGAAGGTGAAAGTAAGCATAGGGTGGGGGCAATGAATCCCTGCAGTATTGGTTTAGAGCCGGGAAGGAACTGAGAGTAGAGGGATGCGGGTGGGGGCCGCTGTCTGCCCCGCCTCCGCGCTTCCTTCTCTGGGCGCCAGGGGTCGCTCCGCCCCCGGCCGCTTATAGCGGCTCTCGCCGCGCGGCTGCTCACACCACCCGCACTGCCGCCCCGGGAGGGAGGGGAGGAAGGTTAGGGACGCAGAGAGGGAGAGCGCTGGCTGGAGAGAGACGTGGGGCCAGGGCACCAGCAGGGGCTGGGGCCGCGGCTGGGGTAGAAAGGTGGGTCAGTGCTCGCCAAGAGCCAGGGCGCAAACCTACCAGGAGGTCGCGTCCGGTGGGCGCCACTCGCAGCGCAGAGCCTGGGACGTCCAGAGCGCGGAGAGTAGTCCCAGCTCCGGCAGAGAGCGATCCGTCTGGGTAGCAGGGGACTTAGGCGCCGCCATCCTTGAGAAAGCAGCTGTCCGGAGAGCAGGCATCCTAGATCTGTAAGAAACCAGCCGTCCGAGAAGCTACCGATTTCAGGCGCACGAGAGTGTTAGACTGAACAGGAGGGTAACAGAGGACCACGGACTCTGAACCGTCGGGAGCTGCCCCTGGCTCAACTCACGGGGGGACCTCCGCCTTGACGGAAGGTTTGGGGAACCGCAGCACTGAGGCGGGAGCCCGCAGGGGCGGGGGTGCCGGGAGCAGCCGTCGGGGGAATCCCGATCCAGGCCCGAGCCCGGCCACCGCCTCCGGGGTCCGCGGAGAGCTCCAGGCCTCCGCCGCCATTGCGCCCAAGAGTGAGGAGGATTTGCTGGCCCTGGCCGCGTCGCGGCTGAGCCGCCGCAAGCGGGTGGCGGGCGCGGCCGTCGGGGTGGCCATGGTGCTGCTGCTGCTGGTGGCCATTCCGCTGCTAGTGCACAGCTCCCGCGGGCCGGCACACTACGAGATGCTGGGTCGCTGCCGCATGGTGTGCGACCCGCATGGGCCTCGGGGCACAGGATCCGACGGCGCGCCCGCCTCCGTGCCCCCCTTCCCTCCGGGCGCCAAGGGAGAGGTGGGCCGGCGGGGGAAGGCAGGTCTGCGAGGGCCCCCAGGACCTCCAGGTCCCAGAGGACCTCCAGGAGAGCCGGGCAGGCCAGGTCCCCCGGGCCCTCCCGGCCCAGGTCCCGGCGGGGTGGCGCCCCCTGCCGGCTACGTGCCTCGAATAGCTTTCTACGCTGGTCTGCGGCGGCCACACGAGGGTTACGAGGTGCTGCGCTTCGACGACGTGGTGACCAACGTGGGCAACGCTTATGAGGCGGCCAGTGGCAAGTTCACCTGCCCCATGCCAGGTGTCTACTTCTTCGCTTACCATGTGCTCATGCGCGGCGGTGACGGCACCAGCATGTGGGCTGACTTGATGAAGAATGGACAGGTGAGATGCCCCTCCCCCACCTAGCTCCAGACCTGGTAGCTTCCTAAATCTCTCTGCACTCATTACGCGACCCGAACCTCTTTCCCAAATAGGGTCACTAAATCCAAGAAGGCCAGGTGGCCAAGAACTTGGAAATCACGTCATTTGGCTAAAGAGGAATTGGGGGCCAGAGAAAGTAAACGACCTGCCCAGGGTCTCACAGGGCATTAGGAATGGTACCTCAGAATAAGTACCTGAGGACTCAGAGCTTACTACTATCGCTGCAGCCGCTCCTTCACACTCCAACTGTAGACAACTGTACATCCAACCTCTTTGGTATTTCATGCTGCCAATTAGCTTCTTTTCTCGTCCTGTCTTGGGTAGGTCTTCTGGCCTTCTGGTTTCCCAGCTGCTCTGTGGGTGACTGACTGGAATCTGGCTCCTTCAAAATAGAATGGAATCTGGGTTTCAGGCAGTGGCAGTAGGTAGCTGTTCCTGTGTGGGGCATTAAACTTGGCTTTTTGAGAAAAAGGTAAAAAAAGAAAGAAAACATTCGCTCATTTTCCAAGCAGCTCTTATTGCTAGCCCCTGGGCTTGGGACCAATTCTACAGTGGGCCTTACCCTCAGCTAATACTGAGTCGGTAGGCAGAGGTAAAAAATGGTGTGGCAGCTTAGGGGTCAGCCAGGTGGCTTGCCGGAATGGATATGGGAAAAAGAAAGAGGCAAAGGACAGATAAAGCAGAAGCCTTGGACCCTGGCCTAGTCCCTGCCCCTGTGATCTGAGTCGGAGTCACTACTGTCTTGGCTTGGGAGAAAAGCCTCAAAGACTCAGCTCAAGGTCCACGACATGCATAGAGGAAGAGAGAGGCCACAGTGGTGGAGGTGGGGAAAGGTGCCTTGGCCCCTGTAAGCTGCAGGGTGTAAGGTTGGGGCTGAGCTGTGACCTCTTAAATGCCTGTGTGCGATGGGGTGGTTTGACCGTGTCGCATCCGGCCTGCTCATCCCAGCTGTCAGAACCCCAGGTCTTGCTGCAGCAGCCTCCCTCCAAGACCCGCAGACACTGCACTGGGGACTCCTCCCAGCAGAGATGCCCCGGGAAACCAGGGAAAGGGATTGAGAGTGTATCTGTGTCCATATATGGGAGTGAGATAGTGTATTGTGTACGAGAATTAGTGTTAGTGCGTGATGCAAGTGTGTCTGTGGGTGCGGGGTGCAAAAGTGTGCGAGTAAAGGGGTGTCTACCTGCATGTGGCACTGTGCAGGTGTGTGTGTGGTCCATGCCAGGTGTCTGTGAGGGGCAAGGTGGGTAGTCTGTATCTAGAATGTGTCGGTTTCCGAGGAGGCGGGGGCTGCGTGGCTCCCACTCTGTATTCCGTGGTGCGGGCGCTGCGGCCCTGGGGACGGTAAATAGTGATTAGAATAATGATGAATAATTAATGAGTTAATAACCAACCCCCGCGGGACAGGAAAAGGGGGGCTGGAGAGGGGGCTGGTAGTGAGAGGCGAACAGCAGCAGAGGCCAAAGGGCAGGAGAGTCTACCTGTTGGGGCAGAAGGCGACCCCCGCATCGGGGCGCCCACCGGCGGTAGGAGGGGAAATCTAGCAGGGCAGTAATGCATCATCGCACCTTCCCAGGGCCCCCGCACTCTTGAGTACGCACAGACACGCCTGTGCTCTATCACTGGAGGAACGGAATGCAAATTTAGGAGATCAGAGAGGGTTCAGAATCTTGAAATTATCCTTTAGGCTAATTTTATTTTTTTAATGACAATAATAATAGCAAAACCTATACAGCGTTTTCTTTGTGCAAAGCACTGTTCTAACACACTTCACACTCACTTAATCCTATAACCGTATGAGGTAGGCTCTGTTCCTGCCTCCCACCTTATAGCTCAAACTGAGGACCAGAGAAGGCATGAAACTTGCCCCAGTCACAGCAGCTAGTGAATGGCAGTGCCTGCGAAGCACCTTGTCCTTCCCAACCCCTGCAGCCTTCTACCCTCACGTCTCCTTCACAGACCCAGCTGCACCTCCTCGGCCGACCCCTCGTCACCCCAACTTGGCACGGGGCGTGAGTGAGTTGTTCTGTTCTCCGTCACTAGGTCCGAGCCAGCGCCATTGCTCAGGATGCGGACCAGAACTACGACTACGCCAGCAACAGCGTCATCCTGCACTTGGATGTGGGAGATGAAGTCTTCATCAAGCTGGACGGCGGGAAGGTGCATGGCGGTAACACCAACAAGTACAGCACCTTCTCTGGCTTCATCATCTACCCGGACTGAGCCGGGCCTCATCCCCCACATCCCTGCTCACCCTTCGCCTCCGCTCCTCTCCTCACCCACCTTCACCTGGCCCCACCCAAGGCGCCACCCCATCCTTTGAGAACGTGGCGGTGGAGCGGACCCTCCCCCTCTCGGAGGTGGCCTTAGTGGGCGGACTCTTGATGCTCCGGGGTATAAGCGGCTGGGGAGCGGAGGAAGTGCAGAGCGGGAAGCATCCGTGTGCAGGCATGTGATGAAAGCCAGGACAGGGGCGGAGGTCATGCCCTCTCTTCTGCCGGGAGCTAGGGAACAGTTTCACTAGACGCAGCTCCGAGGTATGGAAAGCAGAAAACAGAAGGGAAGCCCTGGCTTTTTCCGAGGGAGAAAACAGAAATAGAAGGAGCCCATCTAGGCAGGAGAAGAGACATTAGGATGGGGTAGGCACTGGTCCTCTGTCCTGACTTCTCTAGCCATCCCCTCTTCCCCTCATCTCCATTTTCAGGCTCCAGGCTCTAGTCATGGCGGCCTTCGTGTGAACTGGAGGAACAAGTTAATTCTTTCCTAGCATTTAAAATTCATCCTGTACAGCCCCCATTTCACCCCGATCCAGGTTAGGCCCTGGGGCTACAGCTGCTGTTGCCTCTTCCAATAAAGTGAAGTTGGAGAATGTGAGTGCCTCTTAACTTGGTGCACGGAGAGGGAAAAAGTGGCTGACCCTGTCCTCACTTCTCTCAAGGATCCCCCACTCTGACTATCATTCTGCCAGAGGCAAAGGTTTATTCCTGGCAAGGCCTGTCTCTGGAGTAGGAGGGGAGTAGCCCAGGGTTTCCACTCTGATACGGGGAAGGAAGGGTACCAGCTTCAGGAGAGCTTTGAGGACTCACACTGTAGGGAGACACCAACTAGAGTGGCACTAACAAGGGAGGATTCCAAAGATATGGGTCTTGTGCTTTTGCTTTCAGCCCAATGCAGGGAGAGAATTCTAAGGAGCTCGAGGCGATGAGTGAACTGTTGATGGCTCCTGGAAGGGACATGATCTCAGGGAGCAAGGAGAAAAGCAGTCCCCAAAGGCCCACTCCCGCTTCCCCAACACACTCAACTCAGAACTTGCTGGGTGGGTGGGGTGGGCAGGAGTGAGTGGGATGCTAGGACAGCTCCTAGGTGAGGGAGCTTGAGGGATCCTGAGAACCCAGGGCTGACATCTAAGCTGGGGGACACTGCCACCTTGTGGGCAATTGGAGAGCAACAGCAGTAGTTGGCCTAGGGCCAGAGGAAAACAGACGTTTGACACTTTAGAAACTTTATTGAAGGACAAAAGGGTGTTGGCTCCCAATCCATGGAGCAGAAAATAAATAAGGGTTAAAAGGGAGGAGCAAGGCAGCACAGGAGTGGGTAGAGGCGGATGCCTCATGACGGAGAGTCCTGTGGGGCAGGAGAACCGACTGGAATAAAACTCTGAAGAGAGAGAAGAGCTTGTTACAGCCCGGCCATCTTTGCACCGCAGCCAACTCTTCCTATTGACCTCCGTAAAGGAGCCGAGGCCGGCCCCCTCCCCACCTCCTACTTCCCACAGGCCTGCTGTGCAGGCATAGCTGGCTGCAGCCTGGAAGCTCACCAGGGCGTCCTGCCATTCCAGCAGCGTGGCTACAGGGTTGGTGCAGACCCGGGTGAGGCCTGAGGGAGGCGCTCGGCTGGTGTAGAAGGCACACTCATCGTCCAGGCGGGCCTCGTGGAAGCAGTGGATGGCGGTCAGACATGATTTGAGGCGCTGCCTCAGGGCTAGGGTTCGAGGCGCCAGACTGCTGAGGTCTGAGGGCCAGGGGCCATGGAGAGTTCAGGGAGGACTCTGGACTCCTAGACTCCCAACCATATACTGCCCTGTCCCACTCTCCAACCAAAGGCCAAACCAATTAGGAACACAGGACTGAAAGCACAGCTCCCCCTTTCTTCCTGCAGGAGAGCCGGGCTGGAGCAAGGCAGGTAGGGGAAAGAAAGCATGGGATAACCTGGTGCGGGGCAGGCCCCACTCCCAGCCAGACGAGCACCTTCTTTGTTCACAACCCCTTCAACCAGCTCCTTACCTGCCTGGCCTGGTGGGGGCCTCAGAGACTGGAGTGAGTGGATAGGGGGGCTGGCACAAAGTGGGTGTTGAGAGGAGAAGGTCAGGGTGGTGGTCGCTGGAGCCCACTGACTGCAGCAGGGGTGTCGGCTGGACTCTGGACTTCTGGGTTCCGGGGAGCAGGCCTCTGATACCCTAGGCTCTATCCTAGGGGAGGGCTCTGGGAGTCCTGTCTGCCCCTGGGGGCAGGCCTGAAGGGGTCCAGGCTCTCCCGGAGGGCAGGGTTCCGGCATCTCAGGCTGTTCCCGGGTGGAGGGCTCTGGTGTCTCAGGCTCCCTCCTCTGGTGGGACTCTCCGGTCCCTGGCTCTGCTGGAGGGCAGGGCTGAGCCACCTCAGGCTCTGCTCCAGGGCAGGGCTCCGGTTCCCCACACTCCTCTGGAAGGTGGGGCTCTGGCTGCCCAGAGTGTTGTAACAGTCCAGGAAGGTGGATAGACCCAGGATTATGCTCTGGGGCATTCAGTGTTCTAGAAATTTCAGCCAGCAGGGGCTGAAGTTCAACCATATCCAGAGAGGAGCCCCCACTAAGGGAGGCACATTTGCCCTCTGCCAGCCCCTCTACCTCCTGTCGCAAAAGCTGTTGCAGGATACTGATGCGCTGTGGGTGGGAGAGAGTACCCCAGTGTGATGTCAAGATGTGGGTGCAAGTCTCGTACGCACACTGTCCTATTCCCATACCCGCCCTCCTCCTGTCTGTCTTGTCTCCAGCCCTGTCACTGCCCATCGGCATCAAAGCTGTTGCCCACACAGGCCCACCTGCATCTTCAGCTCCTGGAGGTTGGGGGTTCTATTGGGATGGGGTCCATGAGTTGCCATGGGTGGCTTCCCAGACCCCTCCGGCAACCTTATACAACTCTCCTGGTCAAATAACCGGACTGCAATCTGTTCCTGCCACATGGGAGGAGAGGGGCCATGTGAGGAAGCCAGGCTAGGGTAGGAAGAAGACTAGTTTGAGTCCCACCCTCATGAGGAAGGGATTAGGTCCTTAATTGAGAGGCCCTAGACTTGGATTAGGAGGGGCAGCAGAGAAGTAGGGAGAGTGGGTAGCTTTTTCAGAGAGCCACCTGCCTCAAAACTGCTGGGCCTCAGGCCCACAGGACAGGGCGAGGATTCTGAGAATGGGAAGGTTGCAGGTACTTACCCAAGGCAGGGCAGGCTCTTCAGGGCAAGGCTGAGGGGAGAGGCCACTCAACCATCGGGCCTGGGACAGAAGTGAGATGCCATAACTCTCCCTGTAACCATGCATTCCCTTCCTCCTGGAGCCCTGGCCTATGCCAGCTACCCACCCTGCCGTCTCTTACCTGTGGAACTCTGGGGGCCGATGGGAGGGGTGTGAACTGGGTTTTGGGGCGGAATGCGAGACGCCGCAACACTGAATATGAGGTCTGGGGAGAGATGGGGGTGGCTGAGCCGGAACAAAACCTGGACCCAGCAGGGATCCCAGCCAGACTGTTCTGCCCTTGCCCAGTCCCCAGGAATTGTGGATACAAACTGGAGCTGAGGGGCCAGGGGAGGGTACACGCTGAGCCCGTCCAAAGGGTGATGGTCGGATGACGGAAGGTGGCACTACTCGGCCAGGGGAGGGCATCAGGCAGGAGCCGCAGCCATCCTGTGAAGAAGGACGAGGTGGAAGAGTGATCCCTCCTACTTTGCACTGCTGTGTTGTTCTTACTTCAGCAGCCAGTGGGATTTTTGTAAGATCTATCAAATCATGGCCCTCCCTTGTTCCTCCCTGCTCCCCACTGCTTTCCACTCACCCCAAGTAAAAGCCAAGGTCTCACACTGGTTTACAAACCCCTACCCAACCTGATCCTATCACCACTGTAACCTCACTTCCTGTCTTTACTCTGCTTCAGCCTTGCCTTTTTGCTGATCCTTAAACACAATGGGCACATCCCCTCTTTTCATCAGTAGTTCTCGTGGCCTGGAACAGTCTTCCCCCAGATATCTGCATGGCTCACTCCCTCAGCTCTTTCTGCCCTTCACTTAGCCACCCCTTCTCCATGAGAGTCCCCTGATCAATCTATTTCAAACTGCAATACCCAATCCCCTTCCACTTCTCCTTCCCCTTCAGTGCCTTATTTTTTTCTTTTACAGATTACTTATCACTATATGACAAACTATATAACTTACATATGTGTTTAGTTTTGTTCCCCCTTCTACAATGTGAACTTATTTACTACTGTATACCCAGAACATTGCTTGGCACATGGTAGCTGGTCAATAAACACTTGTGGAATGAATGCACGAATGTTTTTGGCTGACAAGTGTCAGATCTGTCTCACTCTTGGCACTGGCCTGATGATGATACAAATATATACCAGACTGTGGCCTCTCACTTCCCGGCCTCAGATACGTGGTAAACAGAGGCTGGTCCCCCTTGGGAGAGGGCCTGGACCCATCTGGGGCAAATCAGGACCCAGTTAACATCCAGAGGCCCAGGCAAGGACTGTCTGACTCCACCCACAGTCCTCAGTGCCAGCTGCTGCTGGGGAATTGCCCCATGCATCTCCCCGACTCCCTTCCCCCATCTCAAGAGGGTCCCATCTCACCCTGCTGTGGGTTGTCTCTCGGGTTTCTTTTAACAGTACCCGCTTGGCCAGACCAAGGGGGCCCCCTCCTCCTTCATCTGAGTGAATGACAACTTCATGTTCTCCTTCAGGGAGAGAGGAAGCTAGGAGACAGACATTTTCTGTAGTGTCTGGAACACACATCAAAGGTTGGTACAGGGCTTTGCAACCTCTGAGGAGGGTATGCAAGTTTGACAGCCCCCAGTGCACTAGCAGGGGCAGGGACCCCATCCAGCATCCCTTTGAAGCCTAGCACAATCTCAGTAACCACTCATTAATCTGAACACCCTGAGTGGGTGGGGGTGTGGTGATAGCTCTTAGGGGTTGAGGAGTGAACAATGAGTGGAAGGTAAACCTTGCAGAAAGTGGCAGAGAGAAGGTAGAAATGGGGACCACATCCTTCGACACCAGTGCAACTGGGCCAACCTCCGGACTATCAAGAAGGTCCCTTCCCCTCTGGCTCCTTCTGACCTGGCCTGCCCCCTGAGCCTGCTGAGCTTTCATGTCTTGCTCCCTGCTACAAGCAGACCCCTGCTCCTCTCTCCCTGGCCAGACACACTCACCGGGCTGGACAGGGATCTCCCGAAGTAATCCTGAGGCCTGGCTCACTGAAGTCCTGATGACAATAAGGACAGCAGCTTGCTAGTCACTGAGTACCAAGTAAGAGCTGGGCACTGTGCTAAGTGCTTTACAAACATCGTCTCATTTAATTCTCACAACAATCTCAAATGCTGATACAAACATTATCTTCATTTGACAGATTAAAGAAATTGAACCTCGGAGGTTAGGGCAAGCCTGCACAGCCTTTAAGTGCCCAGAGTCAGGAATCTAACGCAAACCCCATTTATTGCCACAGTCTATGCTCTGGCCACTAAACAAAAGAGATGGCACCTCTCATTTCTTTCCCCTTCCTTCCCCCATAACCTGAAGAAATGGATGTTATACCGAGGACTGGTGATGAAGGCCTGAACCCCATCCCAAGGGCTCACCCTGGGCAGTCACAGGTTCCCTGCCCGGGTTGGTGGGAAGTCCTAAAGCTACTGGAAGGCCCCAGTTCTGAGGGACCCCTGTATGAGACACTGGATCATTCTTTTTCAAATGACCCTCTTCTCCTTACCTGCTGCTGCTACCTGTCTCTTTTCTTAGCTCCTGGAAATGAGGACGAGCAGAAGGGTGAGACAAAGGTCCTGAAGGAGGAATCTGATCCATAGGAGCAAGGGAAAAGGCAGAGTCAGAGGCAGGGCCCAAATCTTCAGGCCCCATCACCAATCCCACATGCCTTGACACCACCCCTTTGGCTCATCACAAGGTACCTTCTCTCCCAAGGCCCAGCTTTGTCCTTGGAAGGAGGTCCCAGAAGCACCGAGTATCAGCCCATCAAGGGCACTCACCAGAGCTTCTAGCCTCTGGGGACAAAAGGTCCGGCCGCGAGGTCCTGGTCCCTCTAGCCTTGAAAAGCAGGAAGCCCTGGCAGGGTCCAGTCGGTGGGTGGGGGTTCTGGGGGCCAAATATGCAGAGGCCCGGGCATGCTAGGACCCCAAAAGAGGTTATCAGCACAGGCTCAGGAATCCCTCCCCAGTCCATCCCAGCCTGATCTCTTCCTATCCTGGCTCATTACCTGGCCCCTCCGGGCGGTGCCTCCCTGGCTCCCTCGAATCAGTACTCTCTGAGCCAAACTGGGCTGGCGCCCAAGGCGACAGCTCTTCACCCCCTCACCTGACAGGATGGTGGCCAGGGCTGCAGGGTCAGCCACAAACTCTATGGTCCCTGGAGCCTCTGCAAGGGAAGAGGAGAAGAAAAGGTGAAAAGGAACAGGAAGTGGGGAGGCTGAGGGGCCAGGGAGCCTAGCAGTCACCCTGAGGTGCAAGAGGGAGCCAAAGAGATTCATGTAATTGAACTCAACTCACCAAACATTCACAGAACTTTACTCTGTGTAAAACACTACTCTAGGCACTGGCGCCAAGAGATGAGTAAGACAAAGCCCCACCCTCAATCAGCTATTATCAAACTATAGAGAGGTAACAGACTCAAGCAAAGCATGGACATGTTATAAAAGAAGTACAGCAAAGTACTAGAACACAGAGCAATTGATGCGGGATGCTGCAAAAGACTTTAGAAGAGATGACATTCTGCTGAAGGAAGGAAAGGGCTTCTAAGAGCAAAGAGGTTTCCAGGAACAGGTACTAGGACTTATAGTAAACAGGGGTGGGGGGTGCAAAGCTCCCAAACTCCACTGCACCCAACCCATTTTCCAACCTAGCCAAGGAGACTGTTTTCAAGCCTTCAACAAGTACCTGTCTGGGGAGGGAGCCTAGGCCCCACATTTTGTCCCCCAGGGCTAGGCCTGAGCTCCTCCAAGGGATTCCGGAGCTGAGTGCTCCCCACCGATTTCTCTGATTGCTCTGTTTGAAGTGTGGCTTTCGGCCTGGTGCCTGCTGAGTCAACGAGGGGAGGCTGAATACTGAGCTTCTGCACCAATCTCTGGGGAAGAGGAGAACAAAAAGCTGGGGCTTAGCGTTTGGGTGCATTGCTGGTGTGTGCTGCCTCCTTGTAACTACTGTCTTCACCCCTCAGGCCGCTCTTACCCTTGGATCTTGGTTCTCCTGGTCCAGGGCGCAGAGTTTGGCCGTGGGGAGAGGAGGCCGTCTTTGAGAGCGAACGGGAATCTTGCTAGGGGTGGGAGATACACTCCGGAGGAGAGGATCCTTCGTGGCTTGGAGGGTGGTCATGATGGCTACAACCAAGACGGAGAAGAAGGCAGGGTCGGGGATCAAAGGTCAGCCAGTTCGAGGCTTGGGTCCTAGCTTCCCTGATACTCTCACCTCCGCTCAAATCCATGCGCCCATAAGATCCGGTGCCTACAAGGTCGCTTTTCTAGGCGTCACCTCCTGACACCCGGAGCCTATTCTTTCGCCCCAGGACCCCGAGCTGCCTCTCCTCCCTATGAGCCCCCGCAGCCCTCATTCCCTCCAGGATTTCCATGCCGCACCTCCCCTGGAACCCCTCAGAGTCGCCCCCAATGCCTTCGCTATTTCGCCGGACTTTGTGGGCTCCTGCTGCAGATACTTCCCCAGTTTGTAAAATACACCAAGCTCCTGATTGGCTCTTCTACGCTCCCGCGGAGGCGCATGACGCATGACTCAGCTGTCCAATCCACAGGCTTCGGAGGCGGGCGCAAAAGAAGGACTAGTGGTCGAGCCGCTTTCTGGCCAGGAAAAACCTGACCCGACTCAATCAGCCAATCCGAGAGCGGAGCGCGGGGTGGAAGGCGGGGAAAGAAGAAGGAGCAGACCGTTCTGAGGCTGGGGAAGGCGGGGCGCTCCAAGTCCGGGGACAACGGGCGCCGTCTACTCTCGCGAGGTCTCGGGACCGGTGCGGAATGAATCAGTCTCGCGGCACTGTGGGGAGGGCTGACCTCCTGCAGGAGGCTGGCCGGCGCCCCTGGCCGGACTCTGACCGGAGCAGGGCGGCAAACTTTGGGGCCGCCGTTCCAGACACATTATATGAATTGTCTGCACGTTGTTTCTGGGACGAGGAACTGCCTCCAAACAGGCGGAGAGGGCTGGAAAAAAGTGAACAGCCAAACAATGACAAAAATGAAAGGATACAATCATTTTTAAACTGGAGCCTCACGACTGGTGAGGTGTAGTCTCCATTTTAAAGATAAGAAACAAGACTCAAAAACTGTGTCATTGAAACTCCTTCAACACAACAGGCCTGGAGGACTGGGGAGAGGTGTGTCACCTGCCTGTTGCTGGCAGGCAAGAGTGTGACAATGAGGGAACTTAGAATACCCCGGTTAGAATGGAAGGGGTTAAACTCAAATGGAAGACGGGAAATGGGCGATGGTTTCAATTGTATAGGATTCTGGTAGGTTCTTCCCCTGACTCCAGTGGTTCCTGTTACTGAAGCCAGAAGCCTAGGAGTTATTCTTGAATTCCTCTTTCTCTTCCCTTAAAACTCTCCCTCACTCTTATTAATTTTACCTTTTAATTATCTTTGGAATTCATTTACTTTCTTCCTTTTCATTACCTCTACCCTGATTTCACCTAGAGGATTGCAAAAGCCTCCCACCCTCCATTCTCTCTTGCTCTCCACGTTAATACAGTCACCACATAGCAGCTAGAATAATCTTTCCAAAATGCAGATCTGATCATGCCACAGTGCCTTGACCTCTCCTCACTCGAATTCCCCATCTTGTACCACTTACCTCCTTGTTCTCTGCTTTCCAACTCCATTGCCTCTTCCAGTTCCTCAAATTTGTCATATTCCTTCTAGCCTCTCTGTTTGGAATACCTTTTTTGCTTCCACTTTGCCTATTCATGCCTCCAAATTGATGTTCACTGTTACTTCCTATAGAGGCCTTCTTTGAACCCCTCTACTCACAACTCACCCTATTCTAAAAAAAAAATTCCTTAGTTATGTGCTCTCAAAGAACAGTGTTTCCTCAGAGCATGTATCTCAGTTCATCAATGTGAACATAATGTATCATGTTTATTAAACTTGATCTCTCCTGCTAGACCTCCATGAAGGTGGTGACCTTTTATTTTTGGCTCACATTATATTTTCAATGCCTTGCATTGTACCTAGCTGTAAAGGTGCTCAGTGTTTGTTGAATGAGTCAATGGATGAATGAATAATTGATCAAATGAATGCATGGAGTGATAGGGAAGACCTCCAAGAAGAAGTAATATTTGAAACTCCTCTTTAAAAGAGAAATCTATTCTAGTCACTTGGAACAGTGCTTGCAAAGGCAAGGAAGCAGGAGAAAAATATGGAGTGTTCATAGTATAGTAAAGTAAGTCTTTAGGGGTAGATGGAACGTAGGACAGTAGGAAATAAAACTAGAAAGATGATCTGACTTGAGGGAAGGGGAGAGTCAGTCACCTCATTTCACTAATAGGTACTATGAACGTGCCAGGTCCTAACTACTAGATCAGCAAGGATGGCTGACAAACACTGTGTGCCTACTGTGTGTAAGGCCCTTTACCAGACATTTGGGATACGGGGAGGAATAAGGCTGAAGGTGAAGGATGAGGATGCACCAGGATGGAGGTTGTCTGCACAATAGCTTTATATGATATTAAGGTTGTCAGCACAGAGGGTGAGGATATAGCTCAAGTGGCAGAGCACATGCTTAGCATGCACAAGGTTCTGGGTTCAATCCCCAGTACCTCCTCTAAAGATAAATAAACCTAATTACCTACCCCCTAAAAAAATCTAAATTAAAAAAAAGGTGATCAGCACAGTGCAGGTCCAAGTTCACACCCCCCCAAACTTGAGTTTGTTAGGCTACCCAGAGTAGATCTTACACACACACACTGGTCAAATTTGTAAGCAAAACTGAATGATACACCTTTCGGTGAGCAAAATATTTATGCCTGCCCCTCAGGGCACTGCCTTCACAGAGTCAAGGTACAAATGAGACTGATTTTATATTGTAAAAGTCTTTAAAAGAGCCAGAGTTCAGAATATCTGCCACACCTATCAGAGCGTTCAACCTGTTTTCTACACAGCAGTCAGAGTGACCTGCTTCTGTCTGTCTTTGCTGGACCTTGCATATGGGGAGGTGCAGGCCACGTCTCTTGTTTTATCCTGTCACCCCTCTTCATTCCCTATCTGATCTCCTACTCCTCTCCCCCAGAGACACCACTCTCATGTGATTGATGTAAGTTCTTAACTACACGTGTGCTTATAAATGTGTAGGGTTGTATATTTCTTTCCTATTGCTGCTGTAACAGATTGCTACCAATTTAGTGGCTTAAAACTGTACAAGTTTATTGCTTTACAGGACTGAGGGTCAGAAGTCTAAAATCAAGATTTGGCCTGGCTCCATTCCTTCCAGAGGCTTCAGAGGAGGGTCTGTTTGCTTGCCTTTTTCACCTTCTAAGAGGCTGCCAGCATTTCTTAGCCTGTGGCCCCTTCTTCCATCACTCTGTCCACTTCCTTCTGCTATCACATCTACTATACACTGACTCCCTGCCTCCCTTTTATGAATACCCTTGTGATTACATTGGGCCTTCCCATATGATACTGGATAAATCTCATCTCAAGTCCTTAACCACATCTGCAAAGTCTCTTTTGCCATGTAAGGTAACATTCATAGCTTCAGGGAATTAAGATATGGACATCTTTGTGAGGGCATTATTCAACCTACTGCAGGTTATTTAGTGTATGTGTTTTTAATTTGCGTAAATGGCATTGTCATATAATTTTATTTTTACTTTTTTTAGTCACCTCTGTTTTTAGGATCCATCATGATTGCTATATATAATATAGTTCATGCTTTTAACAACTACACAGGATTCCATGATAGGCATCCATCATACTTTGCTTATCCATTCCCCACTTCCACAGATTATCTTATGTTGCCCACTGCGAACCTGTTCAAGAATTTCCCTGGGACATACATCCAGGAATGGAATTTCTGAATCATGAATTTTACACAAACTTAATTTCACTAAGCACCTCCAGGTTATTTTTCAGAAAGTCTGTAGTTGTTTATACTCTTAACATTGTTATTTGAAAGTTACTACCTCTGTCCTCTCAACATTTGATATTACACAAGTTCTGATGGGTATTCAGTGGACTGTTGGTTATTTTAAATTGCATTTCTCTGATTAGTAGTGAGTTTGAATGTTTTTTTTTCCATTCTTTATTTTTTAATGGAGATACTGGGGTTTGAACCCAGGACTTGTGCATGCTAGGCAATGAGCAATCTTCCACTGAGCAATCCCCTCCCTCTGTGAGTCTCAATGTTACTTCATATTCTTATTAGCCCATAGAGCTCTCCTTCTGTGAAATGCCTATTCATACACTTTGTGCACTTTTTTCCTATTGGTTTTCCTGTCTTTATTTCTTTGACTTATACAATTCCACTGTATATTCTGCATATTAACCCCATGTCCACTTTAGACACTGCAAATATTTCCTTTACATCTGTAGTGAAATATAATTGATTTTCTATCTGGCAACCTTAATGAACTCTTGGTTTTCCTAGTTTCTCTATTGATTCTGTTGGGTTTTCTATAGACATAATTATGTCTTCTGCAAATAAAAACCATTTTATATATTCCCTTTCAGCCTTTTGTACCTTGTTGAGTTTTTTGTTGTTTTGTTTTGTTTGATGTTTTTGAGTTTCTTTCATCATTGTATAGAACTTCCAATATTATATTTAACAGTTACAGTGCCAGGGCAAACTTGAGTTGTGGGAAACCATCTAAAGTTTCTCCAAAGAGTAGCCTTTCTTTTCTTTTTTTTCCCCACCTTTTTTGGTGAAAAAAATCTCAAACTTACAGAAAAGCTGCATGAGTAGTACACAAAATCTTTTTTTCTCAACCATTTGAGAGTAAGTTGCCAATATGTTGCCTTATTTCTCCCCAATATTTTAGTGCATATTTCCTGCTAACAAGGACATTCTCCTTCAATAACCATAGTGCAACCATCAAAATCAGGAAAAGAACACTGATACAGTCCATCCATCCAACCCTCAGACCCTACTCAAGTTCTTCCAGTTTTCTAAGTGATCTCCTTTATAGCAAAGGATCCGATCCAAAATCATGTGTTGCATTTAGTTGTCACGTCTATTTAGTCTCCTTCAATCTGGAACAGTTCTTCATTCTTGACTTTCATGACCTTGACACTTCTGAGGATTACAGGCCAGTTATTTGCAGAATGTCCTTCAATTTGTGTTTGTTCTGATGTTTCCTCATGGTTAGACCCAGAGTCTGTGTCTCTGGCTGGACTATCACAGAAATGACGCTGTTTTCTGTCTACTGCAGCCTATTCAAGTGGTGCCTGTTTCCATGTTTCCTGTGATGGGAATACTTTGATTACTTGATTAAAGTGGTATCTGCCAGGTTTCTTCACTGTAAATTACTCTTTCCCCTTTGTAATTAATGTTCTTTGTAGGGGGAGTACTTTGAGATTATGTAAATATTCCATTCCTCGTCAAACTTTCCCTTTATTTACTTAATTATATCACCATGGACTCATAAATTCCTCTTCTATTCAGTGGATTATTATCCAATTATGATATTATTTATTTTGTTACTCAAGTTGTCTCTGATTTGGTCAGTGGGAGCCCTTTCAAGTTGTCTCCTGTATCCTTTCAGCATGTCTGTATCCTTTAGCATTCATCATTTCTTAGCATTTTTTTTTCTTTCTGGCACAGAAACATGTTTCAGGCTCAATATATACTTTCCCTGCACTGACTCTGGAATCAGCCATTTCTCCAAGGAGCTCTGCTCCCTTTTAGAGGAGAATGTTATTTCAAAACCAGGAGCTGGACACTAGCTGTGCTCATTGCTATATTGGTTTTTTTTTTATCTAGAAAATATTTTGATTTTAAAATAATTATTATTTATTTAGATGTAATAAGTTTATTACTTTTTCTTTTTATTACCTTCGCTTTTCATATGACACTATTTTATTCCAGAACTACTTTCTCCTAGTTTCACTTTTTAAAACTTCCTATCTGGAGTATCTCCTTTAAAGATTCTTTCAGAAAAAAAATCTGTGGGTGATAAAGTTCTGAATTCCACATGTCTGAGGATTTCATAATTGTATGTTATTTTGGCTGAGTATAGAATTCTGGGTTTGAAGTTATCTTCTCAGCACTTTCACAGTATAGCTCCATTGACTTCTTATATTCCATGTTTCTGATGAGAAGTCTGTTGTCGATATGATCTTATTAATTTGTAGTAGTCTTGTTTTTTAATTCTCTGGGAGCTTTTAGAAATCTTTCTCTTTTTTTAACTTTTTTTATGATTTAAAATCATTTTACAATGTTGTGTCAAATTCCAGTGTAGAGCACAATTTTTCAGTTATACATGAACATATTTATATTTATTGTCACATTTTTTCCTCTGTGAGCTACCATAAGATCTTGTGTATATTTCCCTGTGCTATACAGTAGAATCTTGTTTATCTATTCTACAATTTTGAAATCCCGTCTATCCCTTCCCACCCGCCGCCCCCTTGGCAACCACAAGTTTGTATTCTATGAGTCTATTTCTGTTTTGTATTTATGCTTTATTTGTTTGTTTGTTTAGATTTCACATGTGAGCGATCTCATATGGTATTTTTCTTTCTCTTTCTGGCTTACTTCACTTAGAATGACATTCTCGAGGAGCATCCATGTTGCTGCAAATGGCATTGTGTTGTTAGTTTTTATGGCTGAGTAGTATTCCACTGTATAAATATACCACATCTTCTTTATCCAGTCACCTGTTGATGGACATTTAGGCTGTTTCCATGTCTTGGACATTGTAAATAGTGCTGCTATGAACATTGGGGTGCAGATTGCATTCTGAAGTAGGTTTCCTTCTGGATATATGCCCAGGAGCAGGATTCCTGGGTAGAAATCTTTATCTTTGATGTCCTGAAATTTAAAATGCAGATCCTGATTCAGTGAGTCTGGAAGGTCTGAGGGTCCTGAAATCTAATTCTAACATGTCCTGCTGTGTGTTTTGATTTATCCAAATGAGCACCTGAAGGCCCTTTGAACCTGAGAACTTACACCTGTCTTCTGCTCTGAAGAATTTTTATTAAAGTTTGGTTTATAACTCACTGCCCACTCAGACCTACTCAGAATCAGAATCTGAATTTTAATAAGATCCTCACATAACTTGTATACATGCTAAAATTTGGGAAGTACTAGTTTATTCTCTCCACTGAAATGCCTGTTGGACGGATTTAGGGTTTTCTGCATCTATTGTCCATGTTTTAAACTTTCCTTTCATACTTTCTATCTCTTTTTCCCGTTGTAAATTCTGAAATAATGCAGCCCTAATTTAATCTGCAACAGGAGCATTCTGGAATTCTTCAGATGCTCTTTGTATTACATATAAATATCTATAGATACATATACATAATTTTCTATAATTATGACGTTTTGATAGCTTTAAAAAAAAATTGGAGAGAGACTGCCCCTCTCCGGGGCTACCTGATTCTTAGGGATAGCAAAGGGCTCAGGCTGGAGCATTCTTTTGAAATTCAAACTAATCAGTCCAAAGCCTGCCTCCTCTAACTGACTCCTATACTCCCAAGAAGTAGAACTCCTCTGCCTTGATCATCCCAGGACCAGCTATTAGGAAATGAAGAACCACAGCTGCAATTTAGAGCCTGCTGAAATTATTCAAACTAGCCAATCCCAAACTGTTCACCCTGCCCTGCCTTGCCTTTCCTATGAAAACTCCAATAAATGCTGTGGCCTAAGCTCTCCCCTGACTCCTGTCTTCTGTTAGTTGATCAAAACCCAGAGATTCCCCTGTAACCCTGCATGGCATGTGATGGTCCCCTCTCTAGGACCTGTGAGTATAATAAACTTTGTTTTCTTGTACCTCTTCTGTGTGTCTCCTCTTGTAGCCACACCTGACCATCACATGAAAGAACACAAAACAAGCTGAATTTTACATTTCAACAATTGTAATTTTTATTTCCAAGATGCCTAACTGTTCTTTTTCATAATTACCTATTCTTTTTATGGAGATTATATTATTCCTTATCTCTAACAATGTTAATTATATTCACTTGAAATATTGTTTCTACCTGATCATAGCTATGAGCTCTTTCTAGTTTTGGGGTTTGTTTTTTTTAATGGAAGTAGTGGGGATTGAACCCAGGACCTCGTGCATGCTAAGCACGCACTTTACCACTGAGCTATTTCCCTCCCTGCCCAGTTTTTTAAAAATTGCTTTAAGTGATTTTTTTCTTTTTGGGGGGAAGTTTGTTTGTATGTATGTATGTATGAATGTATGTATGTATGTATGTATGTATGTATCTATCTATCTGTCTTAATGGAGGTACTGGGGATTGAACCTTGTGCGTGCTAAGCAGGCACCCTACCACTGAGCTATAACCTCCCTCCTGTGATTTTTAACTGAGGTAAAAATCACTTAAAGCAAACAATTTAGTGGCATTTAGTGTACCACTTCAATCTGGTTCCAAAACATTATCATTATCTCTAAAGGAAACCTCACACCCATTAAGCAGCTACTCCTCATTCTCCTCTCTTCCCCAACCCCAGCAACCACCAGTTTGCTTTTTGTGTCCCTATTCCAGATATTTCATATAAATGAAACCATATAATATGTAGCCTATTGTGTCTGGCTTCTTCCATCTAACATTATGTTTTCAAGGTTCATCTATTTTGCAGCAGATACTTCATTCCTTTTTATAGCAGAATACTACTCCACTGTATGGATATGTCACATTTTGTTTTTCCACTCATTCACTGAAGGACATTTGGGTTGTCTCAACCTTTTCACTATTGTGGATGGTGCTTCTATGAGCATGCATGTACATGTATTTGCTTGAGCACCTGTTTTTTAATTCTTTTGGGTGTATAAATGGGAGTGCAACTGCTGGGTTATAAAGTACTTCTATGTTTAACTATTTGAGGAACTGCTAAACTGTTTTCTACCACAGCTGACTGATGATTTTACATTCCCACCAGCGATGCATGGGAGTACCAGTTTCTCCACATCCTTGCCAACACTTGTTACTTAATTTTTTTCTCCTTTTCTTTTTAATAGCCATCCTAGCAGGTGCGAAGTGATATTTGGTGATTTTGATTTGCACTTCTCTGATGATTAATAATGCTGGGCATCTTTTCATGTGCTTGTTGGCCATTTATATATCTTATTTGGAGAAATATCTATCAAGTTCTTTGACCATTTTGTAATTGCATTATTTATCTTTTTATTGTTGAGTTTTTGGTGTTCTTTATATTTTCTGGATACTAAGCTCTTATCAGATTAATGATTTGGAAATAGTTTACCCCATTCCCATGAAAGTAGCTCATCTTTTCACTTTCTTGATAATGTCCATTGATGTACAAAATTTTTTAAAATTTTGAAGTCCAGTTTATTGTTTTTTTCTTTCAGTGTCTTACCTAAGAATCCATTATCAAACCCAAGGTTATGAAGATTTACTCCTGTTTCCTTCTAAGAGTTTTAACTCTTATGTTTAGGTTGTTTTGCATTTTGAGTTAATTTTTGGATGTAGCGTGAGGTAAGGGTCCACATTTTTTTTTTCTTTTTGCATGTGGAAATCAGTTATCCCAGCATCATTTGTTGAAGAGACTATTCTTCCCCTATTGAATGGATCTGGCACCTTTGTCAAAAATTAATTGACCATAGATGTATGGATTTATTTCTGGGCTCTATCCTATTGTGTATGTCTATCCTATGCCAGTACCACACTATTCTGATTACTTTAATTATAGTAAGTTTTAAAATCTGGAAATGTGAGTCCTCCAACTTTGTTCCTCTTTTTTCAAGATTGTTTTGGAAATTCAGGGCCCTTTGCAATTCCATATAAAGCTGAGGATCAGCTTTTCCATTTCTGCAAAAAAGACTTACTTTTTTTTTTTGAAGGGGGGTAATTAGGTTGGCTTATTTATTTATTTATTTATTTACTTACTTACTTACTTAATGGAGGCACTGGGGATTGAACCCAGGACCTCACACATGCTAGGCACACACTCTACCACTGAGCTATACCCTCCCCCACAAAAAGACTTACTTTTAAAGTCAAATTTATCTTCTCTCTTTCTAGACTTGGCTTTCTTGAAATATGCAGTGATTCTTAATTGTGCGCTCACCTTTGTCAATGTTATTACTGGTTAGACTGTCTTCCATTTCTCTTAAGGAGCCACACGGGGGTGAGCAGGGTGCTGCTCCACGTGTTACTGTTCACTGCTAGCCTGTCTGCAGTTAAAGCAGGGAAAGAGTAGGACATGACTCCCATCACTGCTGCTTGGCCAGGGGGGAAAGGGGCTGTGCAGGGGCCAGACTGATGGATTGTTGCTGCTTTGATACTTCAGTCTGATCTTGTTAGTGCTCCTGGTCTGCTGCTTCTAGCCTGCACCCTTTTGGGTATGGAATACCCTTTGTGCTATTCCTCACCTCCACACCAGAATTCTTCATAGAAGAGTAGTTTACCTTCACTGTAGTCTACCTTTTCATCTAATCACTGCCTGTGGGAGAAAGCCTCTAAGAAAGGCAACAATTATCCCTGCCAGCTGGTGGACATGCCCTTGTGTAATCCCTTCCCCTAGAGGGTGGCTTGAATATGGAATATGACAGAAGTGATGGGATGTCACTTCCAAGACTAGGTTATAAAGACGATTGTTCTGCCTAGGGTGCTGTCTCGTGAATAACTCACTCTTAGGGGAAAACCGGCTGCCAAGACAGGAGGCCTCCCTGTAGGGAAGCCCATGTCAAGGATCAAATTCTGCAAAGAACATGAGTGAGCTCAGCAACAAGTACCCTCCCCCAGCCCCGCCCCGACACACACCCAACCCCAAACAAATGGAGCCTTCAGATGAGCCTGTAGCCCTGGCTGAATGCTCAATAGTATTTTAATAAAAGCTGAAGCAGTGGCACCCAGCTAGGCTGTGCCGGTTTCTGATCCACAGGAACTAAAAGATAGTAAATTTTTTTGGTTTGTTTGTTTTAATTTTGAGGGGAGGTAGTTAGGTTTATTTATTTATTTTTAATGAAGGTACTGGGGATTGAACCCAGGACCTCATGCATGCTAAGAATGCATTCTACCACTGAGATATACCTTCCCCCCATAAAAGTAGTTAAGGTTTTGGGCAATTGGTTATGCGGCAATAGATGACTTTCAAGCGTTATGTTGGGAGAGGTTCTGAGAGGCAAGGTTGGTTGAGGCAGCCAGGATGTGGGAAGGTGAGAGACTGGGAGAGGGCAGCACAGGCATCAGGAGCTGCAGCCTGGAGTAGGATGCCTTGCCTCCGGCCCCCATGCCATGAAGACCCAGTAGACACAGGGTTCACCTTTTCTAACTGGGCCTACAAGCTGGAGCCATTCCTTGGCTTGAGGCAGATTCAGCTGCGTCACTTTATCCTGGAGCTGGGAGGAGTACCAAGGTGTCATTTCCTGGATTGCAGGGGATTTGTCATCAAGGACAAACGAGGTGGCTTGGCTCAGGGGCATCCTCCAGTATAAGTCCCATATGGGTTCTGACCAGCTTAGTTGGGCCCTGCGCTATTATTACAACAAAGACATTCTGCACCAGAGCAGCAGGGAATGGTTCACCTACAAGTTCAACTTCAGCAAACTGTTCCTGGTTAATTACCCTCTCATCACGGGGTTGGCTGGGGCTGTGATACCTTGGAGCAGCTGCGCAGCCCTTTCCACTTCCTTCCCTCGAGGACTCCCTCCCCCCACTTTCCCAAGTGCTGTCGCCCACTCACCTCCGGCCTGCTCTACCTCCTCGTTCTCCTTCTCGGCTTTGGTGACCTTGACCACTAAGGCTCAGGCAGTGACTGTAGCAAAGGCCTTGCTGGCCCTGAGCCCCTTGGCCCCATCCCTGTGTGGCCTTTGGCAGCGTCTGGCTCCCCGCCATCCCCTCAGCTCTCAGCGGCTCTGCCAGAGCCCTGACGCCTGCTCACCTGACACACCCTCGCCCACCTGAGCCCTGTGTACCCCCGTGACTCCGGGAGACTCCTGCTTCTCCTTCAGCCCTGAGGGCATGAAACCTCGGGACAGACTCACACCCAAAGCGTCTACAAGCACCCCAGGGCCCCTGCGCCCTCCTGCACTGCCCTGGCGGGTGGTCCCCAGCCCAGAGCCCTGACAAGTACCTGCTGCCGCCATGACACCCGGGAATCCCGCCGTCCCCTCCTCGGCCTCGTCCTCGTCCTTTCCTTCCTCCCCACTGACGCTGAAGCTCCAGCCGGGCTGGGCCGCGGGCACCCGGGAGCTGGGGAGAAGTCGGGAGCAGAGGCGCAGGCCTCGGTGGAGGCAGCGCGGGCCAGCGGGCTCAGGAGGAGGGGGCTGGTCCTCCGGCCCCGCAGCCCCAGGGCAGGGTGGAGCCTGTCTCTGAAGGCAAGTCGGAGGAGGTAGGGGGATGCAGAGGCGTTCAGGACGCCCCCTGCCCCACCTGCGCCCTCTAGGCCCAAGCTGGGCAGCCTGGGCCGCCCAGCGCACGGCCCTGAAGCTGCGCTTTAATGGGCGCTGGAGTGAAGGCGGGCCTGGACGTTGTGGGACCCCCGCTGGGGGCCTCAAGGATGAGGGTGAGGACAAGAGGGAAAGACAAGAGGAGGCTAGGGGACCCCTCACTCTGAAGGGCCCAGCTCCCTCTGGAACATGCAGCCTCCAGGCTCCTTCCGATGCCTTAGCCTCCTCCCCTCCCCCATTCCCTGAAGGTGAGGGCAGCTCTCTAGTCTCTTCCCTGCCTCCTCTTTTCCCCTCCCCAAATTCAATATAAAACTTTCATTTGTTTATTTTTAACGGTGATGGTGGTAGGTGCCCAGGGCTGGAGCTGCCCCCACCCCCCAGGGTATCTAAGCTCAGGACAAAGTGGTGGTTGGGGGAGGTCAGGAGGCCACATCCGTTCTGGGAAGTTTATCTTTGAATTGACCCTTTGGCTTCAACACCTAGGAACTTTTAAATTACAATTGCTTAGGAAGTAAAATCCTGTCTCCCTCTCAGCTCTCTGCCTCTTGTACCTTGTCCCCTCCCCCACCAGCCACCCACAACCCTACTCCTGCCTTCCCCAGCCCTTCAGGGGCCATGAGTGCCTGGGTTTCTCTACAAGGTTGTAGGAGGGGAAGGTGGGGGGACAATTTTATGATGAACCAAAAATTCCATCGGGGTGGGAGTTGGAGGAGGGTGAGGTGTGCCACTTGTGGGCCACAAGTCTCTCAAAGTGCCCACAATCCCTCTCTCACTCCCCACCCCAGCTCTGATCCAACCCTTTCACCCCCAGCTGCTCGTAGGACAGGCCCATGGGCAGGCAGATGGGAAGGGGGTCCCTGAAACCTCTCTGGAAGCCCCCTCTGCATCTTAGTGGGGGAGATGGGGCTGTGGTCAAGGCTTATTCTGTACTGGAGACCTGACGTTGGGAGTGGGGGATAGCGGGGGTTGCTGGACTGTATTTAAAACAATAAAACTTTGGACCTTTGAGGGGAAAAAAGAATTATCTTGATTCTGGCCCACTAAGAAGTCCTTTTCTTGTTTTACAGGTTGGCTACATATTTGTTAATTTGTTGATAGATATTTTCTATCATTTGTAAGTGATTTGGATGTTTGATGGTCAGTTTTATGTGTCAGCTTAAATAGGCTCAGTCCCCAATCAAACATGAAGGTAGGTGTTGCTATGAAGGTACTTTGTAGATGCGACCACAATCAGTTAATTTTAAGTAAGGGATATTATCCTAGAAAATCTGAGTAGGCCTGGTTCAATCAGTTGAAAGGCCTTTAGCGCAGAGCTGAGGATTCCTTGAGGAAGAAATTCTGCCTGTGGACAGCAACTTCAGTCTGTGCCCAAGTGTTCCAGCCTGCCCTTCTTGATGGCCTTCCCTATGGATTTTTTTTTTTAATGGAGGTACTGGGGACTGAACCCAGGACCTCACACATGCTAAGCATGTGGTCTACCACTGAGCTATACCCTCCCCCTGGCCAATGGATTTTGAACCATAGACCCCCACAATTGCATAATCCAATCCCTTGCAATGTCTCTTAAATATATATCTCCTACTGGTTCTGTTTCTTTGGTTGAACCCTGACTAATGCAGATTTTGATGCCTGGAAATGTGTGGTGTTGTAAGAAATACCTCCAAATGTGGAAGCGGCTTTGGAATTTTGTAATGGATAGTGTCCGGAAGAACTTTGAGGAGCATAATAGAAAAAAACCTAGCTTGCATTGAACAAACTGTTAGTAGAAATACGAATGTTAACTCTGCTGGTGAGGGCTCAGAAGGAAGCGAGGAGCGCGGCAGGGGACACCTATGGCATCTTAGAGAAGCCGTATGGCATCACAGACAGGCTGTTGGTGGAAATGTGGATGTTATGGGTGCTGCTGGTACTGTGGGCTCAGAAGGAAATGAGGAGCGTGTTATTGGAAAATGGAAGAGTGGATTTTTTTTTATACAGTGGGAGAACTGAGTCAGTTATGTGAAAAGCAGAATTTGTAACGATCAACTTGGGTATTTAGCTTTGTTGCCAAGTGTTGAAGGTGTGGTCTGGTTTCTTGCTGCCTACAGTAGAAGCTGAAAGGAAAGAGATTTAGACTTCTAACCTCCAACACCATAAGATAATACATTTGTTGTTTTAAGCCACTAAATTTGTGGTAATTTGTTACAACAGCAATAAGAAATTAATACAGAAGGAAAAAAAAAGCCTGCAATGCATACTCAAGCTGTCCCCTTAAAACAGAAAAAAACCTTTGGTTTTTTACAGAGCTGAAAAAGAACTAGAACTGTGATCTCTAATTTGCCTTTTATAATGGGTCCCCCACTACCCTGCAGGGGGCCTTATTCCGAACCATGTCACCTCATTCTCCTGCCTGTAGGATCTCCAAGTCCACTCAACTCTGCACGAATCATCTCATTTAATTTTCACAACAGTCCTAGGAAGTATGGTCGTCTCCATTATACAGATGAAGAAACGGAAGCAAAGAGAGGTGAAGTACCTTTTCCAAGGCCATGCATCTAATAAGAAGAAGATCCAAGATTTAAATGCAGGTTCTTAACCACTGTGCCATCTGTTAAATACAAATTGTTCTCTTTACACACTTTCTTTAGTTTAAAAAATATTTGCTTGAACTATGGGATTCTGTAACAAGAATACATGTCAAAGGTTTAGGAACAAATACAACCAATATTTGTTATGCATTAAGCAACATTTGTTAACTGTGGGAGCGGACGTGCTCGGGGATGAGAGCAGACTGTCAGCCTTGGGGTATCTGTTGGTGTGTCTCGCAGAAGGAGTGGAGGGCGTCAGGGAACCTATCAGGCTAGTAAGGAGGGCATCTTCTATGATAGGAAGTGAGAGTGGAACCAAAGAAAGCCCCAAACATCAGCATGCAATTGCTATCAGGCCACGGAAGCCATAGGACAGGTGAAGCTACCAGTTAAGAAGAAACCATGAGTCAGCGAGAGCCAGGGTAAGGGTGAGGTCATTTGCTCGTTGTGACAGGAGCAATAGAAGCAATAGCCTTGTGCTTTCTGTCACCTGTCATGCTCGGTGAGGCCCAATGGGGCCCATGTCACACAGGTTTCTGGGTTCCTGTGAAGTAACTCACTCCACTCAGAGCAGCTGGAATTCTTGTCCCCCTTATTTCCATGTGTAACCTCACAGTTAACTCCCCCTTGCCGGAGATACTTGGTTAATCTCTGTTCTTTACAGTTCAGATAACTGAACCCCTTTTTCCATCCACGACAGGTGACCCCTAAAAAATTATCACGCTACAGCAGTCGGCACCTCCCTGGGGTCCAGGACACACATGCCCACCACAGCCCAGTTCCCTCTAGGAACTGCCAAGTAAATGTGGTCACATGACCACTTTTGAGGTGACCTTCATAGAGATGACATGAAAATTACCTCCCTTCTTCCAACAAGCAGAGTACAATAAAATCAATGTGGTATAAGCTTTCTTAATTACAATCAAATCCCAGCCCTGTCTTCTTGAGGTTAACATCAGATCTCTTGATTAGAATTGGATTTTGAGTTTTCCTAAAACTCTTCAATCACAGCCAAGTCTGAGATTGTGTTATTTCAGTAGGTGGCTGGGCCCACCCATGACAAATTGATTTTTTTCTAATTCTCCCCAGCATTTAAACTTGTTCAAGTCTCATCTTTTTCCATTTTTCTCACCACAATCCAAGATTTTAAAATGTATTTAACATGACAACTCAGTATACACCTATATACAAATACATTGAAAATAAAAGTTTCACCACACCCTAAAGTTTTCTATTCTTTTCCTTTAAAATTTTTGATCTTGTAAAATTAATAATAAAACTTAAAAACACACACACAAATGTTGGTCTTGACCCAATAATTTATATTATGATGTTTCATGACCCATAGTTTGAAAACTATTGGCCTGGCTTCTCCTTTCTTCAAAATGTCGTTTCTTTACTCTGGTTCTTTCTTTTAACAGTCAAACAGTCTGCTCTCCACTTCCTCATCTCTCATTCACTCTTCAGTTGGCCACGTTTGGTCTCTGACCCTACCCTGCCCTGCAGATGCCCTCACTGAGGTCCCTGACACCTTCTTATTGATAAACCCCCCATTTCCCAGGGCTTCTCTAACCTGGGTCCCCAGCATCCTCAAACCCAGCTGGCCGCGCCCTCCTGGAAGCGCCGTCTTGCCCTGCCTTCCGGAGGCCTTCTGCATCTCTGCCAGTTAGTTCTCGAGATTCTCTTCCTCTCTCCTCTACAAGTCTCCCCAAGGCACTTCTCTTTTCTCACTTTATACCCTGTTCTTGGGTGGTCTCACTACTTCTCATGTGGGACACCTTAGCTGTCCCTGGCCCTTCTCTTCAACTCAGTCTCTCTTCCTGAATCTGGTACAAATCATAGGCCACAGACTCTGATGTGAAAGTTTCCAAACTGGAAATTTTGCTCACTTGAAAACCTAAACATTTGAAACTCTGAAGCTTTTGTCTCCTTTTCTGCAGTGATATTTCTCGTCTGAAGTAATACATACCACTGAGTGAAAGGGAGCGAGGGCAAAGGATTTAAAGACTGTGTGTGTATGTATGCCCATGTGTGGAGGGTGATGGTGGTGGGGAGCTTGAGTAATATTTGCAATGGACATTGTGGTTGATCCCCAGCATCCATTCCATACCTGATGTTTAGCCCACGTCAGTAAGCAGCTTTTCCCTGATGACTGTTACTGCTCCAGGAGTGGACACACCAGTGACATTTGCCAGACAGCCTAAAGGAAAGGACTTATATCTCACACTTAGGCGGGGGAGGGCTTTCTCTTTCCTCTACTGGATGTGAAGAGAGAAGCATCCCCCAGTAGCTGCTGCCCCCATCTTTAGACCACGAGGAAAACCATCCCAAGGACGAAACTCTGCTCCAAGGAGGAAGGCTGAGCAGAACCATGGACAGAGCCTGGGTCCCTGTTGACATTATTGAGCTGCTGAATCAACCAACCTCAGAGCCCACCTGCCTCAGGTTCTTTGTTACATTTCTTTATTTTCTTTTTCTTAAAAAAAATGAGGTTATATGTTACTTGTAGAAGAAAGTATCCTGATAGATTCAGTATCTCAAAATGTCACATCACACCTGAAGTCCAGAACCTGGACCCAGCTGCCAGCCAGCCCTTCCTCTTGGCTGTTCCATAGTATTTCACAATCAATGTCTAAAACTGACTTGGTTTTCTTGGGCCCCCACTTCCCCCTACTCCAATTTTCCCTGTTCCTGTGAATGGTCCCACCATCCTCCTAGTTGTGACTCCAAACCTTGGGTCATCTTTGCTATTCCCCTTTCCCTCACACTGACAATTCCTCCTTAGGAACTATAGATTCTACCCGCCTCAGTAGTTCTCACATCCATCCACTTCTTCACCCACCACCATCTCTCACATGTTTCACTGCAACAGCCTCTGAACTGGTCCTCCATCTTCTTCCAGTTTTCTTTGCACAGCACAGCCAGAGTGATCTTTCTAAAATGCAGATCTGAATATCTCACCCTCCTGATTAAATCCTTTTCTTTCCCTTTTTAGAATAAATTCTGAATGCCTTAATATGGCATATAAGGCCCTCCATGACCTGGTCCTCATTTCATCTTTCTAACCTCAACACCATTGCTTCCTTTCTATCCTTCATTCCAGCATCATAGAACTACTTTCACTTTCCAAACTTACTCTCTCTTATCTCCAGGTTGACTCTTCTGCCTGGAAAGTCTTCTTCCTCTCCCTGATTCACCTGAATAACTCTTGCTCGTTCTCCAGTGCTCAGTGTGATAGCACCTCCTTGGGGAAGCCATCCCTGCCCCAAAGCTGGGTTAGGTGCTCTTCTTCAAGTTTCCACAACACCATGTCCTTATCTCAGTCATAACACTCATCACGAGGTTGGAATTGTATGCTTGCCTATCTCCCCCATCCCAGACCACGAGCTCTTTGAGTGCAGGGACTCTGGCTTACTCCCTGCACCTAGCACCACAATTGAGTGATAAAGATCATTCTAAATTCAGAAGTGGCTTTTAACTTGAAGGCAAGGGTAGTATGGAGTAGAGTTGGACGGCAGCATGGAAATAGCTATTTTCAAGCAGGGGTAGGGGTGGTGGTGGCAGAATCGGATCTGCTGGTTAAGTGTGTTGAATAGGTTTAGGTGGGTGGCAGGGCTAGGCCAGGGGAAAGTGACCACTGAGGCAGACAGTGTAACCCAGGTAAGAGATGACAGTGGCCCGGACTAGGGTGGTGGCAGTGGAGACAGGGAGAACCAGACAGACTTGAAAGAGTTATAAAGTAGAATTAACAGAATTGGGGGGTAGGCAAAGAAAATAAAGGGGTATAAGATGAAGTGCATTCTAATTTAAGCAACAGAGGTCCTGGTGGTGTCTTCCTCTAGGGTGGGGAATTCAGAAGGAAGAACATGATTCAGACAGTGGAGAGTGAGATGAGGGGCTCTGCTTTGGACATTCAGAGCTGCAGATGGGGACCAGAAGTTGCGAAGGGTTGGACAGAAAGGTGGGAGAAAACCAGAAGGGTAGACAGAAGTCATAGATGCTGAGATAGTGGGAGTCAGAAAAAAAGGGACTTGAGACAAGGCAAAAATACTGCTGAGCCTCCTTTGCACAGGCGCTTCCACAGACACAGACATAAGAGCACTGGAGAGGGTCCTCTCTCTCTTTTTACTATTCCATGATTGTAAAAATTCAAGTATAATTGAATTACAATATTATATTAGTTTCAAGTGTACAACATAGTGATTCTGTATTTTTATACATTACAAAATGATCACCGCTGGAGAGGGTTCTCTTGATAGCAGTTTTATTTAATTTAAAAGTGAAATTCAGACCCTGGCCCACTCACTAATCATGGGATCATGGCAGGAGTGAACTTGTCTTGGGGATCATCAGCCTCTTACCAGGACAAGACATGGGGAACATATAGACTCTTACCAGAACAAGAAGTAGGGAGCATACGAATCATGTTTATGTGGGCATGGAGAAGCAGGGAGACGCCCAGCTATAGTGCTGGGCAGGGCCTGGCCACAACCAGGGAAGGGGTGACTGGTGCCATCCCCTAGACACATGCAGAGAAGGAGAAGACTCATTCAGGACTGGTATTAGGGTTTGGGTTTAGAGGCCTAGGGCAGGGTCAGGGAGCTCTGGAACAATAAGATCAGTAGCTGTGAGTAGAAGATTTGTCCAGCTCACTGCGCTGCTCCTTCTGGGACTCTGTCACCACCTGCTGGGGGTGAGGCATGTGAAGGGTACAGACCATTCAGCACGCCCTCCTCCCAGCTCCTTGGCTGCATGGTGTCCCCTCTCCCTGGCATAACCAACTGAGGCTTCAGTCTATCCATCCACCTTATCCATCTCCCTGTTTCCCTCCCACTCCAAGAACCACTAACCAACAATACCATAAGATCAGCTGCAGCGAGGCTGGGGCTCAGAAATACTATGGGAAATGAGGAGGTCGTAGACTCAAGTGACCCATCTCACCTCCCCATCCTGGGTCTCAATGGTTTTGATCAGAACCATCTTCCGGCTGTGGCTCTCCTGGGGAGGCTCCATCTCAGGCACTAGAAAAATAAAAAACAGCATGAGGGGTGGATGGGAGGAAGCTTGGGATTTCTCTTAAAGCCCTCATTCTCTCTGGGAGGGGACGGGAGAAGAGGGGCAGGGCCTGAGGAAGGGGGCGAGTGTAGACCAGGACTCTGTAGTTCACAGAGAGAACGTATCCCTGAGCAGAGCCATACCAAGAGTCCAGTCAGGGCAGAAATGAACAAGGGAACAGACAGGTTGGAAGACAGACTTGGGAGACTCACCAGTCGTCTTTACACTTAAGGATGCAAAGGAATGGACTGGCACGGAGATCCTGGGGGTGAAGCATGTGGTCAGCTACTCCTCCAGGCCCCTGGCCTCTACCCCTCCTCCTCCGCCTCACATCCAGTCCAGACCACGCCCTGCCCCGCCCCTCACCGGCTCTCCTCGCCCTCCAGCAGCTTCCGGTAGGTGGCGATCTCGATGTCCAGGGCCATCTTGACGTTAAGGAGCTCCTGGTACTCTCGCAGGTGTCGCGCCATCTCCTCCTTTAGCTGTCGCAGCTCTTCCTCGAGCCGCGCGGCGCCCGCCTGGTACCCACCGGCCTCCAGGGCAAACTGCTCTTCCAGCTCTCTCAGCTGTCTGAGCAGCGCCTCGTTCTGGAGGTTGTGGGGGAAGTGGGGGTCAATGGGGGAGCAGCCTTCAACCTCCACCCCCCTGGGCCAGGGCGCACAGCCCGGTGCTCACTGTGCCGCGAAGCCCGTCCACCTCGCACGTCAGACTCTGGATCTGGCGTCGGGACTCATTCATCTCCTGCTTGGCCTGGCGCAGGGCCTCATGGTTCCGGTTGGCGGCGTACGACAGGTCCGCGTACTAGGGCGTGGGGGGCAACCCGGGAGTGAGCGGACCAGATGCACTCTCCCCCCAGCGCCCTACCCTTCCAGGCCCTCCCAAAACCCTCCCGTGATCTTGTACCTTGGACTTGTACCATTCTTCTGCCTCCTGCAGGTTCTTCGCCGCGATGCTCTCGTACTGGGCACGGATGTCCCTCAGCGCCGCCGTCAGCTCGGGCTTCACGGTCGCCTCCACCTCGACCTGCTGCACCTGCTGGCTCTCCACGCTCACCTGCAGGTCTCTTAGCTCCTGCCGCCCAGGGCAAAGAGATGTCCAGTTCACCACACATATCCCACGCGGGCGGCGCAGTTGGTGCACGAAAAAGAAGAAACGCTTAAATGAACAGAAGGGGGCGCCAGAGAGTGCGGCGTGCGGAGGCCTGCGAGGCCTGCGAGGCCTGCGCCCCGCCGGCTCTAAGCCCCCGGCTAGATTACAGGGGTGCAGCTCTGCTGCTCGCCACCAGGTGGCGCAGGGGTGGACGTCAAACCACCTGTAGAGGGGGTTTCTCACTAACCTTCCTCAGCTATTCCTCGGCTCCACTCGCCAGTCTTTCCAGAGATTGTCTCCTAGCTCCGAGACCACCCCCAACATCCAAAGCTTCCCCTGACACCCGGGTCCACCCACCTCCTCGTGCAGCTTCTTGAGAAACTCAATCTCATCCATCAAAGACTCAATCTTGCGCTCCAGCTCCAGGCGGGACAGGGTGGCATCGTCCACGTCCTTCATGGGGTGGCAGTAGGGGTTGAGAGCAGGGAGGGGCTGCTTAGGCCGAGGAAGAGGAGGCATCTAGTCGCCTCCCTGCGCCCACAAAGGCCTCCATGGGTACACAGTCCGGGTAGGGGTGAGGAGATGGAGCTCGACGTGGGGCCCCAGCTCACCTTGCGGAAGAGCACGAGGTTGTGCTCCGCGTCCTCCCGCTTGCGCGTCTCCTCCTCCAGCCTGGTGGGAAGAGTGAGCAGAAGCTGAACTGCAGGGTCACTGCCCAGTCTTCGGATCGCTACCCCCACGATCTGGGCTAGAGGCTGCTACTGCTCAGGACTCTGGGGAGGGGTCTTCAGGCTGCCAAATGGGCTTACCCAGTTTTCTCTTCAGTCGGCTGGGAGCTGAGATGGTGCCACTTTATACCCAGGGGAGACATAGTAACCCCTCCTCCCTTACCTCCCCAGAGACTCAGTTAAGTGCTACAGGGAGGGCAGGGGGTGGATTGAAGCCCGCGGGAGAGGATGCTGCCTGCACACGCCCAGGAGCCACTCCCTCCGGCGGCTGGTGGGGAGGGGAGAGGAGCGCAGAGCAGCCGCCTTGACGGCCACCGCCCAGCCCTGGCCCTGCCCCCTGACCTCTGCTTGAGTGCTGCCAAGTCCTCCGCCAGCCCGTCGCGCTCCACCTGCACCCGGTCGCGCTCGCGGCCCAGCAGCTCTAGCTCCCTCCGCAGCTCCCGCAGCTCCTGCTGGCACAGCTGGTCGGCGCGCGCCGGCTCCTGGCCTCGGGCCTGGCTCAGCTCCCCGCGCAAGGCCGCGTTCTGCTGCTCCAGGAAGCGCACCTTTTCAATAAAGTTGGCGAAGCGGTCGTTGAGCTCCTGCAGCTCCTGCTTCTCGTTGCTGCGTGTGGCCAGGAACTCCTGGTTGAGGGCCTCGGCCATGGAGAAGTCGAGGCGCTCCGAGGGCAGGCGCAGGAGGGCGCCCGCACCCGCCCGGGTACCGCGGAAGCTGCCCAGGCGCACGGAGGAGCCAGGGGACGCCGAGCCCAGCAGGCGGCTGCTGGAGAAGCGGGAGCTGGATGAGTAGGAGAAAGCCCCAGGGGACAGTGAGGGCTGTGGCCCAAAGGTGCGGCGGTAGGAGGTGGAAGTGATGCTGGACCGGAGGCCCGACGGGTGGCTCATGGCTGCTAGGATGGGCAGTGACCGTTGGCAGACCTGGTCCGGGCGCTGGGAAGGAGCCGGAGATGGCTGCGAGGCGGCTTTATAGCCCTGCGGGCTCAGCGGGGGCATGGGCAGCTCCTCCCACTGGCCTGACAGTGGGGCTATGTGGGGAGGGGGACGCCCCACCCCTGCGGAGCAGCAGGAGCGACACACCCTCCCTCCCTGTTTGCTGGCGCCCTGCCTACTTGATTCCCCCTGTTGCTGACAGGGAGGGAAGCAGGGATGGAGACCACAGGTCACAGGCAGGCCGGGGTTTGGGGGTCAGCACCTTCCAGCAAGCATCCAAATTTGGAGCCTAGGGCGGGAGGGCCTGACTTGAGCTGGAGTCCCTGCCTGAAAGAGCTGGTAAAAATTGGAGGGTAGGAAGACTGGAGGTTAAAGGGCAGCCTTCTGGCACATGAGTCGGGAGGAGGTGGCCCAGGTAGATGGAGAATAGGCCTGGCTTAGGCCAGAGAGCCTGTGCCTCCGTGTGTCCCCTGAAGGCTAGGCTCTGCTTTTCAACTGCTGTCAGCTACCCTGTCACCACACCCAGAGAGATTTGGGGGCCAGGAAGGCAGAGACAGCTGAGGTGGGTGAGGAATGGCTGATCTCTCTGTAATCTCCAGGGCTCTGTGAAGAGTTGCTGCCTGGTGCCAGCTCTGCTGCTAATGGACTGGCCTCTTCCCTTCCCCCTCCCCTGGACACTTGGCCAGGGGTTGCCTGCTGATGTCTCAGCCTGAAAGACACAGATTTAAAATGTACCCCCAGGCCCCAACAAAGTGGGTGGACACATCAGATGGGGCTGAGGGTGACTAGGCCCAGCTCTGGGTCCCACTTGTATCCGTGCCCTGCCAGGGGGAGGATGAGCGAGTGAGCTAGTGTGTACTGTCTGGCTTTACTGGATTCTCCCTTCCCCCAACCAACCGCTACTCAGTCTCCGACCTTACGGGAACCAGGGCAATTCCTGAGGTAGGAAGGGGAGGGGGCTGAGGGGTGGCAGCTGCTGCCAAGGCTGAGAGAAGGATGCACTGGCAGGAACCGGTTTCCAGTACTGAGGAGTTGCAGGTACCCAGGGGTGGGCAGGGCTGGATGGGAAGAGAAGGGGAAAGAGAAGGTACCCATCCCCAATAGTTCAGGGACTGAAAGAGGAGAAAGGAGGCCTAGAAAATCCACAAGCCTGTGTACACAAGCAGATGCATATGCGTAACAGCACTGTATGCCTGTGTGTGCACACATTAGACACACAAACAACCACACATCCCTTTGTACCCTCTCCCCCACCCCACCCCCACCCATTTAGCAGGGAGGCTGAAATCTGGCCTTTGCATGTCAAACGGCTTCCAGAATGCAGGCACAGGCTGCCCAGGAGTAGAGAGAGACAGCTTGGATGGTCTGCAGGATCCGGGGTGCTGAGGCCTGTTGGGCTTGCCAGGGACTCTTGGGCTCTCCGGTAAGGACAGGTCCACCTCGGACTGGCCCTGAGGACGAGAGCTGGGCATCTGGGGAAACAGGATGGGGACTCCAGGCTGGATCTCTGGCTGAGGGGATGAGGAGGGCGGCTCCCTGGCTGGCCATCTCCTCAGCATTGCAGGGCAGGGGAGCCTCCCCACTCTTTGTGTGTCCTCTGAGATGGGCCAACGCCCTCCCGCTCACATCTCTACCGCCTTCCTCTCCTCTCCAGGCCCCTCCTTCCTTCCGGGCTATTAGTCTCTCCCTGCACAGCTGCCAGGTCCCTCTCCTTGATTGAGTCTGGTTTGGTTGCCAGGGGAATGGGAAGAGGGAGGATGGGAGAGAGGGGATAGGATGGATAAACCAGGGCCTGTCCCCACTAACTCTTGGAAGTGGGGAGAGGTAGGGTTCTGCCTGACCTGGGGTCTAGGGGCTTGATAGTTATGAGGAGGGGGCCAGGGAGCCCTGGTATTTTCTGCTGCAGCCCTGAGCTCTGAGCTCCAGCTGCCATTGGCCTGGAGCCCCATCAACTCCAGCCTAGGCCCTGCCCTGCCCTTGCCTGTTATCCTCTGGGAACAAGCTGGGCGTATGAGCTGGTACTGCTTGAAGAGGAGCAGTCAAAGCCTCAGGTTTATCTTTATAGGGAGCTGCTAGTAGACCTGGACCTTTCACAATATAGGCCCCTAGGGCTAGTTTGGAGAGTTACAAGTAGGGTTTCTGTCCCCTCTCCTGCTTAAGCTCCCAGCTCGCCACCCAGTGATATTGTCAGCCCTCAAGGGCAGAGAGGATCTGGACTATTGTCCCCTCTAAGTGCAGGGCTGGACCAGGGTGGCAGGAGCCCAGTACTTCCTGGCTAATGGAGGGAGAGGGGGTGGCCTCACCCTTCCACAGTGCAATGGCAAATAGTATACTGATAAAGACACAGACTCTGGACAGATTGCCTGGGTTTGATCACGGCTCCTCAACTTAATTAGCTGAATGCTTTGAGTTTGGTTGAATGATTTAACCTCTATTCACCTCATTTTCTTTATCCATCAGTGGGGATGATAACAACAGGACCTACCCCATAGTATTGGAGGAGTAAATGAGTTCCAATATGGGAAGCACTTAGGGCTTGGCACATAACATGTGCTATGTAAGTATTAGCCAGTGTTATTATTCCCCCTCCTCCATCTGCTGCCCTTGGCTGCTCTGGTGAAGGCTCAGAGAGTTATGACAATTGGATGCATTCAGAGGTTTGCAAGGCAGGTGAGCAACGAAGTTTAGGTTACTGGCAAGAGAGCTGCTAAATGACAGGTCATGGACTCAAAGTTGAATGAGGAGGGGTGCGTATGCAAAAGATGGTGGGATATTGGGATATTGGGAGAGTAAAGAGGTCTATAGCTGGACGTCCAGGCAAGGCCAAAGAACAATCATAGTACAAAGGAATTGCAAGAGGCACTGAGAGGGTAGGAAGTTGTTTTCAGAAAGCAGGGTGTACGAACTTGCGATTCTGGAGCTGGGGTATTCAAAGGTGATGATTCTCAGAGTGTTTCTAAGGGAGTGGGCAGCTGAGGCTGAGGTGGAAGGGTGGAAAAGGTCATGAGAGAAGAGATCAAGCCACCAGACTGGGCACCTACTAGCTGTGTGACCCTGGGCCACTTACTTGTCCTCTCTGAGCTTCACTTTCTTCATCTGTAAAAGAGAAGATGACACCTTCCTCCCAGAGATGTGGTGAGATCTAAATGAGGTAGTGTACACTAAGCAATAAGCAGATTGTGAGGCTCATAGTAAGTATTCAACACTGCTGATTTCCTTCTTCCCCTCCCATGTGACAGAGAGGAAACAGACACGGAGGAGCAATGATTTAACCTTATTACTTGTAACAATCTGTCAGCTGGGGCCTCCTGCCTCTTGAGGTCTAGGAGTGGCTCAACCTCCATTCTGCATCCTGGGGAATGCCCAAAGTCCTCCCGAAGACCTCTGTGCCTTAATGTTGCTTCTTCTTTACATCCCTAGCTCCAAGTCCCTGCTGTCTCTGAATTGACTGACTTTACAGTGACTCTCCAGTGTCCTGGATGTGGAACTCAGCACTGTCCCTTGGTTCCTGTGGTCCCCTTTCCATCACTAAGTAGGGTCTGAGGCTCGGGTTGTGCAGTGAGCAAATTTCGACTCCCTCTCCAAGAGGACGTGGCCCAGCTGGTCAGTCCCTGCTGGTGTTCTGGGCCCTGGGCATGCAAGAGCTAAGATCAGCCCAAGCCAGAAGGAATCCAGCTCCATTCAAGGTGGGCTCTCCCAGGCTGGTCTGGCTGCAGGGTCCCCTCTGAAAGAGTGGCTCCACCAGAGTAGAATACTTTCCCCATTATCTCCATTTTGGGGATCCACTCCTCCCAGATAGGGAGAACCATGGGTATCTTTTCCATCTCATCACTTCTCTCACTGTATCCTACAGTAATAGCTAACATGTCCTATGTCCCAACACTATGCTAAGAACTTTACATGTATTATCGCTTTTAATCCTCACAATAACCCTATGAAATAGGTACTACTAATATTCCCATTTTACAGTTGAAGAAATTGAGGCACAGAGAGGTTAAGCAACTTGCCCAAGGCCACACAGCTAGTAAACTAGTAATCTGTTTATATGTCTGGTTCTCCTGCTCCCTGACAATATACTCTTTGAGGGCAGCGGTCAAGTCTAATTCCCCTTTGTGTTTGTGGTGTCCATCACAGGACCTCAGTCAAATAAGTGTTGGTTAAACTGGAATGAACCCAGAGGCACCTGAAAACAAATCTTTCCCATGGTTGGCAGGTCTGGAAAATAGAGGTGTGTTGCTGCCACCTTCTGGTCAGAATCTAGAATGACAAATCTGCAATCTGAATCCATCCATGTTTATTGGGTTTATTGGGGGATGCTCCTAAATTTATAATGACCTCCTTTATAAAGATGAGGAGAATTATCCAAGGGTGTGTAAAATAGATTAGCAGTACTTGTATTAGGAGGTCTGAGCCCTGATTTATTTCTTCCCCTGGGCTCTTGGAGCCTCCTCTGCACCCCAGAAGCCAAAAGCCAGGGAAGTAGGCAAATTCTGTCCTCAACTTCCCCCCACACCCTCTACTCCATCCACAGTCTCAAGTCCCACCATCACTGTAAAACTGCATCTCTATCTGCCTGCCAGGCTTTCCAACCAGCTACCGACCTCAACTGGAGAACAGGAGAGGAGTTTATGGCTACAGAATGCTAAGTGAAGCTTCTTTCTCATGGGGTGGCCTAGCGACCTGACTCAGAATCACCTGGGGGCTTATTAAAAGGCAGATTCTAATGCTCCTACCAGATCTTCTGAATCTCTAGAATTCTGCATTTTAACACACTTCCAACATGACTTTTAATGCACATGAAAATTTGAGCATACCTGGATTAAGATTTTTTTCTTTAAATTGTCCATCTTTCCCGCATTTTATTTTGATTTTCAAACCCAGAGAATACTTGAAAAATGCTGCTATGGGCACAATATACCCTTCTCCTGGGATATAACGATGATCAATTGATAATATTTTGCCACAATTCCTTTGAAAGTAAGTTTCAGACATCATGATATTTCACCCCTAAGCACTTCAGCATGCATTTTCTAGGAACAAGAACATTTTCCTACATAACCACAGTACTATTAATCCACCCAGGAAATTTAACATTGATACAAAAATATTATCCAATATATAATCTGTGTTCAAATCCTCCCCAGTATGGTCCCAATGTCTTTCATAATTATTTCCCCCTAATCCAGGATTCAAAGATGAAGAACTGTATTTGGTTGTCACCTGGGCAGGGGTAAGGCTGGGATGAGGTTGGCATGTTTGAGGAACTGGAAAAAGCTGAGGCTGGAGTGAGGCAGGTGAGGAGGAGAGAAGGAAAGATGAGGTTAGAGGACAGGGAAGGAGTTGGGCATCAGGCATTCTAAACCAGAGGGAAGACTTATTTCAAATGCAATGAAAAGCCATCGGAGGGTTTTAATCAGGGGAATGACTTGATCTAGTTTATAACTTTGTAACTTTTAAAAGTTCAATCTGAAGGCACTTTCGTATTTGGGACATTCTGTAAGACAATTCCTAGACTCTTTAAGAAGTTGGAGCCATTTTTTAAAAAGTGGACTTATTAGTTTCCAAGGGAATGTCATAAGACATTACCACAAACTTGGTGGCTTAAAACAACAGAAATTTATTCCTTCATAGTCCTGGAGGCTGGAAGTCCAGAATCAAGATGTTGGCAGGGCACACTCCCAAATGCTTTAGGGGAGACTCATTCCTTGCCTCTTCCAGATTCTGGTGGCTCCAGGCACCCCTTGGCTATGTAACTCTAATCTCTGCCTTTGCCTTCACACAGCCTTCTCCTCTCCTGTCTGTCTCCTCTTTCCTTCCTATAAAGACACTTGTCATAGGATTGAGGGGCCCAGGTAATGCAGGGTGATCTCAAGGTCCTTAATCACATCCTGCAAAGACCCTTTTCCAAATAAGGTCACATACACTGGTTCTGGGATGTGGACATATGTTTTGGGGACCACCATTCAATACACTGCAGTGGGAGACTGTTCTAGACAAGAGACTAAGAGATATAACAACTAAACTCAATGTTCAAACTTAAATTGGATCCTGGATTTGAAGGAGAAAAAGGCTACTGGAGAAATTTGTGTATTCTATGCTATGGAATGATTATTCTTGTTCTGAGGTGTGAAGATGGGAATGTGGTTGTGTAAGAGAATGTTCTTGTTCTTAGGGGGGCCTGCGGGAGCATTTGGGGGTGAAGTGTCATGATGTCCATGACCTTCTTTCTGGTGAGTCAGTCCCATTGTCCTTGATGTCGTTATGGGGTGAGGCAGTGGCTCTGGCTGCTGGGTCAGTGCGACCGAGAGGGAACATTTGTGGAGTTAGTCACACCACTTATCAAAATAGAACCCGGGCTTCTTATCCTGGTCTTGCCTTGCCTCTGCAGGTCTCTCATAAGAGACTGTGCCTGATACGCGTTTGTCCCCCAAACCCCATGTTGTTAGCGGATATGCTCAGCCCTGCTCCCTGGGGGTTGCACAGTTGGAGACCTGGAGCCAGAACTTCCCTTCCCCCCAGACTGTGGTCTGGCATGGATTTGGCTTTGCCCATCACACGAGAGTACATATGGTCTCCTGACTGACCAGTCTCATTTCCTAGCAGCTCCCCTTCGGGCTCTATGCCTTTCAGAGATGGAGTTTACTATTGGCTGGTCACTCGCTGGCCAGTAAGTCCCTGCCTGGTGGGGAGGCAGGGCCATCCCAGGTGAAAGGATGAGGGAGGGGCATGGCAGAGGACTCTTCTCCCTGGCCAGCTGATAATGAGCCCTGTAGTCTTGAGCAAGTCCCCTCTTTGGCCTGAGGGTGCAGTCAGTATGAACATTCTGTGCCAAGTTGGTTCTAAGACCTTGAAGGGTGGCTGGGGTTTGGATGGCTGAACTCCAGGGGGCACGATGGAGACAAGGGAGCCCTAGTCAGGGCCTGATGGGGCCCAAGAGGCTTGTGGGGAACTGTGGGAATATTAAGTAGGTGGGACTGGTGTATGGAGGAGGGGTGGCAAAGCCAGGCAGAGGGGATTACACTTGAGATGTTGCAAGGAAAGGGCAGCTAACTACAAACCAAGAAAACTGGCCTGAGGTTTGGGCCAGTCTCTGGGCTTTGCTTTCCTCATTGGTAAAATAAAGGCTGTGGGTGAAATGATCTCTCACGTTCTTTCCAGGCATGTAGGTTTTTGAGTAGGGGGATCGGGTAATAAAAAATACCTGTGATCTCATTCCCTGACGAAGGATCCACTTTCAGCATGGACGGCGGTCAGAGGGTCCAAGGAGGGCTGTGATATTCTCCCTCACCCTCAACTCTCTGTTTACTGGTATTACCCAGGAGGAGGTACAGACTTTATGCTGATCCACCTGGCAGACTACCTCCCTCCACATAACGTCTGTAAGCCCCTCAGCTTGGAACCCCAGAAGGTTAGACCAGGTGGGAAACTCTGGGATCACTCAGGTACCACCCCACAACCTCTGCATTTTCCTGATGGAGATGCTGAGATGGGAGGTGGTAGTTACAATTCTATGGGCTGTGAAGACACAGGCCCCTGCTCTCGGCCCCAGCAGGAGCCTGGTCAACCCTCCCTACCCAGGTAGGGGCCTGAGCATATGCGTATGCCTGAGCTGAGACAGGACAGCTGCCAGGAGGCTCTTTTCTGCAATCATGACACTCTGCCATCCATCTGACCCCACCTCCTGCAGGGAGAGGCTGGGAGGCAGTTGAACAGACAAGTTCAAAGAATCTGATGCCCTACAAACTGCCCTGCCTACCCTCTGCCTGCAGGCCGCACAGCTGCTGATCTGACAGCTGGGCCCAGATGGGTCATAGCTTTCAGGGCCTGCGGTTCTCCCAGACTTCAAGGGCCAATTACCAGCATCTGTTAAACGCTGTCTCACTCTCCAGGTGATTTCTCTCGGCAGCACGCTGCTGTGCTGGCACCTGGCTGGAGAGAAGGGAAGATGGGGAAGTGGGAGATGAGTGGGAGAGAGAGGGAAAGAAGTGGAAATGGAGGGAGGGGAAGAGGAGGGCAGGGTAGAGAGGGCAGCAGAGGAGAAGAGTAGAAGAAACCAAATGGGCCAGAGAAGAAGAAAAAGCCTGAGGGGACCCAAGGACCCAAGGCCGCCCCACCACACAGGGGAACAACCAGTCAAATGACCTCCTATTCACACGTTGGATCCCCCAGAATCTGGTCTGGTTCTTGTCCCAAAAGTCCCCCAGCACCACCCACTTGTCTACAAGGGCAGCTTAAAGCTCCTTAGGCCTTGGAAGATTTGGAATAGCCTGGGGTCTGGCTCCTGGCTGGGCTTCCTGGGAGATGATTCTTCCAGAGTGGGCCTCCTTGCTCCTCTGTCAGAAGATATCTGTATCTTCTAATCTGCAGATCAGACTACAGCTCCATTCTCTGCCGCATGTAAAAGGGAAGAAGTTACATTTTTCCGGCCTATAGATGTTCTCTGTGTACTTTCAATTTTGGGGTTAAGTTCAGCCAAGACTCCTGGAAAGACTGAAAGGAAGCAGCAGGTCAGTTTCGTTGACCAGGCACTGCAGACAGAGGAAGGTCAAAACCCAAGAAAAGGAAGGGGGGCGTGGAATCTTCACTCCCCCAGGACAGTGTACTGGGAAGGGGACGATGCAATTTTAGAAGGGTCTTAATATTTTTATTATTAATTACTTTTCTAAATTCTATGAACTATTACATAAGCTTTCATATTAGAATGCTTTTGCCAGGAAAAAATAGAAAACCCAACCCAAAATGACCTAAACAATAAAAGGATTATAACTTCACATAATGAAAAATCCAGAGGTAGAGAAGTTTCAAGACTAATTCATTCGGGGGCTCAACATCCTATCAAGGACCAGGTTCTTTGCATCTTTCTGCTCTGTCAGGCTTGGAGTGCTAGCTTTTGTCATCATGTGTGCTCCCTCTTGGTAATAAGATGACTGCTGCAACTTCAGATATCACGTGCTCACAAAATGTCAAAAGTTGCAAAAGAGAAAATCCTTTCCCTGTGTTCCCTTTTAAAAGCAAGGAAATTCTTCCAAGAACACGTTCCCCCACCAACCGCCATCCAGCAGATATCATCTCACCTCTCATTTCCATAACTGAATCACATGCTGGTTCCTTAACCACTCCTGGCAAGAGAAGTGGAATTACCTTGATCAGTTTAGACTAAGATTCACCCTGGAGGTGGAGAGACCCAGCTTCCCCTGATGCACATAGGTGTCCAACACCAGAGCAGAAGTGGGTTGCGTTGGTAGATAAAACCATCAGCTGGGAATGGCTTTGGGGTAAATATGTATTAGTGGCTACCACATGTGCCCGCCTCTTCTGACATGTGGCATATACTGCCTTGAATTAGGACTGTGCTTATGTGATCTGTCTCTACGATCAAAGAGGGACAAAAAAGCTAACTATATTCTCTGGAGAACTCAAAACAGTGACTTGCACCAAAATATATTCTCTAAAAATAAGTAAACTTAAAAACTGTAATAACTGTTATAGTGTATAATTGGACATGACCTACCATGCCCATGTCAAGGGGCATTTCAGCATTACTTTGCTGTTGGGCTAGACATCTCCTGTGAGCCAAATGAGATATTTGATAAGAACAGAGTGGGGGAGTGGCAAAGGGTGACAGCAGTGAGATTGTACTTATACCCACCTCCCCAGTGAATTAACTTGTGAATGTAAACAAAACTCCTGTGTAATTAGAAGTGCTTTATATTCCGTTCTCGTTTTTAAAAGAGAGAGAAAAAGAAATCTTCTGGTGGTGAGACAAGTGTTTAAAAGCATTTTCTGTATTATGACTAAAGGAGACACGTCTCTAGTTCTGTGAGGTTCATTGCTGCTGAGTAGTTCTCTCCGGCCGCAGAATCAGAGGGAGCGTTAGAGGAGGAGGAGGAAATACTGTTTTTCCAGAGCCTGCTCAGGGCTGACAAACTCAGGGACACCAGGCTCTTAGAATGAATGGGGCAGTGACAGGCTAATGAGATGTCTGCAAAGGGGACTTTCTCCACCCTAACTCACTGGGTGTTTTTCCTTCACTTTCTGCTGGCCTGTGTCTCTTAGACGGACACCCTGGCACTGGGCTCCAGGAGCCATCTGCCTGGGTCATCTCTGCCAGCTTCACCTCGTGGCCTTAGCTGACAGAAGCTGACCATCCTGGCCCCAGTGCTTAGGGAAGCAACGCTCCAGGTGTGAGCTGTCTTGTCTGCACAGAGGCTGCTGTCTTGTCAGCAAGAGCCCAGGTAGGTGGTAGCAGCTACCCTCCAAGGACAGCACTGTATCTATATGATCTGAGAATTGATTCACTGAGTTCAGAGGGGGGCCTGAACAAAAAAGCCCCCTCTCACTAGGGAAGCTACAGCCTGGATAGTGGGGACCAGCTGGCTTTGCCCATCTGGATCAGTGTGCTGCCACCTTGTCCCAGGAATGGGGCTCCTGGGAGGTGATCTGGCAATAGCACGAGATCTCCTTTCTCTGATGGTGGCTCCACCCAGTGCTCTAAGCAAGGGCTGGCCTCCATGGCCCTTCACCCCAAGGACTGGAAAGGCAGCTACAACTTCCTCTGGAGCTGCTTGGAGGCTGCCTAGCAGAGTGGGGTGCCGGCTTTGGAGTCAGAGTTCTGGGGTCAAATTTCAGCTGGGCCACTTGCTCTGTAGCCTTAGGCCAGATGCTTACTCTTGCCAACCTTTGATTTCCTCAGCTGTGGAAATGGGTGTGACAAGATCACCGCACACGTGTTGTGAAGATCATCAAACACCCAAGATGTGAAAGGGCTTTCCTCCCCTTCCCCCCACAACCCCCCTCAGGGCTCCCACACACCTTCCAGAAGTCAGAGGCCTGAAGGTAGGCTCCCTCCAAGCTCAACCTCACCTGGGCCACCCCTGGCCTGACAGTGGGCTGTTCAGCAGACTTTTGCTGGAGCAGAGGCATCTCCCAGCTGCTTCCCAAACACTTAGGACGACAGGTAGACCTCACAGCCATTCTCTCTCACCTCAACTCAAAGCAGCTCTGCTGGGGTGCTCGCTGGACTCTCCTACTGGCCGGCAGCCTCCGTGGGGTGGAAGCAGACTGTTCTACCCGTCAGGTCGGGTGAGGGCAGCCGATAAGCTGCACAGCCAGAATCTGGGGCTCCAGCCAATCCTGACAGTGCACCCTCATAGGCTTTCTTTCTCCATTTATCCCCATCAAGCCTCAGCAGCATCAGCAATGGCTGCAGTTCTGAGCCCAGACTTTCCATTTGCGCTCAAGGGCAGATCAGATGATTGTCAGCCACAGAGCAATGACCTAGACCTTGGGGTATATTTGTTCTTGCTGCAGGCTAACTTCTATTCCCTCTCTCGCCAGCACAGGAGGGGGAAGTCATCACTGCAAGGACAGAGCCCTCCCCAACCTCTGGCACTTTGCTCTTCCAATTCCCCAGGCTCTGTACCACAGGAATATTTTTTCTCAGCTAAATTCTTCTTCCACCTTTTCACCCCCACACCTTTGCAGCTGCTTAAATGTTTCCAACCCTTTCACATCTTGGCACATGAAGATAATTCGCCTGTGTAAGACTAACTGAGTTAATTGGAGGGGCTTGTGCCTGGGCAGGGATGACTGGCCTTGGGGATGGAGACTCTCCAGATTCCACAAGGCTGTTCTGAAAACTGAGCGATTATAATCGGCAAGCCCTGAATCCCATTTTCAGGGCACCTCGCTTGGGAACTGATGCCTCAGAAAATGGACCTTTCAGGTACTGTTGGGCATTATGCTCAGCTGAAGCTGGATGATTCTCGTCCGTTCCTTCTCATATACAAATGTCCCGTTTCCTCCAGTGCTTGCACTGCAGCAATCACCAGATAGACCAGGTTGGGAAGGTCTCTGAGTACAGCTCAGGTGGCCAGCCTTTCCAAGGTTCATTTTCACCCCAGACCTCTGCATGCTCAGGCTGAGAAGGAACATGGCCCATCATTTTGAGTAGCAATAGCTGTCTTTGCACTCAAGGATGAGGCTGGGCCTTGCCCTGCAGTGCGTAAGACCATGGATGCTCTCACAATGAATGCTGTGAGACCCTTCCAAGCAAAGTCAAAGCAGCTCAGGTTGGAAGCTGTGCTGTGCTCCAAGACAGAATGTGCATTTTAAAAATGATCTCCCTGAAGATTAAGGGAGTGGAGGTGAGCAATGGGTAAGGGGTGAAAACACCAGTGGGAAAAGAGATGGAAATTGAGCACCATCGGGATAAGCTCAGCCAAGGAGCAAAGGTGAATAGGCCTGCAGCTCTGCACCCACCACCTCCTGCCACTTGGTTGGCCTTCCCACCCAGACCGGCCTTCAGGCACCACAACTCACTCCTCCCTTCTGCATGACCTGGCCCTCTGATCATCAATGTCCTTTTCCATTATTCTGTTCAACTCTATACGGCACCACCACTGTACCTGCACACCAATCACCAAGCTCTCCAGCCACCCACATTCATGTGCATTCTTCCCCCATCCTCATCTTCTCAGAGTTGCCTCCTGCCCCCTCAAGAACCACACTCCACACTGCTTCCTGTAGGTGCTCGGAAGAGGGTCCCAATCAGGGAACTCTCCTCTCTTCAATCTTTCCACACATGTACTCCAATCTTCCTTATTAATCCCCTACTTCAAAGATTCCCCATGACATACAGGGGTCAAGCTCCAACACCCTAACAACCCAAGGCTACTGTGATTTTGCATCTCTCTGCCAACTCCACTTTCTCCAAGCAGTTAACTTCTTAAAGTACAATCTTGTTTGTTATTGTAGGTTTTGACTAAGTATGGAAGAAATCAGCAGAATTCCAAGCCCTTCCCAAATGACTCTAATATTTTATTAAATACTGATGCAATAGTCCTAGCCGTCTGGTTACTGACTCGGATTTTGGCTCTACCATTTACTAGCTATATTCCCTATCTCCTTGCTACTCCCTGCATGGTCATAGCACACCAAGACCACCACCTGGGAACTTTAAAAAAAAAAAAAAAAAGAGAGAGGCAGTATCCAAAGCTCCACCTCAGACTGACAGATTCAGACCTGCATTTTAACATCTACAGGAGATTCATATCCACACTTAAGATTTAAAAGCATTGGCCCAATTTATCTGAGCTGGTTGCCTCACTTATGAAATGATTTTACCACCATTCATCAATTCAAGTCTAAGTGAAACAGACAGACCACTTAGCACAGTACACAGCACACAGAAGCCACCTGGAAGGTTGATCAAATAATCAGGTGGAAACTGCCAGCCTCCTCCATCCCAAACTGGCCTTGAATAAGTGGGTCAAGTAATTATTGTGATACTGCTTGACATTGAAAATAGAAACACGGCTTTTATTGACAAGGTAGGGCCACAACGGGTAGCTCCACAAAATACAAATAAAGACAGTCCCAAGATAAGAGTGCAAAATTGCAGCAGACAGGTTAATACTCTTCACCCTCATCCTCTCCCTCAGCACTATCCGCTCCAACCTCCTCATAATCCTTCTCAAGGGCAGCCATGTCCTCACGGGCCTCAGAAAACTCTCCTTCCTCCATGCCCTCACCCACATACCAGTGAACAAAGGCACGCTTGGCATACATCAGGTCAAACTTGTGGTCCAGGCGAGCCCAGGCCTCAGCAATGGCTGTCGTGTTGCTCAGCATGCACACAGCTCGCTGTACTTTGGCCAGGTCTCCACCAGGTACCACCGTGGGAGGCTGGTAATTAATGCCAACTTTGAAGCCAGTGGGGCACCAGTCCACAAACTGGATGGTACGCTTGGTCTTGATGGTGGCAATGGCAGCATTGACATCTTTGGGGACCACGTCACCACGGTACAACAGGCAGCAAGCCATGTATTTACCATGGCGAGGGTCGCATTTCACCATCTGGTTGGCTGGCTCAAAGCAAGCATTGGTGATCTCTGCTACAGTAAGCTGTTCATGGTAGGCTTTCTCAGCAGAGATGACAGGGGCATATGTGGCCAGAGGGAAGTGGATGCGAGGATAGGGCACCAGGTTGGTCTGGAACTCTGTCAGATCGACATTCAGGGCTCCATCAAACCTCAGGGAAGCAGTGATGGAGGACACAATCTGGCTAATGAGGCGGTTAAGATTAGTGTAGGTTGGGCGCTCAATATCGAGGTTTCTACGACAGATGTCATAGATGGCCTCGTTGTCTACCATGAAGGCACAATCAGAGTGCTCCAGGGTGGTGTGGGTGGTGAGGATGGAGTTGTAGGGCTCAACTACAGCTGTGGAAACCTGGGGGGCTGGGTAAATGGAGAACTCCAGCTTAGACTTCTTGCCATAATCGACAGAGAGACGTTCCATCAGCAGGGAGGTAAACCCAGAACCAGTTCCCCCACCGAAGCTGTGGAAAACCAAGAAGCCCTGAAGACCTGTGCACTGGTCAGCCTGAAAAAGAAAAGAGTTTTAATTTTAGCCTTGGTGAAAGCTGCAGTGACTTCTTTGAATCCATTATTACATTGATTGAGATCTTAAAAAAACTTCTGGACAATATTTGCTAAGAAAGCAGTTGTAAAGAGCTTCTAAGTGCTAAATGATTCAGAGAAATTTTTTGCAGTCAACTCTTGGGGCTGGAGGGAGGGGGTCCATCGAAAGGCTATTTAAAAATGAACTATGCTCAGGGGAAGGGTATAGCTCAGTGGTAGAGCACGTGCTTAGCATGCACAAGGTCCTGGGTTCAATCCCCAGTGCCTCCATTAAAAAATAGTAATAAATAAATAAGCCTAATTACCTCCCCACAAAAAAAAAAAAAAAAAAAACTAGTTTTCATTTCCCAGGCGGAGGAATCACGAGGTCTTGAATGGATGCAAGGCCCAAGTTTTGGTGACTGGAGAGCAACCTCTGGTCTCCTTGCTGTGACCACAGAACAAAGGCAAGTGCTTATCAGTTGGAGAGCTACCAAGGGCAGGCCTGGGACCACCAGGCCTATACAATGAGTCTATTACAAACATGTTGGCAGCTGCTTTCTGAGCTGGATTACAACAGAACAGCCAAATTCCAATGCCCTGGTGCTGGAGTAAGGCTGGATCTAGATCTGGCTCTACCAGTTCCTTGTTGTGTGACTTTGACCAAATTCATTTCTCAGTCTCAGTTTTCTCATTTACTAAATGTGGAGAATCATCATCTACCTCAGGTTGTTGAGAATTAAATGAGTATCCAGAACAGTGCTTGGCACAGTTAGCACTAGTTACCAGAAAGCCTATTCATTCTGGGAAAGGTGATTTACGGTCACAATTCATGAGGCATCAAGTTACTGGGGCTTTCCACTACAAACTGAGCTATTTTGGCAACAAACTGCTATCCTACCTTTCAAAGTATCCTGTTGGCAATCTTCACTTCTCAAGGTGCTCAGAGATTTGTGGACGTTCTCTATTGAGCCCTAGTTCACTTCTCCTGTGGGTCCATACTCTGAACAAGATCAGTGTAAGGGGCAGACCCTAGTCTACCAATTTCATTCATTAAGCTTCATGTGGACACAGGAGTAACACCAAGGACAAATGCAATTATTTTTCAGTAGTTAATGAACTTCACTCCAGAACCCTCATTGGCCTTTACTAGGTTTATTTGTCCCTAAAGGCAGGTCTTGATTTCCAAGTCAGTGCCTGTAGCTGACGCTTGATTTACAAATATAGGAACCATTAGCCCAGTTTTGTTGGGAAGACTATGATAAACATCTGAAAAAGTATGAAGCCATGAATGATGTAAGGCCAGTCTTTTTAGAATAGACCAACTGTTGCTGGGCTTAGCATAATGTGATTTTCCTGACAAGCCATTCTACCCAGGCCTTCATTCTTGATTTTTGGTTAATTACTTACAAGCTGCCCACATGCCTAAAGAGCAGAGTCATCTGATTGCCAGACTGTAAATTAAAATGATTCAAACAGAACACTTAACCTTACCGATGTGAATACAGTTGCTTAAGACTTTTCTGCCACAGGGCCAGTCCACACTGCCCCAAGTTCTAGAATAAAAGTAAGGATACTGCTCTTTTGTCATTATATCTTAATATCTTCAAAGTTCCAATATTTGATTCTGTAAAAAGGGAGATCCTTTGACTCCACATTCATTGTTGTTGGAAGTTTCCAAAGTCAGCTACTTCTAGTCAGTGTTACATTGGCTTTTTTACTATGAACTTTCTGAAATAACATAAGGCATCAGTCCAGATTTTTATGAGTTTGATCAGTCAGTTAGATGTCAGAGTCAGCCACCTACTCGTCAGTGTGACTAAGATGACTAAAAAGGGATGCCTCAGCTTGAAGCAGGGAAGCTGACTGATTAATATGAATAAGGATATTTAATCATCTTACATGTCAGCAAAACTGTTAAGGCTTCCTGGTACTCACCTTGACTTCAGGTAAACTGCCCTCACCAAATGAGCTATTGCCCAAATCTGCCTTGTAAGACATAGAAGTAGGCAAAAGAGCACTTACCCTTGCCCCAAATAGTTGTCCCATAACCCGGCACTGTCTGGTTTATAAATCCAATTATTCAGAGAGCAGTCTAAAGCTCAGTTTAGTGTGCAAAGAATGATTCTTGTAGTTTGGTCTTAAAACTGTAAGAGAAAATTCTTATTCCACTTTAAACAAAGTACTGTGTTTACCAGTTTCCGAATTCGGTCCAAGACGAGGTCAATGATCTCCTTGCCAATGGTGTAGTGACCACGGGCATAGTTATTGGCAGCATCTTCTTTGCCTGTGATGAGCTGCTCAGGGTGGAAGAGCTGGCGGTAGGTGCCAGTGCGAACTTCATCTGGAAATGACAAAGCAGCCACTCATCTCTAACAACCTGCACAAGTCTGCTCAACCCCGGGGCATCAGTGAAGCACCCAGGACACCTCTTGCGCCAGACCCTGGGATCTCACTTGGGTTACTGAGGTCAACTCACCAATGACTGTAGGTTCCAGGTCTACGAACACTGCCCTGGGCACATGCTTGCCAGAGCCTGTCTCACTGAAGAAGGTGTTGAAGGAGTCGTCTCCTCCCCCAATGGTCTTGTCACTTGGCATCTGGCCATCGGGCTGGATGCCATGTTCCAGGCAGTAGAGCTCCCAGCAGGCATTGCCGATCTGGACACCAGCCTGGCCAACATGGATGGAGATGCACTCACGCTGGTGGGAAGAAGAAAGGAAATGTCAGAATATGACACATCAGATGGGACACTTAAGAATGATTCACAAATAAATGACTATTAACCTTCAGGACAGATCACCACCTTCCTGGAGACCACTCCTACCCAGGGATTATTTCACAAGCAAATCTAATGCAGAGAAAATGCTTTGGAAAAAATCAAAGGTATGTTAATGAACTACTAGGCAAGACCAGAGACTAGATCCCCACTTTGTAGCCACATTAGATATTCAAGGTCAGGTTCCTACCTTGAGAATGACATAAACTGCTCTATAGCAATAGATTTTCCCTAACTCCTGGGAAATATGCCTGCTGATTCCTCAAAGGTATGCAAAATCCCTCCTTCTAGCTCTGATTCATTCTGTGTGATTGTGTAACTAGAGCTCATTCCCTCTTTAATCCCATTCTTTGAAGATAGGAGCTTCTACCTCTCCCTTTAAAACCAGCTCAAACCAGCAAATTACAGCCATATGACTCACGAAGAAAACACCAGATAAGCAGCAGTTAGCTGTATTTTAAAAACTGTGGTCAGAAGCAGCCTTTTAGCCCTGTGGAAGAATTTAATCTTAAGGGAAAAACATTTTCCTTCACTATCAACACATCTTGGGGGAAGAGCTGGGATGGAGACACATGGTAATAAAACCTAGAAGTGTCACCAAGACTTTACTAATAGTTTAAGACATTAGCTGTTTCCTAGTAAAATGCACATTTACCTCTGGAAATGTGGGGAAAAAAGTCTATGATTTCAAAAATTTAACAATATTAGGAAAATATTTTCCTTTATTTGCTGAACAAGGTCATTTGTTAAGTTACTAAACTCTCTACTGCTTAGTAAAATGAGGCAGTGAAAATAGAATCTATATCCATAGACTTAGAAGAAAAACAAAAAAGGAGTTTTATTGTATTTCATCACAAATCAGATTAGCTACTTTGGAGACTAGCAGAGGACTTTCAAAGGTTGACACCAAATACCTTCCATTACATTTTCCTCAAATAAGAGGGTTTCAAGTTTTTAAAAGCTGCTAATAGGAAACCAGTTAAAGAAAATTCAGTAACAACTAAGGTCTCAAAGGGCCTGGTTTCATAACCCAAGATAAAACCCCCAATCACTCACAACCTTTGACTTACGGTCCCCTCCTTCTCACCTACATTCCCCATAAAACAGCTATGGTCTGCTGACCTCATCAGCAAGCTATTACCTGCATCTACTTGCCCAGCTCTAGGGCTGTGGGAGAAAGGGGAATTTTTTGTTCTAATGAACCCATGACTATTTACCACTGCTTCATGTTTAACTGGACTTTGGACATTCCACAGCCCTAGAGAGCAGAGGAGAAACAGAGACCTGTCTACGACAGCCCCAGGGCCCAAGAAGATACCCAGGGCCCAAGAAGATAAAGTATCTGAGAAGATCCTCTCATTCTAATGAAGCACTTCTTGTACTGAAGCTTTTGGAGTTCAAAAACTTTCATTATGCAACAGCATAAACTGCACTCTCATTTAGACTGTGGCCACTGCTTGCCTTCCACTCTCCCCTGGCCACCCCGGAGATGAACTGAAACCAGAGTGATGCAGTCACTTAGTTTAGCCTTAACAGGATAAGCAGCCCTTGTCTCAGGTTAAAAACTATCCATCTAACCAGTGTTTGCCTGAATAGGTCTGCTGCTACTGCTGCTCTCCTGCCCTTTAAACAGTCGCATTTCTTTCTGAATCACACTTTTACCAGTATCTTTTTGGTTTTGCTTGATGAAAAGCACTCAAGCAAGTTGTTACAGTTAGACATATTTTTGTTAACTGTGGCAGTCCCTGAAGAGGATAGCTATTCACTGTATTCCTTTAAAAAAAAAAGATTTTGAAACATTTGAAACACAAATACTTATTTAAAAGCATGGCCTAGTTTAGGTAGACCTCCAACAGACGTTCCCCAAAATACTGGTTTCCAATACCTCTGGAAGATACAAAGAAAATACTCAAGCTGTGTATAATTTCATGTTTCTTTAAAACTAAGAAAGAATACATTGTCAGTACTAGTTTATTCTATGATTTTATAAGAAAATATACTTTTATGCACTTGTCTTTCTAAAACCTGGCTGAAGTAGGAAGCTTCAGCTATAAAACCACACTAAATTAACCCTAGAAATGCAGGATTAAACAACGTGACAGTAATTCTTTTCAAAGGAGGAGCCTGCCTACATCCTTCAGCTGGATAGGTGCAACTGGAAGCGCTCCCCCGAGCCCGGCCACAGGTGAGGCTTGGTGCGAACGGAAGCTCTCCCTAGAGCCCAGCCACAGGTGAGAATGGAGCAATTGGAAGCTCTCTCCAGAGTCCGGCCACAGATGACTCAGCAGCGAGTCACAGGGCGCTGGAGAAGGGGGACGCCAGGAAATATTTGCACCTTCCGTGCGGGAGCACACAGGATGCTAGGAGTCCGGTGCGTAAAAAATGGGAAAGTGAACTCATGTGGGGAAATGGGAGGAAGTTTTACTTTTCACAAGTCCTTAGGGTCCAGTGTGAAGGCTCCCTGTGCTTCCCTGGGTGGCAGCGGACCATGGGGTGATGGGTACCCTCTCTCTAAGATAAGGTGGGCTTCCCAATTCCACCGAGGGGCAGTGCCCGGGCCGCGTCTTCGAGGCGGAAGAGCAGTCTGCCAGTTGAACTCGGCTCTCCCAATCTGGCCACCAGAAGCTAATTTGCCTGGAGGCGTCTGGGACGTGACCCCACGTGCACTGGGGTCCCGACCCTCTTCGGACTCCTTACACTCCCCGCTCCCCACGCCACTGCCTGGGGACCTATACTCACCATGACTGAGATTCGTAGAGGTCCGCGGGGTTGGAGGAGGCGAAGGGGTGGTTACAAGGATCTCCCACTGACAGACTACCAAGGAGTCCGGGGGAGAAGTAAGGAGAGGCCCAGCAGCCCCCAGGGATCTTATATACCCCTTCCTGGCCACGTGTCAGGTGGGCGGGCACCGGACCCCGCCCCGGCCTCTGCGGCCCCGCCTCCGAGCCCCGCAGGCTCTGGCTGGGCGCCCGGTCGGACCCCGCCTACGGAGAGAGGAGGGGCTCGCGGCGCTGATTGGTGGGTTCAAAAGTTCAAACCAAACTCTTAGGAAGAAGTCAGAAGAACCAGGAAGGGGAGGAGACACCCTGGGGCCTGTGAATGGGCCAGTCGGGTGGGGAAGAGGATGGATGCGTCGACTCGCAAGGGAAGGAAGGCAAAGCGTCTGCAAGTCCTCAGTGGGTGCGGGGGTGGGGGGCGTCAGGTGGGCAAGACCTAAGCGAGGAAAGGCGCCAGGTAAAGGGAGCCACGGCCCGAGCCCGAGGAGCGTGGCTCCTCCTGCTGCCCGCCCCGCCCCCTGGCCCCGGACCCGGGACCCTCGAGGGGCAGTCCTTGTGGCCTCCAGCCAGTCGGCGCCGCGCAGCTCCCTACCCAGCCCGGCCTGTGCGGCCTGGCCGCTGCTCTAGCAGCAGAGGGACTTCCAAGTGAAAAGGTCTGGTTTGCCATTACAGGTCTTAATTACCGCGAATCGGCCTGAAGCCCTTATTCTTACTTGTTGCTTTACTTAACTCGTTTTTTCACCTCCTTTTAAACGAACATTATGGTTCCTAACAACAGTCTTCTTCCAGTTGGTGCAAAAGTAGTTTTTTCCAGTTCATTATAACAGTTTCCATTTTTTTATTGCGTACTATGAGGAGTTGTTTCTTTTTCAGGCAGTATTAATCACATTTTTTCCATTCGATAAGTCCTGTAAGTTACACCCATTTTACAGATGAGGAAAATAGGGCTGAGGAACTAAACTAGTGAAAGGTCACACAACTGGAGTGGTGGAGCTGCCCTTAAGCCTTGGCTACCTCCTACTGCCTCATCCCAAATATACCACTCTAGTTATGGAACCCAAGTCCCTGTGCCCGAGGCATCCTGAGGCCAAACAAACTGGAACATGGGCGTTCCAGGCAGAGAAAGAGAAAAGGCCAAGAACCAGCAGCTTGTTCTCAAAAGACCCCAACTATCCCATTGCTTTCAGTCAAGGGTGTTTAAAGACTTTGAGGCAAAAGTGTCATAGGATGCTTGATCAGTTCCTGTACTTCCTTCTGATTGGTTAGTAGTGAGGGTGATGGTTCCAGAATCTCAACCTTCTGGTTCCATCCAACCAGTTTGGGGTCTATGTTCTTGTGGTCAGCATGTAGTCTCCATCCTCCACCTGTTAGGGGTCTTAGTTTCTGTATAACAACTCAAAGGTATGCATCACATTGTTATCTATATTTTTTCTGGAGGAACTAGGTGTCCTGTGACTCTATTGTCCTAATCATTAATTTGTCCAGCCTGCCCTTTGGAACTCAGGGAAGGCCTAGGAGACTAAAGCCCTTTTTTCTTTTTTCTACAAGTAACAAACGGGACACAGAGAAGCTTTTGTACCTGGAAGGGCCGTGCAGAGTCCTGCTCAGATTCACTCTAACCATCTCTGCAACAGCTTATTCCTCAGAAGCATCATTTCATTTTTTTTTCCTCTGCAGCTTCATCATGTTATCCTAGTTCTTAAATTCCTTATCCATCTCTGAGTGATAGAGTTTGTGGAAATACTCAGAGAACAAAACTGACTGAATAAAAGAATATAAGTTACAGGGCTTTTTCCTGAAGTAGGAAAAGGCAAAATGAGTTTTAGATATAGAATAGGCAGAACTCAAGATTCACTCCAATTCATACACACAAAGTGGATGCTATGGAAATATGTGCAGAGATTTCTTTTCAAATTACAGTACATTGTTCCTTCATTCATCAAATGCTTATTGAGCACCTAATGTGTGGCAGGATATTCTGAAATTTGGAATAACTAGCATCTTAGTCTGTTACTATTTTAGTCTTAGTAGCACTTCCCAATTTTTTAATTCATTCCACAAATATATATTTAGCACAGTTTCTAGGTGCTCGGAAATAAGTATGTGGACAAAACTGACAGATCTCTGCCTCGTGGAGTGAATGTTCTAGAGGGAGATAGGGAAGAAAGACAAACAATGAACATAGTAAGTAAACTACATAATTTGTTAGAAGGTGAAGAGTGCTATAGCAAAATAGCAAAGTAAAGTGGAATGTTGGAGCCACTGATGCCCTTCAAAGTCCAACAACCCCCATTTCTGGGCTCTCAGATGTCTGCCTGTGATCCCGCCACAGACAAAGTACATTCTTTACTGGGCATGTTTCCCCTAACAAACTAATAGCCCTAGGTAATGTTCAGGCTGGCTTGTTTTAGCTCACCTTATCAGAGTAAAACCCCACCACCCTTCATAGACCCTAAACCTCTTACCTCACCTACAGCCAATCAGAGACTGTGCACAAGTCGATTGGGCACCTTGTGACCCGACCTTATAAAACACCCCAATAACTGGTCCTTGGTGCTCACACATGCCCCCCTTGCCTGTGTAGCCCGCTGTTGTCTATGGCAGCGTAACTATTAAACTTTTCCCTTGTTCTTGGCCCTGGCGCTCACACAGACACCTCTCGTCTGTGTGGCCCACTGCTGTCTATGACAGTGTATCCTAATAAACTCCTTTTCAATTCTTAACTCAATCTCCGGTAAATTCTTTTACCAACCTGTGTGTCACTGGCTCACCCACCACCCCACTGTGCACACAACATGGAATGAGAGTGCTGGGAGGGGAGAATGTGGGGGGAAAATTGTAATATAAACAAGAGGGTCAAGGTTAGCCTTAATGATAAAGCGAGATTTGAACAAAGACGTGAAGGTCCTAAGGGGCGAGCCAAAGTGGCTACCAGGGAGAGCGTTAGTCCCGTAACAGGGAGCAACTGGAGCAAAAGCCCCCAGGCTAGAGTGAGCCTTTAGTGTTCCTGGAAAAACAGGGAGGCCAGCTTGACTGGAGAAGATGTATAGTAGGAGGTGAGGGTTGGAGAAAATGGGATCCAGGTCTTGTAGATTCTTGTAAGCCAGTGCAAAGTCCTGTGGTTTTTACCCTGACATGGGGAGCCATTGTAGGGTTCAAAACAGCAATGATGGGGGAAGGATATAGCTCAGTGGTAGAGCAAGTGCTTAGCAAGCACAAGATACTGGATTCAATCTCCTGAACCTCCAGCAAATAAATAAACCTAATTACCTCCCTCCTCAAAAACAAAAGCAAAAACAAACAAACAAAATGCAGCATCAACATGACCTGACTACCTTTTTTCAAAGATTCCTCTGGTGTTGTGTTGAGAATTGATTATAGGAGGGAACAGATAGAAGCAGGATGATAACTCACTGCAATAATCCTTTTGAGAGATGGTGGAGACCAGGGTGGTACAAAGAAAGTAGCAAAAAGTAGTTAGAGGTGGCTACGTTCTGAAGGTAGGGCCAAAATGATTCCCTAAAGGCTCACATATGAGGGAAAGAGAAGCCAAGGATTACACCAGGATTTTTAGCCCAAATGAGTAAGAGATGGATTTGCCATCAACAATAGCAAAAGGTTGACAAGGGAGCAGACTTGGAGGGGGATGATACCAGGGGTTTGTCTTTGGTCACATTAAGTCCATATGTTGATGTCCCTATGGAGGTGGAGATGCCCAGGACACAGCCAGATATGAGAGTCTGCATCTCAAGCGAGAGAGATCTGGGGAGAGAGATACATCTAAATGCCCTCCTAAAGTCATGGCATTGGGTGAGATCACTAAGGAAATGAATATAGAAATAGGAGAGAAGACAAAGGATTGAGCTCTGGAAGAGGAGGCAGAACCCGCAAAGGACACTGCGAAGCAAGAGCCAGTGAGTTAGGAGGAAATCTGAGTGTGAGGTCCTGGAAACTAAGGAAGGAGTGATCAGCGGTGTCAAATTCTGCCAATAGGCCAAGCAAGAAGAGAACTCAAAAATGACCACTGGATTTAGCCACATAGAAGTCACTGGTAACATTGATGGGAATAGTTCAATGTGGTGATTTAAAAATAATAAGCATTTTCTTTTTAGAGTATGTTTTCATATGATTCATTAACAAAATACCTTTAGTTTTCTTCCTCTCACTCCCTACTTCCTCATATTCAAGCGGATTGCCCCTGAGGAACCACACTATGTTTAAGGGCTTTGTCTTGATTACCTCGGTTTGGATTCTGGCTTTTTGTTTTGTTTTGTTTTCTGGCTGTGGGTCCTTGAGCAAATTTGTTTCTCTCTCTAAATCTCTCCCCTTGTAAAATGGGGATAATATATAACTATAGGTGGATACACTGTTGTAAGGACTAAATGAGATACATAATGTATAGTACATACACATTGTATAAGCACTAAGTGGTACTAAGGTCTTGGTGGCAGTAGACAAAATTAGGGATGAAGATGCATCCCATTGCATTTCAAAATCATTTTAAGCATTGAGATCCATATTTAAGTTTGCTGCCCCTGCTGGATTTTTTTGAGGGGGAAATTTTTTTTCCTGGGTGGACAGTTAAAAATAAACCTGTATGCAAATAGGTCTTTATGGGTCTAAAAACTACCAAGTGAGGAGAGGCTTACTTTCTAGTTGAAACTGATCTTACTTTCTAGTTGAAATTTTTCAGAATTCGCCACAAACATGTTGAGTTGAGTCTCCTCTACTCCTCTCATTCCTGCCCTGGGATGTGAACCTACAACCTCCTGCCTGCCAGCCCTGCTCTCTACCCCTGACCTATAGCCTCACTCTAGCTGTCTGAGTTCCCCCACACTCACCTTTATCTCCTGTACTGAGGGACTGTGCTGACTCCCTGGTTCCTCACGCTGGGTTGTAGCCTAGAAACTGTAGCAAAAGAACCATTCTTCCATGCCAGGGCTCTGCCACTTTTGGCCATGTAACTTTGGACAGGCATGTCTCCTTCTTGGACCCCAGGTTTCAAGTGTACAGGATCATCTCTAAGGGGTCTTCCAGCCCTAATATTCTGTAATACCGTGACTTCAGACTTCTGCCGTACATGTGAGCTGTACAAAAATGAGCAAAGTTTGAACACATGCTTCATTCGGTCAGGGTCTTCTAAGAATCACCAGTGCATTAGTTAAATATTTACACATGGGGCTTTTGTTGGAGTCTTACAATGCTTTAGGGAAAGAAGTGTTGCATATCCATTCTGGCTCAGGTGAGCTTGGGCTTTAAATCACTGCATGTAGCATATCCACAACATTAGTAAAGAGAAAATTATTCAGTTACAGCCAAACCTTAAGTTTTTTTCAGACTAACACCTGTTTTCTATGCTAGGATATCAGTAATACTGAAGAATTTATTTGTGTCCAGTTACAAGTTACAAGTAACCACAGCATAGGGGTATGTTGTGCTCATATAGCTGTTTAGAACAAAGTATTTTCTCTTCCAATAGTGCCTTGGAGGAGTTTTCAAAAATAAGTTTTTAACAAGGGTATTTATTTGGAACTGTGGGAAATAAGGTCATGAGACTTGAAATAATTTACCCTTAACCATAAGAGGCAAGACCCAGAACAAATGCCTAAAATGACAGTTGCCTCTTTTACTTTTTGGCCCTAGATTAGCCTGGTACTGGTTCTAGTTTACAGAGGAAGTATCTACTAGAAAAGTCACTTGTTGAATTTGTTGTCTTAAGGCAAGGCTACTACTAATATAACAAGAAAAAAAGAGAATTTGTCTCATTTTCAAGACCTCCAAAGGACAGCTAGGACTCCTTACAGTTATGTTCAACTATCTTCTTTATGATAAACCTTTTTTAAATCTACGTATTTTGAGGCAGTTTGTCTTTCTTCTTTTTACCCCTTGTCAATACTGAAGAGCCGGATATTATCTTCTAGGTGATACGTTATTTTCTTTTACGGGAAAAATAATCCTTAGATCCTTTCACTTTTATTTATTGCTCTTTTTTCTGCAGATATTTACAACTTTTATAACTTTCTCACACATTCCTTCAAAGTTCTCCTGATTAGAGCAAGTGTTCTGAACTTCTCATTCATCAGGACACTTTATGTGAAATGCTCTCCATTCTGGGAGATTACCAGACAAGATTGGCTTTCATCTCTGAAATTTCACATTTTATTTATTTCCACTGAGACGTCACTTGGCTTGTTCTAATCTGCTTTATAGTTCCTAAAAATATAATCCTTCGGGATTGTTTCCCTACAGTGACCAAATAAAGCAACCGAGTAGGTTGTTTCCCCTGGATTCCCACTCTATATTCTATAGCCAAGCCTTCTTACCCTAAGCTCTTTTTAATCTTTCCTGTAATTAATATCCATTTCCTTGATTCCCCTCCCATTTAGGATAGACAGGTAAAATTCTCTTGCAGAAAATTTAAAAGAACTACTTATATTCTTCAGTTATCTACATTATTATTCCAGTAAGTTGACCATATCCTGGAGTCTGGAAATCTTTTCTATTTATAACAATGTTTATTTAATAATTTTATTTATTGATGTACCTAAAAAGCACCCAGGCAGCCCAAAGTGGAAGGCCCCTGAGGGCTTTCTTTCCTTGTGACTATAGTTTCTTGTCAGCAGCTGAGATGGTGGGAGGTTTACTTAAGAGACTGTGAATCTCAGGATAATCTTTCCCCTATCAGTTTTTTAGGTATCTCTCTACCTCCCCCCTCCCCTTGCTCCCAGGATACAGAGCCAACCATTTTCAAGTACACTATGTATTAGTTTTTTCCTGCCTAATTAGTACAACAATGCCTCAGTATGAAGGGAATATCACTGCACAAATTATGCACACAGTTAGGAAATTTAGAGGTGAAACAGTCTCGTGTTACTCAGGTAGTTCAATTTGGCTGAAAGCATTTGGCCTTTTCCAATGCCTGTCTGCTTCTTCCATTTGTCAGTGGGTTTCTCCCTAATCTGAACCCCTTGTGATTCTTTTGCACTAATCTCCCTACTCACTGGTGTGTTAGAGCCTGCTAGAGCCAATTGTTAGCTTTTCAGGAATTTTGTGAGCCAGTTGGACATCACATTGGCAGCTTGAAATCAGCAATGGAGGATGTATTTATACCAGGGAAATTGGTGAACCCTACAAATTAGGCTCTCACCTCCACTCTCAGCTGGCTGTTAAACATTTACCAGCACACCACGGCCCCTGCTTCCACCCTAGCCCAAGTCAGGCCATTTTGCTTAGTTCTTTAGTTCTGGCATAAAAAGGCTTTTTTTTTTTTTTTTTTTTTTTAAGTCTCAGAGCTTGATTCATTCCCTGGCTTCTGGATGAATCTTCTCTTCATGGCTAACCAAAGCCCAAAAGCCCAGTCTAGCTTCTCTTCCCAATTCAGGTTTTCAGGGCTAGGAGTTATCTCCTAGCCCCTCCAATCCTTTTCCAGCCCTTTTGTTTTGTGGATTATAAAAGCCGCCAACTCCTTTACTACTCCCCCCTGCCCCATACCCCAGCATCCTGCCTCTAGTACCAGTGTCACCACTCTGGGCTTTCATCCTCAGACTGAAGAGTTTACATGCTTTAACTTTTTCTGCCCTTCATAATAACCCTGTGGAGGTAGTGACTATTGTTGCCTCCATTCTACAGAAGAGGAAACTGAGGCTCGTGGGGCTAAGTAACTTTTCTAAAGGCACAGGCTGGCCCACACTGCCCTCAGTCCAGCCTTACTCTCTGGGACCCTCACCCTTTTCCTCAGGAGGTTGGTTTTAAGATCCTCAGTTACCAATCACTATCTTCTCTCCAAAAACTTTAATATGAAGCCACTTTTATATCTACAACTTCAATTACATGTTTATTTCCCCAAATCATCCAAATCTGGAATGATCCCCTTCAGTTACAAGACACAGTGAAGGAAACAGGCTGGTACAGAGTTCTCACAGGTGTGGCCGGACGCCTAGGGCTCTGTTCTTACAGCACTTCAATATTTTGATCCTCTAGTCTGTGTTCTTTTTTCCTTACCCTCCAGCATATTTTGTTCCAATACAGTCAGAAATATAAACCATTTAGAAACCCTGGAAGGTCTTTCCTTGTTTCTGATCGATCAAGAGTTCCTTATTCTAAATTACATACTTCTTTGTTTTGTTAAGCTGTGGTCCCTGCTGACCTTGTAAACAGGTTGTGCGGAACAGCCTGTTACCACAAAAATCAGCTTGCTTACCCTGTTTTCTTAGCAGCTCCGTTTATTTGTACTGAACCCAAGGGACAGGGCCTGGATCACATACTGTGGAAAAAAGAAAAAGAGAAGGAGGGAGTTCTTTATGTTCAAAACAAAGAAACAAATTTTACATTCAGGCTGCTCTTCCCCTTTATTGTGCCTTAAATGACCGATAGTAAACCAAAGTTGTTTCAAAGAGAAAAAAACAAAAAACAAAAAACTGGAGTGTATGTCACCTAACAAGCTATGAAACCTGTGTTGATGTGGGACCACAGATTGTGCTCCTGTACAGACTGGAACTGGAGACTGTGAGCCCCTTAGCGCCTAGCCACCAGGGGTGTTTGAGAATTTGACCTGGGAGGGCTAGTTCCCTCTATGATGGAGTTAGAACACAACAAATCTGCCTCATTCCTCTGCACCCCAATTTGGAATATGTAGACCTAAGATTTTGGCTAGTTTTCAAGCAATCCTAATAGGAGGGTCAAACTTTGAGAGGTGTTTACAGTGTAGAAATCTGTAGAAACTGGTGTCTAATTGGATGGGAGAGTGAGGTTCACTAAAGGCTCTGAATTTTCTGCCTCTAGAGCCAGGGCAGGTAATTATGATGGGAAATATCAGAGGAGTTGGGGGTGAGGGGGCGTTACTTCTGTTTATTTTTTTGGTGTGAGGCTGAAGTGAGATTGCTTTCGGCCTTCCAGTAGAGAGTTTTAGACATCATCAGAACACACAAGTAGCAGGGTCTTCTTAGCAAGGGGATTGGATCTGGATCTGGAGCTCAAGAAGAATTTAAAGCATCATTGTTGTGGTGCTTAGCATGGCAAACATGAGCAAAATTTCTACGTGATCAATCCTGTAACCTCTGTAAATTATATAAATTAACCTATATAAGTAGCTCATCGTGGTTTCCACATTTACAGAGAGACACAGGAAGTTAAGCAAATCTCTTCTCTGCCTCAAAGACTTGAACTTCTCACATTTTCTCCATCCCACACTGCGTGACTCTTTTATTCATCTTTTGCTCATTTCCGAAGGAATAACAGCTACTTCCAATTGTTTCTATATCCTTCGAGCTCCTGATCTACATTTACCTGTTCACTCGTAGCAGATAACCTAGAATCCTAATTTAGTGATAGGATTAAGGGATTTAACCTGAGCTCCAACAGCTTTCATCCTATCCTCAACAGTGTCTCTGTCTTGTTTCTGATGTACTTTTTTTTGGTGTGTGTGTGGGGTAATTAGATTTATTTATTTAATCTTTTTTTTTTTAAGTGGAGGTACTAGGGATTGAACCCAGGACCTCATACATGCTAGGCATGCACTCTGCCACTGAGCTATATCCTCCCCCGCTGTTTCTTGTTTCTCAATTATCCTCTCTTTTATCTCATTAGGGTCCCCTCAAATTTTATTCATACTAATCCCATCCACTTTTGCCCTAGTTTTTATTTCTGCTCACAGCCTCTGAGAACTTGCTTCATTAATTAACCCCTTTTCTTGATCCTTGACTCTCTTTATTCCTGCTCACAGTCTCTGAGAATTTGCTTTATTAATTAACCTTCTTTCTTGACCCTTAATTCTTTTTGTCTACACAAATTATGACTAAACCACCATAGTGTCATTTCTTGCTTCAGTTACTATCCTATATTTCTTCTCTTTTATTCACACTTGTGGCTTTTCTTCCCATCTTCCCATTTACTTCTTTTTTTCCTCTGCTAGACCGTGTCAGAAATTTTGTTTTAAAATTTATTATATATATATTATACACACACACACACACACACACACACACACACACACATACATATTGAAGTATAGTCAGTTTACAACCACTTACTTCTTAGCTCTGATAAGTATTCCCACCCCATGGTGGTGCCTCATCATTTCAATTATTCAAGTTTAAGCACCCCGCTATCCAACCATTACCTCTACCCTTCCAGCAAGAGAAAACCAATCCCAACAACCCTTCTGCTTAACGAGACTGACAAGCCGTTGATCCCACCACCTTTTTACTGTCCTTTACCCTCTTATGTCCTTACCTCTCTCCTTGCATAGTCCATCACCATAATTATGCTCTTCCTTACACCTGCAACTCCCTAGTTCTATTTTCTTTGTTGTGCTCGCTTAGCAATACCTCAAACATGATTAAATCTAACCCTGCCTACCCCATGCCTGCAGGCACGGCTGTGGCATGCTGACAGACCCATTTAAAATTCATGACCGCTAACCTCCAGTGGGCCTTCTGCTGCTCAGCATTAATACTGTATTCCCCTTAATCTCTTCACTTTCCCAGTCTCCTAAACGTTTTTAATATTTTCTTCACAACTCTTAAACCCCCTAAATTTTCTCTGCATTCTCTCAGTTCATAAGTTTGCATCCTTATTCACTGAGAAAATAGAAGCAATTAGAAGAGACTGTCCATAAGCCCCCAATACTATGCTGACCTTGTTAAAATATAATTTTCAAAAAGTTAAAATCATGACTCATATAAATATAGAATAAAAATTTGTTCAAGATTTATTAACTAACTGAGGAACCAATAAAATGATAAAGCTGATGCAAAGAACATTTGAGGAACAGGAATTGATATATTTAATCAGAAAAGGTGCTTTAAAAGTATTATAATAAAGAAGGAACCCTACTTCAAAAAGACACATGCATCCCAATGTTCATAGCAGCACTATTTGCAATAGCCAAGACACGGAAACAGCCTAAATGTCCATCAACAGATGACTGGATAAAGAAGATGTGGTATATTTATACAATGGAATACTACTCAGCCATAAAAACTAACAATATAATGCCATTTGCAGCAACAGGGATGTTCCTGGAAAATGTCATTCTAAGCGAAGTAGGCCAGAAAGAGAAAGAAAAGTAGCATATGAGATTGCTCATATGTGGAATCTAAAAGAAAGGAAAGAAAACATAAATACAAAACAGAAACAGACTCATAGACATAGAATACAAACTTGTGGTTGCCAAGGGGGTGGGGGGTGGGAAGGGACAGACTGGGATTTCAAAATTTGTATATACTGACAGGCATATGTAGAATAGATAAACAAGATTATACTGTATAGCACAGGGAAATATATACAAGATCTTGCGGTAGCTCACAGCAAAAAAAAAAAGTGACAATGAATATATATATGTATGTTCATGTATAACTGAAAAATTGTGCCCTACACACAATTTGACACAACACTGTAAAATGACTATAACTCAATAAAAAAAGTATTATGATAAGATTGCTAGGGAGAAACAAAACTAGTTAATGCCCTACAAGGCAAAAAAAAAAAAATCATAACCAATGAGGTTATCTTTTCAATAGGACAGAAATCATCTGTATTTCTCTCAGGCAAGAACTATTTGCATTGCTGTAAGTTTTCTATAAGAAACAGGGTGGTTAAATATCCTAATCAATAATACATAGAAAGTTACAGAGCTACCTCCCCTTAAAACATGAGGTAACCCCCAGGGGGCCTGCTGACAGAGCACAGCTCTTCACTAAAATGATACCCAGTACTTCTGTTAGCCTATTTCCAAATGCGGGATGACTTTTCTTAACAATCTACCTATTTACAACTGTGCCCATGCATTCTTGCCTGTCTTCTAGCTACTAATGATAACTCTCTGTGCTCTTATTCAAGGCCAGCCATTCCACCTGTATATCATATCCCATCCACTTTGCCTACTCAAGGATATTACACTAGTGATTCTCTTTTTTGTCTCCTGCATCAGTTTCCCCTCTCTGTTCTATGTCTTCTTTTAGCAGTAAGACATGCTCTTCCATCTCCAAAACAACCTCTCTTGATTTCACTTCTACCTGTGGTTACTTTTCCATTTCTCACTTTATCTTTATAGCAAAGAATTAATTGTCTACAACCATTACCTCTAGTTTATCTCCCCCTAGTCCATGAACCCACTGGACTCAGACTTTAAGTCTCACCACTTGCCTTATACAATTTCATATTTTTTAAAGAAGATTCTTAAAGAAACAAGAAAATATGTATTTATGTAGTCTTTTATATCAATCCATTTCCAGTGCTCTTCATTTCCTCCTGTGGACTTACCATCTGATGTCCTTTCCTTTCAGCCCAAAGGACTCCCTATGGCATTTCTTATAGGGCAGGTCTACTAGCAACAAACTCCCTCAAATTTGTTTATCTGGGAGTGTCTTAATTTATCTTTCATTTTTGAAGGATACTTTTGTGGAATATAAAATTGTTGGTTGATTCTTTTTTTTATATTACACTTTGAATATTCCATTCCACTGCCTTCCAGCCTCCATTGTTTCACGTGAGAAACCTCCATTGTTTCAGATGAGAAATTAGTCGTTAATCACATTGATGCGCCATTATACATGATGGTAGTTTTTCTCTTGATGCTTTAAAGACTTTCCTTTTGTTGTTGGTTTTCAACAGTTTATATCTTGTGTTTAGGTGTGGATCTCTTTGTAATTATCCTAGTTGGGCTGGGTGAGCTACTTGAATATGTAAATTAATGATTTTAATCAAATTTGCTATGTTTTTGGACATCATTTTTTCAAATATTTTTTTCTGACATTTTTCTTCCCTCACCCATTACATGTACATTGGTATGCTGTTCCACAAGTTTCTGAGGCTCTGTTCACTTTTCTTCAATTTCCATTCTTTTCATTCTTCAGTAGATAATTTCTGTTGATTTCTCTTCAAGTTCACTGATTCTTTTTTCTACTATCTTGAATCTGCTTTTCAGCCCCTCTAGTGAATTTTCCATTTCAATTATTGCTTATTTCTACTTCTAGAAATTACATTTTAAATTCTAAAAAAAATTTGTTGCCTTATTGAGTATCTTTATTTGTTGATTTATTACTGTCCTCCTTTATTTTGATTCTTTAAACATTATTTCTTTTAGTTCCTTCATATTTATAATAACTCCTTTGATGTCTTTGCCTGCTAAATCCAATTTCTGGGGACACTGAGATACATCTTACTGACTTCTGCTTTTCCTAAAAATGAGTCATACTTTCCTGTCTCTTTGCATATTTTATTGAAAACTGGATTTTTAAATACTATACTGTAGCAACTCGGGATTCTGATTTTCTCCCTCAAGGCTGTCTTTTGTGCTTGTGTGTTCAGAAACTTACTTTGGTTAAATCTATGAAATCTGTGTCAAGTGTGTGGCTGCTGGTGTCTCTGCTCAGTTTATTTTGTTGTTGTTGTTTGTTTTTATTTTTAAGTCTGGCTTCCTAGGAGTCACTCTTGTATCTGAGTAGCCTAATGGTCACCCAATGTTGGGATAGAAATTGACTTCTGTCCTCTGATAATTGATTTGTGTGTGTGAGATAGGAGGGAAGGGGGCAAGGCACAGCCATTCAAGGAATGACAGCAGTTAACACAAAAATGGTGTAAGATTCAACCCCCAGTAGGCCTTGAGACTCAAGGTGGCAGGAGATTTGACTTCTAGTAGACCTTGGGCTTGTTATATGCTCATTGTAATATTAACTAACAAGGTAAATGGCACTCACACGGGTGTCATGACAGCTCCAGGGCTAATCATAAAAGGTCAAAGAGTGGGCAATGGTCAAATTTCTGGGAATCCCAGCCCCTTCCTCAGGGTAGTTAGAATGGTCCTCCCACTTGTTAGCATGTGAAGCTACTGAGCCCATAAAAACCGGCAGCACAGAGCCCCATGGCCGCCTTTCTCGCTCCCTCGTCTTTGGAGATGGCTCACATTCTGTCTATGGAGTGTGTATCTATTTTTACTTTAGCCTGAGCACCACACATCACGGCCTTTCTCTTGCCTTCTGAAACAGCCTACACTCTATTCAGTATTTATCTCTCTAAATAAATCTACCTTTACTCAACTGTGGCTTGCTCTTGAATTCTTTACTGCGCAAAGCTAAGGACCCACACTTGGCAGGGCATGTCCTAGGGACTCAGCCGAGACCTGGGACACAACCCCTCCTCGCACCCTACGTTCATTTTTCCTGTATCATGTGGCCAGGGGAACATATTTAAAGTTCAGGCTGTTTCCAATTCTACTTGGGCTTTTACTTTTACTTTCCATTGAGCCTTTTCATAGCTCCTCCATGCATGAATTCTCAAGGTCAGCCAGGAGTATGTGATTATCTTAGGCCCTCTGCTCTCAGCTGCAACTGCGCACACCCTCAGCTGGGAATACTCTCCTCCCAACCACAACCTCAGGTTAGCAGAATCGTAAGTCCTCTTCTGCACCAAATCAATTGCGCCCTCTTTGACTGTGGCAGCCAACCTGCTGGTCCTCACAGCATCCCCCAGCCCTGGCAAAATCTCCATGCTGACTGGGCTTGGGGGAGGGCTGGAAAGTGGGAGCATCCCAAACAGGGATGCCACAGATTCCCACAATTATTATTGAATTTCTGCAGTTGTTCAAGCACAAACACTTATCAGATTATTCTATGCCTTTGGCCGATTTCCAGGTGCTAAAAATGACTGTTCTCATTGATTTTTTCCAGTTTTGTAGTTGCTTTTGGGGGGGAGATGATTTACCCACCTCCTCACTCTGCCACACCTGGAAGTCCCACCCACCTCAACAAATATTTGATGAAAAATAAGTGACTAAACCCTGTGTTATCTGTCTTCTACCTCTATCACACTACTGAAACTGTGCCATCAAAATATTATCAGCTGCCTCCCAGGCACTAAAACAGGCTTTGAGTAAAACAGACTTGGGTTGAATTCCAGCTCTGCTACTTAGTAATTGTGTACTTGGATACTTACCTTCTCCAAGTCTTGGTTTTTTTTCTTTTGTTAAATGGCCAAAACAATGCCTATGGTGTCATTGTGAGGAGGGTGGGGTCTGAGTAAGCATCTGGGTGGGACACTTCAGGGTTCTTTTCCAACACAGTGTTTGTCAGAAGGCCTGAGCTTCTGTTCAGACTGAGTCTGGAATGCCTCTTGACCTCTTTTATCACCTTTACACTCAGTGGAGACAACTGGTGGGAATGCAAGGATAAGATCATGAAAATTCTTTGAGGGTGGATTGATTACACACAACTATAAAGTATTATTATGCCTTATTATGATGTTCTTTGGGAACCTGAAAAAATCCCTCTCTGGGAAATTCTGATCATAGCAGAATTTTTTAAAAAAGGGAAGCTACTGAAAATTATTCCCCTAACTTACTTTTCCCCTGGCTGTTTTAACCATTATGTTAATATTTTCTCAATGATCAGTACCACTGGTAAATCCTTCTTAATTACAAATTCTCATGTTTTTATTTTATTTTTGACTTTTTTTTAAACTCACATTTTCAAGTATTTCTTGTAAGAACTGAAGGGCATGGTCCCCCAGATCGGAAATAAAACATCAATTTGGTGATTAAAGATGGAGAAAAAGAAACATGACCAAACAGAATGCTTGGAATATGAAATAAAAATAGGGTGGCAACGCCATCACTATTTAGGGCCTTACTGAAAATTCAGCTCTTTCTGCGGGAAATGCATGTTTAAAAGCAGAATAGAAACAGTTGCTCTTTCACATTCTTTTAAATTTCTTCCTTTTTGTCCTCTCTTTAGTCAGCCAAGAACTATTTATCATTCACTATTGTTACTTGCTTTTTCACGTGTCAGCCAGGCTGCCAGCTCTCTGAAGGCAGGTGCTACCCCTCTGTAGCCACCCTGATGCCTGGCACTGTCCTTGCTATCACCTGCATTCAGCAGTTATGCTCCTTTTCACTCGCTTACTCAGAAACCTTCAGTAACTCTCTACTGTCACTAAAAGTGGTCCTCAGATTTTTTGGGTGTGTATGTGTGCCTATCAGGAAACTCATGTTTGCACACCCTCTCTCTAATAAACACACATGTAATTTATTTTTCAATTATTTATACACTATTCTAATTTTTTTGTATATATTATAAACATCTACCAATATAGAAAGTTTAAGAGGATGACGTTTAAAAAGTATGAACAGAATTTGTAATATTTTCTCTCTGTACCTCTTGCATACTTCACTCTGGAGACCACTGTTCTGCAGGATAAAATTCAAGTTTTTAAAAACCATAGTCTTCAAACTGGGACCCAGGTAACTTGAGAGCACAGAGCATAGACAGCAGTAAGGGGCTCAGTTTCCAGATTCTAAACAACCACTCCTGGATGTGATCTGCCTGGGAATGGCTGACACTGAGGTGATTTCTCTTTTCCAGCCTCCCCTTCCCAACAGCTCTGACCCTTCACAACAGAAAGGCATTCTTTAGTCATCCTGAACTGTTGAGAATGCATCACACCTGAGGGAGAATCTCTTGGGAGCCAAGTAAGAAACTGACAGTGCAGCACCTTATTTCATCCCCTCAACAAATTCCAGCCAGCTTCTGTGCCTTGGGCAGTGGCTATCCTAGGATCAGTAGTCACAAGGGAAGTGGTGGAAGTCCTTGAAGTAACAGTGTTTTCAATTGAAAACGAAGCTAAGCTTTTCCCAAGAGAAAATTAGTCTATTTAACTGCCTAGGTTAGCCATTGTAGACCAGTTCTTCTAAGTGATCTTTCCATAAGTGAAATGAGCTAGATCTGGGACTCCATGTTTTTGATGAGTCTATATGCAAAGCACTTATCTGATATATAATACACCAGATAGAAATGCCATCATCTGCAACTATTTCAACTTTTTTTAAAAACATGGAACGCTTCATGAATTTGCATATCATCCTCGCACAGGGGCCACGCTAATCCTCCCTGTATCGTTCCAGTTTTAGCGTATGTGCTGTATACCCTCAAGTGAGCACTATTTCAACTTTTGATGACCACCGCCTTACACTAACATTCACAATGTTCATAACCACCCCAGACTCTTTTCCAGCTTATCCCCTGCCAGTCCCTCCCAGGCCTCGGCCAAGTCACACTCATACTCCTAGACACTCCTTCAGATCTGCACCTGTGTGTATGCTCATGCCAGTTCCTCCATCAGAAACACTCTTTCCTCCCATATCTGTATGTGGAATTCCTACCTAACATCTTCTTGGTCTGAAGCACTAATTAGGCATTGAGGATGCAAAATGAACACAACAATAGCCTTGGCCCTGTTTTCACAGGATTTAAGAGTCTAGTATGGGAGACAGACAGAAAAGCAGTGACAATATGGTATCACAGAGCTACAATGGGAACCATGAGGTGGTGGGAACTAGCAGGAGCACCCTCCCTTCACCTGGGGAGGTCAAGGAAATCTTGGAGGAAGTGGCCAGAAAGCCAGGACCCACCAATGAGCAGGCATTAACTTGACATTTTGCAGGGAGGGAAGAGGAGAGGACTGATCGTAGCTGAGAGAACAAAAGTGAGCTGAATTGACATTGTTAAGGCAAGTCCTTTGTGAAAAAGAAAAAAAAAAAAGAGGTAAGTCCTCTGTGAAGTCAGGATTTGACCATGAAAGACACACTTACCTAACTCTAGGATCCAGACAGAAATTTTTCCCAAGTTCAATCTGTTTCATGTTTTTGAAAGCATGGTCATATTCTCTCAAAAGCCCGATTTAGAACAGGCTAAAAGTCAAGGGAGAGGTCATCTCTAGAAAAATTTTCCCTTGTTTTTTGCCAAATACAAAATATTTGAACCCCAAGCTCAACTGTGGAGGGAATGGGTAGACTTTTTATGTTGGGTTCGCCAGAAATAGTGCTCAATGAATACTCTTAAGGCATCTGTGAAGAAAGTCACAGGTAGGTGGTACATGTGATTCTGTTCTGAGGGTGGAGGAACCCTCTAAAGAAACAAGTTAATGAAATAAGAAAAACCTCAGAAGAGAAAACCTCAGTTTCCAGGGCCAAATGAAAGGAAGAGAGTATGAGGGCTCAAGGTATCTGGCTCTCACTCCTCACTTCTGAGCCCACCCTGTACTGTCCCAAGCCAGAGGCCCTGAAACCACCTTCACCGAGGGATGCTCAATTCTCCACTGTGTCACCACCCACACTGATCTGTTATCAAGCTATTTATTTCTGTGAGTTGTAGAGTTTCCTCTACAAATACATTAGTAGAAGAGAGGTATAACAGATGTGACATCAGCCATCCAATATTTCCTCTACTGCTTACAATTTGGTACCCATTAACCCTTTGTTCATTCAAAATTGAAAAACAATCAATCTTCAAGTTCTCTGATACAGTCCTTCCATGCATCATTACAATGGATTTTTATCTTATATCTCATCCTATTTTCTTAGTTGTTTATCTTCTTCAAGCACCTATATGGAGGGTTAACACTTTCTCTATGAAACTATTCACAATGGTAGTAGACTCAGGTCTCATCCACGAGGGCTTCATTATTGAAGCATCAAAGGATGTCCTTAAAAAACACTGACTGCATATGGAAGTCACATGACATGGACCCCAAAAACTACATAACCATTTAGGTTCCAGTAGGTTATATTGTTGG